>NC_091070.1:218094833-218396666 GCF_032405125.1 Capricornis sumatraensis | reverse complement strand
CTAGACGGACCTTTCTTGGAAAAGTAATGTCTCTGCTTTTTAATATGCTATCTAGGTTGGTCATAACTTTCCTTCCAAGCAGTAAGCATCTTTTAACTTCATGGTTGCAATCACCATCTGCAGTGATTTTGGAGCCCCCAAAAGTAAAGTCTGTCACTGTTTCCCCATCTATTTGCCAAGAAGTGGACCAGACGCCATGATCTTAGCCAGACATCCCCTAAAGCTGGTTCAAGTCCAAGGAGCCTTTGGTTTGGTCTGGAGACGCAGGGTAGCCAGGGTGTCTGGCTGAGCTGACCTCAGAAGCCTGGCTGCCTGGGACCCAGGAGCCTCTCTGATCCTGTCTCTCTCCTTGACCTGCTGAGCCTGTGTCTCTGTGTCACCGGCCAACAAAGCAACAGCCTCGAACCACAACCAGCTGGTGTCACCACGTGTAACAGCACGTGGTTTCTGTGGACAGGAGTGTGGACAGGCATAGCAGGAGCGGCTTGTCTCTGCTTCACGATGGGGGCCTCGGCCGGGAGACCCCGAGGCTGGGGTGGGGTCGCCTGAAGGGACAGGGCTCACAGGCTGATGCTGGCTTCTGGCTGTCCAGTCTCTTGACTGCAAGGCCGCCTCTCTGTCTGTGGTTAACTTCTCACCTTCCCTGACTCCCATGGAAGCCTCCTGCTCCCTGGCTCCACTCCACTTCTCAACCCTCACTCCCAGGGGATTAGCGATTCTGGGTGTGAGCTTCCTGTGGCTGCCATGACAATTACTACACACTTGGAAACCAGAGGAAACGTGTTCTTGGGGGCAGAGGTCTGAACTCAAGGTGTCATCAGGGCCATGATCCCTCTGGAGGCTCTCGGGCAGCCTTCCTGTCTCTTCCAGCTCCTGGTGGTCCCGGCTTCCTTGGCTTGTGGCCCCATCCCTTCCAGCTCTGTCCGCTCACACGGCCTTCTCACGCTGTATCTCAAATATGGGGCTGCGGTAGGAACACCCACACTTTGGGCTCCTCACAGCATGGTGACTGGATGCCAGTGGGAGGTCCGGGGGTGGGGAAGACACGAGCAGGCAGGGGGAGAGAGGGAGAGAATTGGGGGGACGCCTGTCCTATGACCCCTTGGAAGCTGTGAGCATCACTCCCACCACATTCTGTTGGTCCAAGAATTGACTGATGTCCACCCAAGGTCAGGGGGCCAGCACGGACCCCCCCTCCCCCCATCTCTCTGCAGGAACGTCAGCATCACTTCCAGAGAAAAGATGTGAGAGGGGATATATTTTGCTGCAGCGGTTTGGGGTCATACAGTCTCGCCTTCTCTCACTGTTTCCCTGACCCTTGCTGTCCCTCTCTCTGTCTCTCTCTCTTTCTCTCCATCTCTCTATCTCTCCAGCACTGTCCCTGTCTCTCTGCCTGCTTGTGCTGGGCACATGCCCCACCTTTCTGCCAATGGACTTCCTCTCGGCTTCTGCCCTGGGAGCCCTCAGTCTTACTATGTGAGAAACTCCAATCTGACCCTACATGACCATCAGTTAAGGGGTCCACCTCTCCCATGTGTGGACGTTCCAGGGACAGAGCCCTGGCCAGCCAGTTGGCTGCGGTCAGCTTCCTGTGGCAGAGGAACCACCGCTCCAAGCCTGAGCTCCAAAGGCTGTGCTGCCCGGCAGAGTCTGGCCGCCTGAATAATTAAAAGCCTTTGGCATGGTCTGCAGGTGAGGGTGAGGGCAGCCCTCATTCACACACGGAGTGGGCGTCAGGAGAGGCTCTACTCAGGCCAGTGAAGGACTAGATTCTGTTGGCCTGCTGTAGCCCACGGGCTCTGGAATGTCTGCAGGGGGAGAGACAGGAGGGCCTGGGAGTGGCAGCCCTTACTTAAGGCAGGGCAAACTGACTGTGGCTCACACCTCAGAGGCCCCAGAATCCAGCTGAAATCAGAATCCACCATTTCCACCCTTAATCACATGCACACAATCCTTGCCTTGGGGTCTGTCCTGGGGACGAAGAGTTGGCTGGCAAGTCTGAGATCTGGCTGGCAGGTAGAAACTCAGACAAGAGATGGTGTTGAGTCCAAAGTCTGTAGGGCAAACTGTTGCTGTGGTTCATTCAGCCACTAAGACATGTCTGACTGTTTAGCAGGTTAGCAAGCTGGGCACTCAGACAGGGTTTCCGTGCTGCAGTCTTGGGACAGGATTCCTTTTTCTCAGGGAAACCTGTTTTTGCTCTTAAGGCCTTTGACTGATTGCCTAAGATCCACCGAGATTATTCAGGGCGATCTCTTTAATTTAAAATCAAAGGGGGACTTCCCTGGCCAGTCCAGTGGTTGGGACTGCGTGCTCCCAATACAGGCGGCGTGGATTTGATCCCTGGTTAGGGAGCTAAGATCCCACATGTCCATCGCACAGACAAAGGGTTTAAGTAAATAAGTCAGTGGATTGTAGATGCTGATCCCATTTATAGTATACCTTCATAGAAACACCCAGGCAGGTGTTCGACCAAATAACTGGCATCGTGACCTAGCCAAGACGACACAGAGCACTGAATCATCACACCCACCAAGACATCTATAGAATGGGAAGCTGAGGATGGGACGGTCTTCAGGAGCAGCTGGATCCAGGGGCTCAGGGCCTGGCACTAGGTCTCGTCCTTCTCCAGGCTCGCTTTCCTCCGCGTTTCTTCTGTGTTGGATCCCCACAGGCCTTCAGGCTCCTCGCTCAGGAACTGCAGGAGAAACCTCTCGGCCAGCATCACACAGCCATCCCGGAGAATACTCTGATTGGCCTGCTGGGCCACACGCCCACCGTGAGGAGTGGTGCACACCGTGGCTGTGTCTTCCGCCAGGGCACTGGGATGAAGGAAGAACTCCCCAGCGAACTGGAAAAAGGAGACAACACAGGGACTTCTCTGGTGGCCCAGTGGTTGGGAACCTGCCTGTCATTGCAGGGCAAACAGGTTTCATCCCCACAGGCCACGACGCAACTGGGCCCCCAGAGCCACAGCTGCTTAAGGCTGGAGCCTGTGCTCCACAGCCGGAGAGGCCGCTGCAGTGAGAAGCCTGCACAGCGCAAATAGAGAAGGGCCCCCGCTCGCCGCAGCTAGAGAAAGCACTCACACAGCAAGGAAGACCCAGCACAAACAAAAATAGATAAATGAAAAAAAATTTTAAAAAGGAGACAATATACCACATAGCTCCCTAAGCCGTGTAGCTCAAGGCTCAGGACTCTGGTCACTTTCTCCTTTAGAATTTATGATGTTTGAAGATAAGAGGAATGTATTTTATTCTCTCAAAGGTGGCAAGTCAGAAAACACAGGCCATTCGACCGTCCACGGGCCCTGAAACGGTCACCTTCGTCCAAGTGACACCGCGTGGGCTGCTCTGCTGTTCCCGGCAGCGGTCGGTCACACTGCGGTCAGGACCAAAGGCGCATACTCGGCACCCGGGTCCCGGTGAAAGGCTGCTTCTGAATCCACAAAGGAATAGAAGAACACCCTGGGTTACAGTTAATAAAGGTCATTGTTCCGAGACGTGAACAAAGCCGGCCTTCATTTCTTTATTTGGTGGCCCATTTGGTGAAGCACTTAAGACGTGCCCAGGCCAACATACACATATAATGGTTTTAATTACATCCTGTGAGTTTTTTTTTCCAGAGAGAAATATTTCTCGGGGAAATGTCCATAAAAGCAACGTTCGCAGCAGTGTGATTGTGTGTGTTTCCTAGAGGAAGTCTGTTTAGTTTAAGTCCCACTTTGAGCACAACTTTTTGCAAAGACAGGGGTCCTGAGAAGGCGGCCAGCAGCCCCAGAGATGGCAACGTCATGGGCAAGGATGCTAGGGATGCTGGGGATGCTGGGTGAGCGGTCCACCCCCCATGGAGACGAGGCAAAGTGACGGAGGGCGGTGTGCTTCCCACTGACTCGCCAAGCTTTAGTGAGATGGCAGGGCTATTTCTACCCAGTTCTGCCTGCTGCATCACGGGTTCCTTAAAGGAAATTCTGAAGGACCAGTTTTTAAAAAGGACACTTACAGAAAGGAGGAGATGGTTCCAGAGGGAAGGTCTAAGATGCCAGAAGAAATGATAAGCAGATATTGGTAAATTTGTGAATGAATGTTGACAAACCTTGGTTGCCTAAACAACAACAAAATCCTTAATTTGTAAAACTACAACAAGGTGCCACCTCACACTGGTCAGAATGGCCATCATCAAAAGTCTGTAAATAAATGCTGGAGAGAGTGTGGAGAGAAGGGAACCCTCTTACTCTATTGGTAGGAATGTAAATTGGTGCAGCCAGGATGGAAAACAGTATGGGAGGCTCCTTAAGAAACTAAAAATAGAGCTACCACATGACCCTGCAGCCTCACTCCTGGGCATGTATCCAGAGAAAAATATGGTCTGAAAGGATACATGCATCCTGATGTTCATTGCAGCACTGTTTACAATAGTGAGGACGTGCAGTTAACCTGAATGTCCATCAACAGAATAATGGACAAAGAAGATGGGATACATCTATACAAGCGACTGTCACTCAGCCATAAGAAGGAATGAAATAATGCCATTTGCAACAGAGACGGACCCAGAGATTATCATACTAAGTGAACTCAGTCAGACAAAGACAAATACATGACGTCACATGTGTGGAATCTCAAACATGATAAAATGACCTTATTTACAAAACAGGAACAGGCTCACAGACTTCAAAAGCAAACTTAAGGTTAACAAAGGGGATAGGGAGGGGGAGCAATAAATTAGGGGTTTGAGGGTAACATATGCACTGCTGCTGCTGCTAAGTCGCTTCAGTCGTGTCCGACTCTGTGCGACCCCATAGACGGCAACCCACTAGGCTCCTCTGTCCCTGGGACTCTCCAGGCAAGAAAACTGGAGGGGGTTGCCATTTCCTTCTCCAGTGCATGAAAGTGAAAAGTGAAAGGGAGGTCGCTCAGTCGTGCCCAACTCTTAGCGACCCCATGGACCGCAGCCCACCAGGCTCCCCCGTCCCTGGGAGTCCCCACATGCACAATACCCGGTATAAAGTAGACAGTGAACTCATTGGATAGCACAGGGCACTCTAGCCAATATTCTACAATAACCTACATAGGAAAAGACTTTGAAAAAGATCAGACATAGCTATATATATAACTGAATCACTTCGCCGTGCACCTGGAACAAACACAGCATTGTAAATCGACGCTGCTGCTGCTGCTGCTGCTGCTGCTGAAACTTCAGTCGTGTCTGACTCTGTGCCGCCCCAGAGATGGCAGCCCACCAGGCTCCCCCGTCCCTGGGATTCTCCAGGCAAGAACACCAGTATAAAATAAAAAAACAAATTCAAAAAAAGAAAATCTATAAAATTTTAAAAATTAAAATTAAAAAACTTTAAAAACAATTTGTGAACAAAAAACAACATGATAAAGCTAAAAATCAGATGATACAGTATTTAAGTTGAGGTTGCCCTTGTATTCTTGGAAGAAAGTAAAGATATTGATCAAACTTAGTGGGATTAAAGTAGATTAAATATCAAATTAACAACCATATAGTGCATAACTCCCAAATTAGAGAGCTCTAGGAAAACTGAATATGAAAAAGAGGCTAAACACTTTCCGGTTTCCAAAACAAGGCCAGAAAAACAAAAATCAAAAGAGTAGGAAACGTAAAGTATTCTTAATAAGACAGAATAATAAATCCAAGTAGAGTAAATTATCCAGGTTAAAAACAAAGGCTACGCAGCTTAAATGTTTACAAGAGACACAGATAAAATATAAAAATTAAGAAAGATTTAAAAGCAAAGGATGAAAAAACATATCAAGGAGAAATCAATCATCATAGTGAGTTGTTGTTTAGTCACTAAGTCGTGTCCAGCTTTTTGCGACCCCATGGTTTATAGTCCACCAGGCTCCTCTGTCCATGAAATTTCCCAGGTAAGAACACTGGAGTGGGTTGCCATTCCCTTCTCCAAGGGATCTTCCTGACCTAGGCATCGAATCCGTGTCTCCTGCCTTGCAGACAGATTCTTTACTGTTGAGGCACCAGGAGGCCCCACGAATCGTACAATACCTTTTTATAAACTCCATGTAGGTCCACAGTCGAGGTGCTGCCCTTCATTGCTTCTCGTCGCAGCGGCTTCTCTTGTCGGGGAGCAGAGGCTCTGGACACGCGGGCTTTAGTATCTGCCGTGCATGGGCTCCCTCGCCCCACAGCATGTGGGATCTTCCTGGACCAAGGATCGAACCTGTGTCCCCTGCATTGGCAGGCAGGTTCTTTACCACTGAGCCACCAGGGAAGCCCCTGAACAAATAGTAACTAAGCGGAAAGCTAAAACAGTGAAGGCCGTTAAGAGAAAGCAGAGCAGCAGCTGTGTGAGCAGAGCCCAGGGAACCCCCAGGGCCACCTTCTGGTCCCCGGGACCAGCCACTCAAGCAGGGTCAGCGGAAGGGTGCTAGGCGGTCAGAGACCTGCACCTCCGCCCCCTGCCTTCCCAGGTGCAGGGTGCCACTGGCGGGCCTGGGTCCATGAGGCCAGATCCGCTCTGTCTGCAGTGCTCCCACCCCACCCCGCCCCCAAGTCCTCTGGTTCTTCTCTGATCCTGGAGACCCAGCTGACCCTGGGGAGGACCTCAGTACCTCTGAGCCCACCAAATCCAGGGGCAGGGGCCCACATCCAAAGCCCCTGAGTGTGTGTGTTTGAGAAAGCAGAGCCTGGAGGAGCTGTCAGCTCAAAGGCTGTTTTGTCGGAAGCGGGACAGGTGTGGTCACTTAGAAAGCAATCGGCACACCTCGCCTGCATCCCGTGCCGCTCCAGTGGACTGGCCCTTTACAAGGACCTGGGGACTCGGCAGAAATGCAGCCTGAAGACCCCACTGCGAAAGGTCAGGTCTGGGAGGGGGGACAGACACCCCCACCCTCGCCGTCACTGCTCCTGAGAAGAGTTTGCAGACCTGCCCAGGGCTGGGAGCCCCTGATCTTTCCCGGAGCCCAGACCCCCTGCCTCCCGCAGGGATGAGGCCCAGAACTTTGAGGAGGCCCCGTCAGAACCAGAGGCCACACAGAAGACCTCTCCTCCCCTGACCCGAGGGAGGGGAATGACAAATAGCATCAGTGAGGCCATAGGTAACAATATAGTCTCGAAATGGCAGTGGTGCAAATATGTGTAGCACATAATTTACAAATAATAAAACACACGTTGTTGTTTAGTCACTAAGTCATGTCTGACTCTTTCACGACCCCGTGGACTGTAGCCCGTCAGGCTTCTCAGTCCACAGGATTTCCCGGGCAAGAATACTGGAGTGGGATGCCGTTTCCTTCTCCAGGGGATCTTCCCGACCCAGGGATCAAACCAAGGTCTCCCGCATAGACAGGTGGGTTCTTCACCACTAAGCCACCTGGGAAACCCCATAAAATACACAATACTCTTTATCACAAATGCCATATAGGTCGATAATCAAGTCTCACAGAATGCTTTTGTGGATTTTTGCTGAACACTTGGGTTCACAGTCAACCTATGGTTGCAGTTGCCAAACATAGCCCTGGCCTAAATGTGGGTTAACAGTTCCACTTGTTTTCACAAGTAAGAGGAAAGATATTCAACCAATTTCCGCAGAGGAACCTGCTTGTTCAGCAATGACGTGAGTGATTACTCTGCTGAACGGAATGATCATTTTTGAATACTGAAATGAACTGCCTCAATTTCTTTTATGCTGTTCCGCTTGGAATGGCTGCAGATACAGACACTTTATTATCACGCTCACTGGGTCAGATCTTCCAGTTTCCCTGATGTAAATACTCCAGCCTTAGCCCAAAGTGACAACTGACTTTGGAGCGAGCAAAGTACACATAGTCTATACTCTACACACCCTACAGGTGGCCCCGGAGGTACAGACTAGAGCAGAAAGTGATCAAGTAATTAAGCTAAGCGGCGGTGAATTTTCAGCATCCACTTCCTTCGTTTTCAACACAACACCTCACAGAGTTCCGAAAGGTTTAGCAATCGCTTGTGCGAGCGGCTCCAGCCTACCCTGCACCCCCTGACCTGTGCTCAGGCCCTCACAATACCTGTGTCTGTGGCGGGGAACTTTGGAGGTCCAGAGGGGTCTCTCGGGCAGGGCCCCGCCAGGCTCCTCCTGGAGGGACAGTGAAGGGAACGCTCACCCTGGATACCCACACTGCTCTTTCCTTCTGTCGCTAAGGAGTCTAAGAATCTCACTTTAAAACCACAAATGGTGTTTTGGCAGGTGTCAAAATAGGGGGAACCCTGAGAGGGGCCTGCAGTTTTACAGGCGGTAGGGGACAGTCTTGTGGGGGGTGGAGGCTGGAGGCACACTGGCAGAGGGTCACAGAAGCCACCGCTAAGGGGACAGGCTCCTTCCCCGGTACCACGGGCTGCAAGGACCACGCCCATGCGAGGAGGAGTGATTTTGCCCCCAGCTGAACACACTTAATGCCTGCCTGAAAGCCATGGTTTCAGGGTTTCTATTTGCCAGTTCTATTTTTAAGTGCATCCTGGTGTTTGTGTTGAAACTGCCCCAAAGACGCTTTCCTTCAGAGCCCTAATCCCTGGAAATGGAAAACCCACCGGAAGAACGGGGCTCCGCTCTGCTCTGGGGCACGTCCGGGCTGCGTGGGGGTGAGGTCCCCTCCGCGGTGGGTCCAGCCACATGGGGCTGGGACAGCCTAAGAACCAGAGGCCGGGAGGCCTCAGGCTGCACGAGGGCCCATGGCAGCTGAGTCTCTTGAGGCCCTTCCTCCACACACACACAAAAAAAAAAAATTAAAAATTCTGTTTTACAACCACATTGCTATAAGGGCAGATGTATAACCATTACACACTTAAACATTTACTCCGACTTGAAAGTTAGTTATTATTAAAAAAAAGCACTTCCCTGGGCTGTAGAAGTGCCATGAGCCCTGGCACTGTGCCTAATCGGTCAGTGGATCCAGCCCACAAGCCCAGTGCCTGTGGCCCCCAGGCAGATGGGCCAAGTACCAAGGTCTGGGCTCTGGTGTCTGGTTTGAGGCCGGACAGGGGATGACCTGCGGCCCCTGCGGTTGGTCAGTGCACCATGCGCACACCGGCTGGGGCTGCCCTTGCCGTGGCACCAGCCAGAACACCCAGGGGTTTGTAGGAATCACCCACTCATCCTTTCTTAGCTGTGTGCTCACCCAGACGACAGAATAAGCAAGAGGAACCCACCCTGGGGACCCGGAGGCCACGTGTCCTCAGCCCAAAGGCCAGCAATACCCTCTGAGCTGCCTGCCCCCCTGGGATCTGGAGCCAGCCTCGTGCTCTGACACTCAGCCCGGGCCTGCTTACCCCAGAGGCCACCGGACAACACGCCTGGGACTCAGACCTGGCCAAGGCCTGTGCTCTCACAGCCTCCGTTTTCTCATCTGGAGAATGGGTAGCTAAGGCCTGACTCCCAGCCCCAGAGAGGCTCACAGGAGAAAGTGTGTTGGTTTTGTCTGACTCTTTGCGACCCCATGGACTGCAGGATGCCAGGCCTCCCTGGCCATCATCAGCATCACATGAATACTTTTTTTGTCTGGGGTCTGTGCAGAGGGGAATGCAGCGGGAGACTGTAGGGTGGGCTGCGTTCTGAGAGCCGAGTCCTCCCTTGTGGAGGCCGTGGCTGCCACGGACCCCGCTCACTGGCAGCTTCCTTCTCTTTCCAGAAGGAAAGAGTGCTTTTCAGTGCTTATAGAGAGCTACTACAAGCCAATTATTGATCTTTGTACTTTATAACCAGTCACACACTTATCCTCTGACAACATCCTATGAACCAGTAACCATGTGGATGAACCCAACCAAACACAGGGGAAAGTGAGGCAAAAACGTAGGCCATATGCCCAAAGTCCCCAGCTAACAAATGAGCCCTCCCTGGGCTGAAGGCTGGACACCCTGACCTGCCGGGGTCCCAACTCCGGTCGCCCTCTCCAGCCTGGATTCCCAAACTCTCTGCCCTGTTATTCCTAGAGAATAAGGCCAAGTGTTGGTTTCCAGATTCTTCCACAAATTGCTTATTTATATCTTCCTTCCATCATTCAACTGGGCTACAAGTATTTTTCTTATTAAAGAACATTATGGATATTAACTCTTTGTTAGAGATATTGCAAATATTTCTCCCAATGAGCCATTTTTTACTTCTGCTTGGTTACATAGAAGCTTTTATTTCTTACAGAGCCAAGTATCCATATAATTTTTTTCATTTATGGCTTCTGAAAAAGGAAGTTCTTTTTCACCCTAAAATATGTTTAGCACTTCGTATGCGCTCATCTTTTTTAAATGTCTATATTTATTTATTTGGCTGTGCCAGGTCTTGGTTGCAGCAGGCGGACTCGTTGCTGGGGCCTGTGGGATCTAGTTCCCTGACCAGGGATCCAACCCAGGCCCCTCGCACTGGGACCGTGGAGGCTAAGCCACTGGACCGCCAGCGGTGTCCCTGTGCTCTCCTCCAATGCGTTATTCCCATGTATCACACTGCCTCTCACAAAACAGAATTATCACAAATAAATTTATAAATAGTATAATGCACATATCAGTGTGTTACATAAACAGCTTTACACACGCTATACGTATTCTCCAATTACTCTCTTCTAGTATTCTCATATTTTTGGAACTCTTTAATTTTTTGGAATTTATTTTTGTATGTAATATTCTTTGCCATATGGAGAACCATATGTTCCAACGCCATTAATTTGGACAATGATCTGAATTATTTTTGCTTTGAAGTACCACATTTATTAGAAATTAAAATTCCTAGGATTTATGTACCTGGCTGGGGGTTCCTGTGCCCTTTCATTGATTAATTTATATTTTCCCATACCGGTTCCATTCTGCTCAATTACTATAGTGTTACAGTGTGTTACCAGCTGACATTTCTTCAGTAACATCACGGGGATTTTTGTTTTTACTCTCTAGTTTACAGGCTGGGGAGAAAGGTTGACGTGTGTCCCCGAGGGCTGCACCCGCCGTGGGCTCTGCACCCACCGAGCACGTGGACTCACCTTCTCGGGCACTGCCCTGTGGTGTGTCCTGGCACACCTTCACGGCCCCCTTCTCCACCTCCCGGGCAGAGGTAGCCAAGGGTCCCCGCGGCAGAGCTGGAGTCCAGTCCCGTGCCGGGGAGTCCTTCACTTGCTCAGCCTCCTGTTCTGGGGCACCCTTCCTTGTCTGGCCCCGTCGCTCTGCGCTCCCTGTGGCTAGGACCAGAAGGACAGCTGGGCCCTGGGGAGACCCGTGCCCACCCGGCCCCGTCTGTCTGTCCACCAGGCAGGGTGGTCGGCATCTGCTTGGGGTGCTGGCTGCTCACTGCCCAGGCCAGAGGGCTTGATGCACTTTATGGAGAACCCTCAGCCCCGAAGGGGACCACCTCCCTCCTCGGCACCAGCAGCTAGGAGGCCTGAGTCCCCCACAGTGGCCACAGGCCAAGGCAAAGACGTGTTTGTGGTGTCCAGCCATGTGTGTCCTCGGGCAGAGGCCTGGACAGGGCTTGCTTCAGCGCACACCACAGTTCTGGTCTCCCACAGGAAAACACTCGCGGCCGGCACTCCACACACGGGAGAGGGAGCAGTCTCGGGCTTAACGTGCGTCGGGGGCACATTCGCTCCACGGGGCGGGAAGGAGACACGGGGCCGCCTGCCAAGCTGACGGGGACCAGCTGCCCTGCAGGATGGAGGGGTGGGCAGGAGCCCCGTGTGAGCCAGAACTCTCGAGAAGCCCTTGGTAGAGGGGCTGGTGACCCTGTCCCAGCATCTGAGCTCAGGGGTGAGGTGGGAGGTGTCCAGGCCACACAGACCCAAAGTCCCGAGCTCTCCCCAGACCCCTGGCCTCCTTCCCAAGTTTCCTGCCTTAGTCTGAGGGGTTCAGGGGAAAGAAGAGCCTGTCAGCAGAGGAGACCACCTTGACGAGGGCAGAATTCACCTGGAGAGGTGGGGTCCGGGGAGTGGGACCTGTGCTCCCCCACGTGGCGCTCTCTGGTCCTTCTCTGCCCATCAGCGGGCTGAGGGGAAAGGCCCAGGAGTCACGGAGCGGGGGCACATCCCGGGCATAACCCCAGCGGCCAGTGAGATGCACCCCCGGCCGGCAGGCCACCCCCAGCTTCAACGACTGGCCCATCTGCCCTTTGCTGTCCACGACGAGCCTTGTCCGAGCTTTGAGACGCCAAGGTGCTACCCACGGACACGACAAAGGGCAGTGATGGGAGCAAGTCAGTGTCCAGGCCCAACCTTTGATCTTCAGATCTGTAGGGGGCCTTTCGGTCTATAGTTCAGAGCAAGACCCAGGGCCCTTGGCAGTGAGACCATGGAGTCCTAACCACTGGACCACCAGGCAAGTCTGTGAACCCCATTTTCTTACCAGAAAGACCAACGTCCTCGGTTTAAGAAGCTGATAATCAACCTGGAACTCAGCTCTAAATATGGACTTAAACACTAGTTTTTGTAGCTTCAGATGCCATTTAAATGTCATTTCTCTCAATTAATTTTTTAAAAAGTCCTCTTCAACTTCCCTCCATGGAAACACACATGATCAGAAGGGGGTTCTTTCAGGAGCTTCCTTCTGCCTGCCGGTAAAGCCTGTGTTAAACTGTGCTTGCCAGGACACTTTTTAGAAAAACACCCAGCATTTTTATTAATAAAGAGCATCATGGGACAGAGGGGAGCTCTCTCAGGGAGTGGACATGCTGGGGGCTTCCTCCTGTCCCAGCAGCCCTGGGACTCACACGCCTGCTTTCCTGGCTGGTGGGCTCCCGGCGGGGGTGGGGGCACAGGCGGCCATGAGGAATGAGGTGACCTGTCTCTGCCTCCCTGCGAGTGGGTGGAAGACCCCAGAGCTGGGAGGGGAGTCCAGTCTGTATGGAAACCCTTCAGGGTGGGCTACATGAGCACAGGGTCTTATGGGCAATGTCATTCTTCTTTTTTTAAGGAAAAAGGAGAAACCGAATAATTTTTATTCCTTTTTTGATTGTTTTTATAAACTTTTCAGGGAAGATACATCCAAAGGTAGTCTCATTCTGAACCTAGTTTTTGTGGGAGCTCAAGCTGGTTGGTCACCCTAAGCCTGTGACTGGGGACACCACGCTGTTTATTCAAAAGCCGGGAGAGGTCTGGCCGCCTCTCCTCTCACTCAAGTCCCCCCATGCTGCACACGTCAGTGGAAGACACATCCCGGTCAGGTCAGGGCGGCTTGGAGAAGTCCAGGAATATTTCAGGGGCACCTGTCGACCGGCTGAGGACTCCAGACCCCCCAAGCCCCCAACTCCACTTACACTGTCACTGAACACTACCAACCTCTCTTCCTAGAGTCCAGTTACTAGTTTTCAAGTTGCTTATTGAGAGGAAAAATAAGTATGAACATCAAAGTAGAAAGCGTGAATTTTAGTCTCCAAGTTATTTTTTCAACGGTTGATGTATTTCCTTTAAATATGAATGTGTCAGTCCAATCAGCTCAATTGTCTTTAATTAAAATGTCTAAAGTATGACTCCAGTACCTCCTGAAAACGTACATGCCACAGCAGAGGAAAACATTTAATGATCCTACTTGCATATTTTATCAAAATCATAAATAATAAGATTTATTCATCTGTGTTGAATACAGTCATAACCACATGCAGTGACTTCCTAGGACTTCATGAATGATCATAAAATTCCTGAAAAGTGTTTACCTGCCTTATGTAAGACTCCAATTTAAACAGAAAAGGGGTATTATGAGTGAAAATATAAATTTCCTTGAACTGTCTTCACAGAAAAATAAACTGCATACATGCTGAAGTTTTAAAAATCCATACGCTTTTTTCCAGGTGTGAACTGAACTGCACAACCCCATACACTGATAGAAAAAAACAGGTGATTATTTTTAATGATTTATGTATATAAAGATACAAATAAATTTTATGATACAATTTGAGAGACTATTCCATACAAAATTTGACTCACATACAATGTATGCGATTTTTTTGCAACACAAAAACTCTAGTCTTACATACAAATTCATAAACGGCAGACTTCTTAACCTGATGCAAAACAGGGTCCGTTTGGGGTGGTGGCTGTCACTTGAGTCAGTGGAAAAGAGACTGTGGACATAGGAAGGCCTGGGTAACTGGCACACCTCCCCTCCTCCAATGACGTGTTAATATCTAGTGTCATTTCAGCAAACAGAATTTTATGGTTCACTACAGAAAGGAGAAAAAGACCAGTGTTTCAGAATGGCACATCTTAATTATCCAATCTTGAACTTAGCTTCAAAAATCATAGAACGACCTTTGTAACAGATTTATTTTGGAAATTACACTAAGGAAAAACTTAACTGTGCCCTCTGTGCTAATCTTTTAAAGAAACAAAACTTTCTCAGGAAATTCTAACATTTAAAATGACACCGCTTGGGTTACATCATAAATACGGTATCTAGAATACAAGTGTCAGGACCCAGACTTTAAGACCCGTAAGCATGTCTCCAAACAGTGAAATCCTTTATACACAAATATAAGACGTTAGTATTTACAATATTATGTGTAGTGAAAAACTAAATATAAACCATGTTTAAAAAAAACACTTTCGCTTTAAAAAAACATTTCTAAAAAATGGTAACATCAAAAAATTCTGCAAATCTGTGCATCCTTTAAAGTCTTCCTTCCGTGGGTTTTTCCTAAGCCATCTGTCTCTGAGGTGCCCAGGTGTAAGCACCTGGGCAAAGGGACAGGCCTGGGCCAGTGGCCTGAAGAGCAAGCTTTGCTTCTAGAGAGGATGAGGATGAGGGATCCCGCAGCTGCACTGATGTGCTCATGGGGAAGCCCAGGGGCTCGATATTGAAGAAAGTGAGGATCCGGCCTATGATACTCTCAGGTCAGAAGAAGCCCGCAAAGGCCACAATCAAATCTCCTTTTTAAATATACGAACTTTTAAGGGCTGGAAGAATAAGCAAACTGTAATAGGGAGCAATAAGAAAATTGCGTTAAGGTACACGCAATGACAGAGGGGTTGAAAACTAGAGTTCATGGGCACCTTATAAAGACACGGGCTGAAATGAACCCTTTCCAAGTGGGAGTAAGCTAAAAATTTAAGTCTCTGCTTTTTGGGCCTCACTGCATTTATAAGGCTCCTGTCAAAACGCGCAGCCAGCCTCACTCGGGGCTCGAGCAGTCCTGTCAGCAGGCTTGGAGTCTGCCGTCTCGAACTCCCACGTCCCGGGTGGTCCCAGCACTGCTCGCCCGCTGGACGGACCGGCCCAGAACCGAACAGCTGATGGGAGAGACCAGGCTTGCAGAGAAACATCTCACATCAGTGGCATCCGCAAGAGCCGTTTGTAACTAGCAAGTGTTCCAGCAGAGGAATGCAGGGAAACACGGTCTCTCCTCTGGAATGTGCCTAAGGTAGTAAAGCTCTGAAAACCAGGAGGATGATGCTGTGAGCTGCTCACCGCCGCCTTCAGACTGAAACCTCACACCGGAAGCGAAATGCCAGCCTCCTCCTTACGCGCAGGCTGAGGGGCCCGCTGGAGTCTGCAGCTTTGAGCTCTCACCTCCTGGAACTCAGGTTGATGCTGTACACCATCTTCTGGATCTTCTCCTCGTTCTTCAGGATGTTGGCCTTCACGGCACAGATCTTGTCCTGCTGGTCCCTGACCAGCTGCTCCAGCTCTGCCAGCTCTGCCTTCAGGGGCTCCACGGCGCCGTCCGTGATGCTGCCGGGACACAAGCCGGGCCCGTGAGGACCTCCCTCCTTTTCCATCTGATGCTTTTCTTTTTGGCCACATCGTCGTCATGCGGCACGTGGGGATCTTAGTTCCCCGACTGGGGACTGAACCCAGGGCCCCTGTGTTGGGAGTGCAGCGTCTTAACCAGTGGGTCACCAGGGAAATCCCTACACTGGCTTCTTAATTAAAACAATGGAAGGTAACAAAAGCAAATTACTCATTATATCCAAAGGCAGGGAGGGAAGGATAAAAATATAAATGTGCTTTTTCCAAGTAAAAAATTTAAAATACTTTCAAGTTACAGTCACAGAACTTTGGGGATTTCGATAAGACACATGATAAACATGGTATCCAAACTGCAAAGTTTCCTGCCTTTCGTATGTCTAAATCTCGGGATTCCACACTGAATGTAGATCTTTCCTAGCTGCTACAGAGAAATGCATGTTAGGTTGCGAATGAAGAAGCAGTGTACTTTCCTTGCGGGAGGAGGTAAGAAAGAGGATTGAGAGGGGAGGTCTCCCCCCCTCCAGTCCCCCACCCCCTTACTCACCCTCCCCCACCCCTCCCCCGCCCCCCTCCACCGACCTCCCCCCCAACCTCTGCTCCTGCTGCAGGGCCTCGGCGTGCTGCTGGCTCTCAGCGCGCCACAGCTGCAGCTCATTCTGCATGGCATCCACGTCCTCCTGGATGTAGTCCATGATTTTGCCCAGGGGAAGGGCGCTCCGGCACAGGGTCTGGATGGACACCCGGAGCTTCTCTATCTCCTTGGAGACGATGTCCTTCTCCTTCTTCCAGGCCGACTCAAAGACGAGCAGCTTCTCCTGCGAGGAGTGTGAAGGGAGAGGAGCACCCTCACTCCTGAGGGCGGAGGGGCGCGGGCGCGGGGTCGGCGCGCATGCGGGGTAGGTGCGGGCGCGGGACCCCCTGGACTGCAGACAGGGCTTCACGCCCGTGACCCCAAGGCTCGATCAGCAGCGCCCCGCGAGGGCCTGTACAGTAAGATCTTATCTCCCAGGGGACCGGAGACCTACAGCTGTTCTCGTTACAAGAGCTCAGGCAGGGGCATAGAGGACAGTCCCCAAAGGAAAGGGTACCCGGGGTGCATGTCACTCCCTGAGGGCCCCACCTCCCCACTTCACAGGGCTGCAGCCCCGCCTGCCCGAGCGCCTGCCCGAGCGCAAGATAACCTGCCCAGCAGACGAGGGGAGGGGGGGGAGGACCACCGCAGAGGGAGGAGCCAGAGTGTGTGGACGGAGGGCGTGGCCGGGGCACCATGGGGCAGCAGGGGAGGCTGGGGCCGTGGGGCCTGGGGCCTGGGGCCCTGGAGCAGGGTCAGTGGCGGAGGGACTCACACGGCCACTGCTGAAGGAGGAGAGGAGGGAGGCAACCGGAGACCTTCACTCGGTTTTGGCCAGGGGTTCTTGGGCTCTTTGACACAAGCAATACCTAGAATTCCCTTTGTATGAGACTTTACCACTGACATCTCTGAATCTCAAGAACCAACAGGCATCTTGGCTTGGAGACCTTTCCTGGGGAAATTAACACTCTTCAGGAACCCCCCCTGCCCCGGTGCTCCCACTCCACACAGGCTGACTACATGCCCCTGCTTTTCCCACGGACAGCAGGAGTCAGATGCATTGAGTCATAACTGATCAGCTCCTTTTATTTCTAGACTAGTTTAACGAACCGACACATAATCGCTCGTGTCACTTCTAACCCGGTTTTAGACCAAGACCCCAGAGGGCAGGAACCTGCGTCTGGTCCACATCAGTGCTCCTTAAATACCTGCCACATGAACAAAGTGAGTAAGAGACTCACGTGTCAAGATTTGAGCCCCACTGTGTTCTGGCCTCTAGCAAATGCGTGGAAAGCCGTAACACAATGCCTGGCACACTGAAGCATTAAACAAACAGGACTACAAACAGAAGGCAGAGCTCACAGAACTAGTAAGTGAGCTCTGCAAGGTTGCGGGACACCAGATAAACATACAGAAATGAACTGTTTCCATTTGCTGGCAATGAACACACGGCTACCAAAGTTAAAAATACATCACCATCTATGCTGCTGCTGCTGCTAAGTCATTTCAGTCGTGTTCGACTCTGTGCGACCCCATAGACGGCAGCCCACCAGGCTCCCCCATCCCTGGGATTCTCCAGGCAAGAACACTGAAATGGGTTGCCATTTCCTTCTCCAATGCATGAAAGTGAAAAGCCAAAGTGAAGTCGCTCAGTCGTGTCCGACTCTTAGCGACCCCATGGACTGCAGCCCACCAGGCTCCTCCGTCCATGCGATTTTCCAGGCAAGAGTACTGGAGTGGGGTGCCATTGCCTTCTCCTCTCGCCATCTATAACTGCTCAGAAAAGAGAAGTACTATTCATAAATCTAACAAAATATGTATAGAACTTGTGTACTGAAAACTACACAACGTGGATAAAACAAATCAAAGGAGGTCTAAAAAGTGAGAGCCATACCCTGTCCATCAACGGCAAGATTAACACAGTACAGATGTCAGTTCTCCCCAAATTGATATACAGGTTTAATACAATTCCTATCACAGTCCCAAATGGTTTGTAGATGTGGACAAGATTGTCCTAAAACTTACACAGAAAGGCACAGGTCCTAGAGTGGCTGAAACATTTTGAAAAAGAAGAAATACGTGGGAAGCATCAGGCTCCTGGATCTCAGGACGTAACAGCAACAGCACTCAGGACGGTGTGGCCAGGGCAGGGTGGACACCCAGATCCAGGGGACAGAGCAGAGAACCCAGGTCCTCCTCACAAATACGCCCACCTGACTTCTGACAAAGGTGCTCTGTCCAGAAGGCTTTCACCACGTGGCACCACCGCTACTGGGCACGCAGGTAGAACAGGAGCCTGACTGGAGTCTCACACCTTACACAGCGCCTACACCGGAACAGGCCACGGACCGAGATGCAAAACACAAAACTACACAACCTCTGAGGAAAACCTAGCGGAAAGTCCTCGGGGTGTGGGGCCAGGTAAATAAACGGTTCTGACTTGACCCCAAAACATGATCAGCTGAAGGAAAACTGGTGCATGGGCGCTGTCACCACTGAACATGGTCCATGGGCAACAAGCCTGACAGCGTGGGAGGCATGCTAGACGGTGAGGGCGTGTGCTCAGGTCACAGGCCCAGCAAGGGGCAGGGCCCAGGGCGCACAGACTCCTGGACAGCAGCAGCAAGCAAGCAATCGAGCTGGAAAACGGACGAAAGAACAGACACTTCACCAAAGACGACACACGGATGCCGAAGCGCACGTGCAAAGACACACAAAGCCATTCCCCGCCAAGGAAACGCGGTTCGCAGCACGAGATGGGACCCACACCTATCAGAAACACAGAGACCACGGCAGACGCTGGGAAGGATACAGAGCCTGGACCCCTCATTCCCGGCTGGTGGGAATGCAAAACGCTACAGCTGCTCTGGAAACAGCTTCCCCAGGTCTTTAAAACTAACCGTGCAACCGCCATACAAGCCAGCAACTGTTCTCCTGTGCACTGAGCCCGGAGCAGTGAAGTCATGTGGACGCAAGAGCCTGTGTAGGGTGTTTATGGAAGAGGCTTCACTCAGAGCAGCAAGACACTGGGCACAGCCCAGATGCCCTTCAGGGAGCCAAGAGATAAACCGTGCCACACCCACATCACGGAATACTACTTGGCAAGAAAAAGGGAATGAGTTGCTGATTCACACAACAACCTGGATGGACCCGCTGAGAGCTGTGCTGAGTGAAAAAAAGCCAGTCTCAAAATTTACATGCTGCATGATTCCATCTCCATAACAGTCTCAACAGGATAACACTGTAAAATAGAGACCAGATCAGCAGTCGCCAGGGGTTTGGGACAGGGTGGGGTGGAAGGCAGAGGGTGGGTGTGGTTATAACAGGGCGACAAGCGGGATCCTCGGGATGCTGGAGATGTCCCGTATCCTGACAGCATCGAGGTCTGCACCCCGGGTGCAACACTGCACTCAGCTTCGTTGGATGTCATCCGCGGGGAGGGCTGAGTAAGCGGTCCCCGGGGTCTCTGCTGCCTCTCACAACTACATTTGAATCTACAGTTGTCTCAAAATGACTTCAATTTTTTTAAAAAAGGTAGTGGCTATAAAAGTGCTTTTGAATTAAAATGCTAAGTGACTAAAATGAATCAATACAATGATAAATTACTTCCCAGGAAAAAATGTGCTGTCCTTATTATACTGACTACTTTATTATGAACTATACAAAAAAGATCTTCATGACCCAGATAACCATGATGGTGTCATCACTCACCTAGAGCCAGACACCCTGAAGTCCAAAGTCAAGTGGGCCTTAGGAACCATCACTATGAACAACGTGAGTGGAGGTGATGGAATTCCAGCTGAGCTATTTCAAATCCTAAAAATGATGCTATGAACATGCTGTACTCAATATGCCAGTAAATCTGGGAAACTCAGCAGTGGCCACAGGACCGGAAAAAGTCAGTTTTCATTCCAATCCCAAAGAAAGGCAATGCCAAAGAATGCTCAAACTACCACATAACTGCATTCATCTCACATGCTAGCAAAATAATGCTCAAAATTCTCCAAGCCAGGCTTCAACAGTACATGAACCATGAACTTCCAGATGTTCAAGCTGGATTTAGAAAAGACTCAGAAAACAGAAATCAAACTGCCAACATCTGTTGAATTATCAAAAAAGCAAGAGAGTTCCAGAAAAACATCTACTTCAGCTTCATTGACTACACTAAAGCCTTTGACTGTGTGGATCACAATAAACTGTGGAAAATTCTTCGAGAGATGGGAATACCAGAGCACCTGACCCACCTCTTGAGAAATCTGTATGCAGGTCAGGAAGCAACAGTTAGAACTGGACATGGAACAACAGACTGGTTCCAAATAGGAAAAGGAGTACGTCAAGGCTGTATATTGTCACCCTGCTTATTTAATTTATATGCGGAATACATCACGTGAAGTGCCGGGCTAGATGAAGCACAAGCTGGAATCAAGATTGCCAGGAGAAATATCAATAACCTCAGATATGCAGATGACACCACCCTTATGGCAGAAAGCAAAGAAGAACTAAAGAGCCTCTTGATGAAAGTGAAAGAGGAGAGTGAAGAAGTTGGCTTAAAACTCAACATTCAAAACACCAAGATCATGGCTTCCAGTCCCATCACTTTATGGCAAATAGACGGGGAAACAATGGAAACAGTGGCAGAGTTTATTTTCTTGGTCTCCAAAATCACTGCAGATGGTGACTGCACCCATGAAATTAAAAGACGCTCGCTCCTTGGAAGAAAAGCTATGACCAACTTAGCATATTAAAAAGCAGAGACATTACTTTGTCAACAAAGGTCCATCTAATCAAGGCTATGGTTCTTCCAGTGGTCATGTATGGATGTGAGAGCTGGACCATAAAGAAGCCTGAGTGCCAAAGAACTGACGCATTTAAACTGTGGTGTTGGAGAAGACCCTTGAGAGTCCCTTGGGCTCCGAGAGATCCAACCAGTCCATCCTAAAGGAATTCAGTCCTGAATATTCATTGGAAGGACTGATGCTCCAATCGTTTGGCCACCAGATGCGAAGAGCTGATTCATTTGAAAAGACCCTGATGCTGGGAAAGATTGAAGGCGGGAGGAGAAGGGGACGACAGGATGAGATGGTTGCATGGCATCCCCGTCTCGATGGACATGAGTTTGAGCAAGCTCTGGGAGTTGGTGATGGACAGGGAGGCCTGGTGTGCTGCAGTCCATGGGGTTGCAAAGAGTCGGGCATGACTAAGCAACTGAACGGAACTTTATTATAGGGATGATATTGACGACTGACTTAATTGAGACATTTAAAGTTCTACTTAAAACCACTCATGATGATATGAAGTAATTCCTATGTATCTGGCATCATGCAGGGCAGAGAACTCAGGACGGGGACAAACGCGTACAGCACCTAAGCTCAGTGAGCACCGCCTGGGACAGCGCACCCAGCGGGGGTGCTGCCAGCCTCCGCCAGGATTCTGTGTCGGCACCAACTGCCACCGGGGACGCACATTGTGAAGGTCACAGTCGTACTGTTGAGAGGTTAAGGACTTTTAACACAAGACTGGGTGAGATTATGATAGCTGGGAGAGGCTTTTCCTATTGCTGCAAAATATCAAGATTCTGGCATTTTTCAAGCTCTCCGTAAGGCGGCGGCGGTGGGTAGAGCGGGCAAGTCAAGGCTGACTCTGCTTTTAAAAGCGCCCCCACTGACGACAGGCTCTGAGCTACAGGCAGCTTGTTCTGCTGTATCAGCAACTTTCCAAACAAGCGACCAATATAGACCCCGGTGTTACAGCCTTTTAATATGTACAGTAAAATCTGAGAATCCACCACTGTACTCACCACATAGGAATTAGTCATGTGAAATATGCTTAACTTTTGAAAATGGAAGAGAAAAAAAAACAAGAGAAACTGTATCATTAGCCCAAATAGTGCCTAAAAGCCGCTGGAACGTGGGCGGAATCGGGGGCGGGAGGTGGGCCTGTGAGCGCAGGGGACCCAGCCGGCCTCCCCGCCTCCAAGCTTTACGGCCTCCGCAGCGTGGCCTGACCTCGCCCTGCCTCGGTCTCCTCACAATAAAATGGAAATGCTAACATTTACCCTGCAGGAAAGGATTCGATGGGATAACAAAGCAAGCAGCTCGGTGCCTCGCACACAGTAAACCCTGGACTAATGGTCGCCGCTGTCATAAACGTCTCTGGCACGAAGGACGGGCGCCCGGAGTTGGGGGAGGCTGCAGGTGGTGCTCCTGCAGGCCACACTCGCCTGCTGTGTGGTCAGCGCCAACCCACGCGGCGTCACCTTCCTCCCTGACACGCCGCTTCCTGTCGTCACTTTCTAAAACACACACAGCCCACCCCACGAGCCGCGCTCTGGAAGCTCTTCACGGAAAGGCTGCGGCTCCGGGCTCGGAGCTGAGCTGAGGCCCGCGGGCGGCACCCCGGCCGTGGCGGGGGCGCTGCAGGTGACGTGGGGACACTCGCCCGCCCCCGGCGCCCTCCTGCCTGCTGCCGGGCGGCTCCCTCCTCGCATGGGCTGCAGACTGTTGACTCAGCTGGTGTCAGGCAGGGGGGACCTCTGGCAAAGCGTTTCCTCGTTTGGCTGGCCACTTCACACACACTTTGGAAGAAGTGACTTTCCAGGATCTTTCGGGGGAACAGGTGCCTCTGGGACTGAGTACTAATTGCATTTGCCACACACGTACTTGTCCCCAGAACTGTGGGCATTTAACTGTGTTTATAGTGACTTTTTAAGTTTATAATTATTTATTATAGTAAGTCATACACGTAAAAAGCACTAACCTGAGAGGTTCGTTTCTTTACATTACAACACAAGGCTTCAGGAGAAGGTACTGTCATTAAAATAATGCTGCAAACCCTGACCTGCAGGTCTCGCCAGAATCTCTCAGGAGCGGGGTCAGGCACAGCACTGCCCTCCACTCGGTCGCTGATCTGAGGGTTCCTGGGCCCTCCTGGAAGAGCTCTGCCCCACGTTAAGCAAACCCAATAAACAATGGCCTGATGAATCGAGGAGGGGGCAATAAATCAGAGCGTGTGGGCATCTACTTTAAATAGTATGCTCCCCCATGACCTCAGGAAGTGATTCATATACAGCCTGTCAGAAGTTCCTCTTCTACCTAAACCGAGGAATGCTTGCACCCAACCAACCGAGGAAAGCAGAGACCCCCCAGGAGGACTATTCCGAGGGTCCTGTCCACCCAGAGACACGTTCGTCATTAGACTTCTCTGCAAAGCACATGTTCATGTCTGGTGTGGGTCAAACGGAACACATGGGAAAACGGTCTGGAACCAAACACTTCAACGTTTAACATACAGGAAACCACCAGACAGAACTGCACAGTTTGAGAGAACAACACGGTGCCACCTGCAGCCACCGCCTGCGTCAGGAGTGCAAACCCTGCCAGGGCCCCCAGGGCCCCCAGGGCCCGAGGTGCTGCTGCCGGCTCGAGTCCCGGGTCTGCGTGACCGGCTCTGCTGTTCGCATACCCGCCTGCCTGTTCCACGTGTGCAGGACGGATGGACGGAATCTCACACACACACTCACACACACACACACACACACACACACACTCTCTCTCACGTTTCCGCGTGTCCGCTTCTGTCCCTCGGCATGGCTGAATGGCAACGTGACCGTATGAATACACGACATACCCATCCACTGCTGTGCTGGTGGACACGCGGTGGTTCCTGGCCTGGGGCACAACAGACCACACGGCTCTGAGCCGTCTCACAGGCGGATCCCAGCACACACGCGCACAGGACCTTCCAGCACACAGCGAGAAGCGGCACTGCTGGGTCAGCGGTCTTCAGCCGGGTGACGTCCCGGCACAGAGCTTTACGACGTGGTTGCACCAACGTACATCAAGTATTTTTCACCAGCCAGGACTGTATTTCTGTGCTCTGATGCCAGAGCTGGTACCTATGGGCCCAGATGCCCTGTTTCTTTGGCATGGTGCCCTAGCAAGGTGCTGTGACTATTCTAACTCACCCACATGTGGCACTGAAAAGCTGAAATCTGTAATTAATCTGTCAAGGAATAAAGAGAATAACAGGAAAAACAGCAACAACAACACTGATTCCAACGGTGCTACCACAACCTGACCAGCACCGGCAGCAGAGAGAAAGCCACTGCTCCAAGTCAGGGGCATGCTGTTAAAAAAACCTTCCAGGTGATTAGAAATCTGCTCACAGGGACTTCCCTTGTGGCCTTGTGGTCCAGTGGTTAAGAATCCGCCTGCCAATGCAAGGGACAGGGGTTCAATCCCTGGTATAGAAGATCCCACACACTGCAGAGCGCCTAAGCCCACTCGCCACAGAACTGTGGAGCCCACAAGCTGCAGCTGCTGAAGCCCACATAAACCTGTGGTCGGCAGCAAGAGAACTCACAGCAGTGAGCAGCCCCTGCACCAAACATGAAGAACAGCCCCCGCTCGCCACATCTAGAGAAAGCCCGGTGCGGCAACAAAGCCCCGGGTAGCCAAAAAAAAAAAAATCCTGCTCATTGTGGCCACTACAGATAAATAAAACACAAGCAGGAAGCCTTTAGAATGCACAGGCGGGAAGCTGTATAGCACGAGGCTAACTCCCAGACTGGATACAGGCAGACCCGGGGTGACATCCTCCCTTTGAGACCGTCTATGTAACCTCAGACACGCTAACTTTTGTGCCTGTTTCCAAACAGCAAATGGGGATGACACCTATCTCGTAAGTTCCCGTGAGGATTAAAGGAAGTGACAGATGAAACTCCTTAGGGACAGTAACTGCTGTACTGACGTCAGCTGTTGTTAGAATGATTGTATCGGCTACAGCTGAGAACAACTAATGGGTAAACTTCGACAAAGGAAATGCATATATGGAACCACCCAGCACCTGGTGCAGAGAGAAATCAAAAGATCATTAAACGTCAGCTACTTCCACAGACATTACTGTCCATGGAAAGGAACAAGGAATGCTCTCGGAAGGCTGTGTGAGTTCACTGCACCTGAAGCCCGAGGTTACTGCACAGAATAGAGAAGACGCAACTTCGGGCAGGTCTTTCTGACTGACCCCAAAATGGAAATAATTCACAAATCATCTTGTCACATGGAAAACAGATCAAAACGACACCAACAGAGCAGGCAACAGGGAAACGTGGAGCTCAGACTCCCAGCTAGAGAGATTCCTTCTCTACTTAAAGGAATGAAAATGAAGAATACATTACTGTCCTAAAACTGGTCCTTTCGAGCATTTTTATGAAAGGCTGCTGCTGCTGCTGCTGCTAAGTCGCTTCAGTCGTGTCCAACTCTGTGCGACCCCATAGACGGCAGCCTACCAGGCTCCCCCGTCCCTGGGATTCCCCAGGCAAGAACACTGGAGTGGGTTGCCATTTCCTTCTCCAATGCATGAACGTGAAAAGTGAAAGTGAAGTCGCTCAGTTGTGTCCGACTCTTAGCGACCCCATGGACCGTAGCCTACCAGGCTCCTCCGTCCATGCGACTTTCCAGGCAAGAGTACTGGCGTGGGGTGCCATTGCCTTCTCCTTATGAAAGGCTATGACCATGTATTTATTCTTTTAGATAAAACTTTTTTATTTTGGCTGCACTGTGCAGCAAGTGGGATCTTAGTTCCCCAGTCAGGGATCGAACTTACACCCCCTGCACTGGAAGGCAGAATCTTAACCAATGGACCACCAGGGAAGCTCCTCACAGAAACTTCAGAATACCCTTCGCCAAATTCCAAGACATCCGTTGAACATTTATTGGGACTGCATTACACTCATAAGTTAATTTGAGAGAAGTGCCATCTCTATAATATTGAGTTTCTGTGCAGAACACAACATCTCTCATGACTTCTTCCAAGCCTTTTATATTTCTTAGTAGAATTCTGTGGCTTCTCGACACAGTTACTATAAACTCTTACTAAACGCACCCGTGCTGCGGAAATTTACGTTTTTGCTTCCAGTTCTGGAGGAAGAGCTTGATCCACGTTGTTTCCAGCTGGCTATTGCTGACATATAAGAAAAATACTGACTTTTGTGTATTTATTGTGTCCCTGGCCACCTTACAAACTTTTTAAACATATTTAAAGTTTAAGGGGTTGACTGACTTGGTAGACTGCTGTCATCTTCAAATGATGACGACCCCGTCTCCTTTCCAGAATTCAGCCCCATTTCTCTTTGCAGCGGCTAGCCCTCCAGAGGGCCTCAGCCAGGTCTCACGTCACATCCTTGCTCCTGAATTCCATGGAGACACCCACAGCCCCGTCCTGCTGTGTAGGATGCTGACTGCTCCGTGCAGGACCTCTCCCTCTTGCGGCCAGAGGTACCTTCCTACCCCAGCTCACTGCGAGCTTCCAGTAATAGTGGACGCTGAATTTTACAGTGCCATTTGATCTCTCTCTTCTTTGTTGCTCTGGGTCTTTGTTGCTGCACGAGAGCTTTCTCTAGTTGCTCCCCGTGAGCGATCCCTACGGTGGTGACCATGAGCTTTGAGGGACGGCTAGTGAACTCGAGCAGAAAGCCATCCTGAGTCTGCAAAGGGAGGGACCACACCTTCGGCGTTGGCTCCACTCCTGGGAAGGCAGAGGGAGGCTGTGAGCACCCGGCGTGGAGCTGCAGCACACAGAGCAGGCAGCGAAGCGGAGGAGCTCTGCAAGGGGCGAGCAGGAAGCAGGAGAGAGTGTGTCCAAAGGAGGTGAGCAAGGCTCGGGCCCCCAGCAGTGCTGGTGGAGCATTTATCTCCCAAGTCGGTCAGTAAAGGCTGGAGGGGCTGCTGCTACTTCTGATGTGAGGACAGCAACATAAGACGCAAGGAACGTGAAAAATCAAGGAAATACAGCACCACCAGTGTGCTTCCAGTGTGACTGACTCCACAGACACGGGGACCTGCAAGACAGCCAACAGAGAACCCAAAACAGCTATTTTAAGGGAGTTTGATGAGCTGCATAAAAAGACAATTCAACAAATCAGGAAAACAACACAGGGAAAAATGTTTCCCAAGGAGAAACAGAAACTCCGGAGCTGAAAAACATAGTGACTGAAATGAAAAATGTGACCAGAGCGTCAACAAAAAAACAGCTCAAGTGGAAGAAGAATGTGAGAAGAAGAAGACAGGACCTTCAAAATTATCCAGTCCAGGGGGGGAAAGAGTGAAGAAAGCGTATGCAAGCAATGGAGGGAGAAAGGCAGAAAGCGTCCTTAAAGAGAGAGTGGCTGAGAACTTCCTAAGTCTGGAAGACATGTGGGCATCCAAGCTCACGAAGCTCGCAGGTCATCAGACAAACTTCACTTAAGGAGATCTTGGGCTTCCCAGGTGGCACGCGCGCCAAAGAACCTGCCTACAGGCTCTTTGCAGGAAACATGAGAGATGTGGGTTGGATCCCTGGGTCAGGAAGGTCCCATGGCGGAAGGCATGGCAACCCACTCCAGGATTCTTGCCTGGAGAATCCCCATGGATAGAGGAGCCTGGCGGGCTACAGTTCATAGGATCTCAAAGAGTCACACACGACTGAAGCAACTTATCACACAAGTAAGGAGATCTTCTCTAAGATGTATTGTAACAAAACTGTCAAAAATCAAAAACAAGGAGAGAGACTCTTAAAACAGCTGGTAACTTCCTGCTATAAAGCAATCCGAAGATTTTTCAGGAGAAACTTTACAGGCCAGAAAAGAGTAGGACAAAATATTCAAAGAGATGAAGGGGAAAAAAAGACCCATCGAGAATACTCTATCCAACAAAGCTCTGCTTCAGAAACGAAGGGGAGGTGAGACTTTCCCAGACAAACAAAAGGTGAGGGAGCCCATCACTGCCAGACCTGCTTTAGGAGAAGCCCTGAAAGCAGCGCTTCAGGCTGAAACGAAAGGCTACTAACTAGTAGCAGGAAAACATGCAACATAATGGTGAAGATAAGTATGCAGCGAAATTCAAAATATTCTAATGCTGGAATATGATGGAGGTATGAATCAGTTAACTCTAGCATGAAGGTTTGAGATAAAGTATTAAAAATAACTAAAGTCGCAATAATGTTGCTAATAAAGAATATAAAAAGAGGTAGACCATAACATCAAAAACATATGAAGGGGGGGGGATAAAATCATAGAGTTTTTGTATACAATTGATGTTAAGTTGCTATCAGTGCAAAACAGACTGCTATATCTGCAAGATGTTTTAGGTAAGTTTCAAAATAATCACAGAGCAAAAACCTACAGTAGATACACAAAGGATAAAGAGAAGAGAACCAAGGCATACCACTATGGAAAGACATGCATTCACAGAGGCAGCCAAAAAAGATAAGAAAAAGGAACACAGGAACCACAAAAAGTCACAACAGCAACAGGGCGGCGTAAGTAAGAACTTTGTTGTTGCTCCGTCGCTCAGTCGTGTCCGACTCTTTCAGACCCCATAGACCGCAGCACACCAGGCTTCCCTGTCCTTCACCATCTCCCTGAGCTTGCTCAAGCTCACGTCCATTGAATCCGTGATATCATCCAACCATCTCATCCTCTGTCGCCCCCTTCTCCTCCTGCCTTCAATCTTTCCCAGCAGCAGGGTCTTTTCCAATGAGTCAGCTCTTTGCATCAGGTGGCCAAAGTATTGGAGCTTCAGCATCAGTCCTTCCGAAGAATATCCAGGACTCATCTCCTTTAGGATTGACTGGTTTGATCTCCTTGCAGTCCAACGCACTCTCAGGAGTCTTCTCCAGCACCAAAGTTTGAAAGCATTATTCTTTGGCACTCAGCCTTCTTTATGGCCCAACTCTCACATCCGTACATGACTACTGGAAAAACCACAGCTTTGACTACACACATATTTGTTGGCCAAGTGATGTCTCTGCTTTTTAATATGCTTTCTAGGCTGGTCATAGCTTTTCTTCCAAGGAGCAAGCGTCTTTTAATTTAGTAACCGTGGTCTGCATCCACAGTGATTTTGGAGCCCAAGAAAATAAAGCTTGTCACTGTTTCCCTTGTTTCCCCTTCAACTTGTCATGAAGGGATGGGACCAGATGCCACGATCTTAGTTTTCTGAATTCTGAGTTTTAAGCCAACTTTTTCACTCTCCTCTTAGCTTCATCAAGAGGCTCTTCAGTTCCTCTTCACTTTCTGCCATAAAAGGTGGTGTCATCTGCATATCTGAGGTTATTGATATTTCTCCTGGCAATCTTGATTCCAGCTAGTGCTTCATCCAGCCCAGCATTTGGCATGATGTACTCTGCATATAAGTTAAATAAGCAGGATGATGATATACACCCTTGATGAACTCCTTTCTCAATTTGGAACCAGTCCATTGTTCCATGTCCGGTTCTAACTATTGCCTTCTTGACCTGCATACAGGTTTCTCAGGAGGCAGGTAAGGTGGGCTGCTGGTATTCCCATCTCTTGAAGAATTTTCCACAGTTTGTTGTGATCCACACAAAGGCTTTGGCATAATCAATAGATTCTCTTGCTTTCTGTATGATCCAGTGGATGTTGGTAATTTGATCCCTGGTTCCTGTGTCTTTTCTGAACCCAGCTTGTACATCTGCAAGTTCTCGGTTCATGTTCTGCTGAAGCCTGGCCTGAAGGGTTCTGAGTATTGCCTGGCCAGTACGTAAAATGCGCACAGTTGCGCAGCAATGTGAGCTTCATTTGGCATTGCCCTTCTTTTGGACTGACTTCCCCAGTGGCTCAGATGATAAAGCGTCTGCCTACAATGCAGGAGATCCGGGTTCGACCCCTGGTTCAGGAAGATCCTCTGGAGAAGGAAATGGCAACCCACTCCAGTACTCTTGCCTGGAAAATCCCATGGATGGAGGAGCCTGGTAGGCTACAGTCCATGGGGTCATAAACAGTTGGACACGACTGAGCGACTTCACTTTCTTTCTTTCTTTTCTTTGGGATCGGAATGAAAACTGGTATTTTCCAGTTCTGTGGCCACTGCTGAGTTTTCCAAATTTGCTGGCATATTGAGAGCTGTATTTTAACAGCATCATCTTTTAGGATTTGAAATACCACAATTATTCTACACGTAAATGGATTAAACTCTCCAATCTAAAAGACAAGAGAAAGACAAGCCCTGTATGGTAGGGGGTGAGGGGAGAGGGAACTGGAGGCACCAAATTCCAGCTATTAGGCAAATAAATACTGGGAACGTGCTGTTCAGTGATGACTACAGTGGACAGTGTACATCATATATGACAGCTGTTAGGAGAGTAGACCCTAGGAGTTCTCAACAACAAGGAGAGACTTCCTTCTTTTTTTCTGTCTGTATGAGATGATGGGTGTTAGCTAACCTGTTCTGGCAATTATTTCACCATATATTTAAGTCAAGTCATTATGCTGTATACCTTAAAAGTACACAGTGCTATATGTCAATTATATCTCAGTAAAACTGGGGGGCGGGGAAAGGCAGAGAGTGGGTGGGAGAGATAAAGCAAGACTCAAGTATCTGCTGCCTACAGGAGATTCACTTCATCTGTAAAGACATACAGAGGCTCAAGGTGAAGGGACAGGAAAAGATATTCCACAAAAATAGAAACCAAAGGAGAGCAGGGGTATCCATACTTTTGGCCGACCCAATAGACTTTAAGCCAATAACTGCAACAAGTGACCAAAATGGCCAGTATATAATGACATACTGTATATAAGTGGTCAGTTCATCAAGGGATTACAGCAACCACATACATATGCTCCCAATACTGGAGCACCTAGACAGAGTAAGTGCCGGGAGCCAGCATGAGGAATACCACCCGTGGCAAAGGTCATGAGGAGGGAAGCCTGACGCACGCAAAGGCATGATCTGGCTTCAGGGGTTCCCCCTGGATTTTCCTGAGCATCTACCCCCAAAAACCAGAGTCTGCCTGCTTTACTGTACTGTGCTTTCCACTCTTCTGACATTAACAGGGGCTGTCCCCCACCACCTTTCTCTGGAAAAAGTTAACTTAGAGCTCCAATTAATCTCCTGCTTTTAAAAAGAATATCTCGGCTTAAAACCCTCTGATAGCTTTCTAACTTAACCTGACCGGTCTGTCCGGACTTTTACAACTTGTGATTGTTTACAGCCCCCAACTGCGAGAGGCATGAAGCTTAAAACATCTTAAAGATACAGAGCCTTTTTTAAAGAGCTAAGAATTATATTGGTAGAGGGTTTTCACTGTTGAGTCAATGACTGCTGCCAGGCCTCCATATTCTTTTTTTTTTTTTTTTCATATTCTTTATCTTTTAGGCACCTGAAGGATATTAATCAATGTAATTGGGATATAGAAAAAGGAATATAGAAGTTTTTGATGTCAGCAACACTAGACTTTTGAGTTAATGAACTTTCTCTTTGTTATAAATCACTGTACTCCTCTTTGTTATAAATTGTTGTGTCCTTGCTATGTAGGAATGTAACTTTATTTAGTGCTTTCTGAGAGTGGCACCAGACTTTGGGAAGAACAACACTATTACCCTTATCAGAAAAGGGCTGTAAAATGTTAATTGGCCTTCTGGCCAGAAGATGATGTAAATCACCTAAGACTTGTGTATACATACAGCTAGGTATGCAGAGAGAAAGCCTGGTCTCGGTAAGAGTCAGGGCTGCTGACACTGCATAATTTTGTATTATCAATTGACCTCTATGTACAACCAAAAGTATAAAAAGCCTTTCCGGACAATAAAGGATGGGCCAGTCACTGGAAAGACTGGGTTCCCCCATGTCGAATCTCTCTCTCTCTCTCTCTCTCTCTCTCTTTCTCCCTCTCCCTCCCTCTCCTTTTCAGGCTGAATTTCCGTCTGGAGCGTGGAGGCTCACCACATCTACTTACTTGTCCTGGCTTCTAAGACCCACGCGAGAGGGAGCCCAAGGCGGGGCACCCTCCGCTATTCAAGTGGGCACCGGTGGCCTAACGTAGATGGTGCAAACTTCTTGTCTCGAGGTTTTATTAGTTTTCCGCGTAAAACAAGTTATTCAGCCTCTTTTCTCCACTCATTTTCCTACTATTCTTTCCTAATCTCTCTTATATTTCTAAATAAGTAAGTTTTTCCTCGCCAACTCCGTCTCCCCTTCGAATTACCCTGGATCCACCGGGGCTGGACCCCAGCAAGTAAGAAATCACTAATAGGAGGGGGGAAGGCAAACTCCTGGGCTCCAAGCTGCGTATCTGGCCTAGAAGTTCCGTGGAGACAGAATTCTGGAAAACTGCCAAGCATCCTACTGAGTCCTGCCATCGAGGCAAGAAAACCCGTGGCCCAAAATTTTATAAAGAGGACAGATGACTCCAGGAGTAACCTCAGAAAACCAGACCAGAGGTGCCAGGCGGAGAAAACTGGAATCGAGCACACAGAGGAATTTGAATCTAGAGAAGACATTCCCAGGAGGACTGTGCTTTCCATCCATGACATCTCCACAGCCACAGTGCCCACAGTTAAAGAGGCAACTGATAAATCCTCAAGGACAAAGTTACTAACATCCTTTTACTCCATTTTCATTACATCTCACGTTCCCTTAGCCTCTTTAAATCCTGTATTTGCTATTTAGATTTCTCAGGAGCTCAGAGATTAAAAAGGTATGTGCGGGTATTTCTTATTAAAAAAAAAAACACTGTTAGGATGCTGTCACCTTGGGCAAGCGGGGAGAACCCTGGGGTAAGCGTAGCAGGATAGAGGGACTGGGCTCATGCAAGCCACGGCCCACAGGACACAGCCCTTTCCCCTCCTGCCCCCGCAACACAGCAAGCTGGGCAGACACACCCCCTGCATGTCAACAGGAGGAAGGCGCCGTGCCTGGGACACCCAGCGCAGGCGGGGGGTGCGCACTGTTGGTTAGGATGAAGCTTTTAGGTCTGCCTCAAGTGCATAGCTCCCCAGCTCCCCACCCAAATGAGCCAGGTCCAGGAGGATGGGGGAGAGGACGGGCTCCTTCCTCCCCAAGCATGAAGGCCCCGGGCCTTCTGAGAGTTTAACGTGGCCAGCCCTTGTGTGCCTGTACCAGGAGCACAGGTCAAGCAGCTCCCACCGCACGCCCCCAGGGATGAGTGGCCACCTGAAGCAGAAGCTCAAAGGTATCCTTGTGTTCCTGGCTGTGCCTCTGAATCAGCTGAGAATGTTTCAAATGCATCCACCCCGGCATCCTGCCCAAAGACGGACCCGTGGGTCCAATATCCAACAAACTCTCTCTGGATGGGTCTCATAGACTGCTCTGAGCAGATGTACCTTAAGTGAATTTCAAAGGATGCAAGGTTCTAAAGTTTACTTGCTTTGTTTTACAATTGCCTCCCATGATATAGGCAGTGGCAGCGAATGAACCTAAGTTTTAAAATACACTTTAAAAGTATTTTTCTCTCTCCCCAATCATAGCTGGCAATGCCCATTAGGATTATTAAACTATTTTGCGTTTCCTTTCCATCCCTCTCTTAACTAGCAGAATCTGCCATTTTAAATTCTTCTAAAATATTTATCATTTTTCTATTGAGCCTATTGCTCCAATCTTTCCTTACAAGTTTGGCTCCAGTTTCATTTTTATATATTTGGACTTCTAAATTCAGACCACAGCTCCAAAGATACCAGATAAAACAATCACAGCCAAATTAACCATTAACCCCAAAAGGCTGTTACTGGGCGACGGGAACCCCAGTGGATTTCCTGGTTGGCGTGTGAGCTGGAGAAGAATTAAGACCTGTAACTGGAAGCAGCCAGAATGTCAGAGGTCTCAGCAGTAAACGAACTTCGCAGAATTAGCAATGAACATAAGGAGCGTGCCCAAGGACAGGAAGGGCAAAGACATTCAAATACAGGGAGTGGGGTCCCACAAACCCTTGAGGCAGGAGCGTGGATGCAGACGCCACCGTGAGGCTGGGCTCAAGCTGGGCCTCACCCAAAGATGAGTTAACCCAAAGATACACCCTGGAATTCGACAAATTTCACCCTACAGTTCCTGCATTCTTCATAGCGATTGACATCAGGAAGAGAACAGTCGGGCTGGAGACTGGCAGGCGATGGCCGCATGGAGGACCAGCGTAGCCAGCAGACGGGCAACGCCCCTCTGAAGAGGGGACGTGTGGGCAGGGACCCGATTGGGGGTTTTCTGCTGACAGGTCCTGACATGGCCCACCAGGCCCGAGAGGCCAGGATCGCCTTCAGATACCCGCAGCCAAGGCCACCTGCACAAATCCGGGGAGGAGGAGGCCCGTACAGTGTACTCCAGACAGCCGCCCCTCCCTGCCTCCCATGGACGAAACTGGAGCAAGCACAGAGGGACAGACCTCAGCTCTGGGAGGCCACTGAGACCCCTGGAGCAGCTGCCCCAGAGTCCCTCCTGGGGCCTCCCGGGGAGGGGGCGGTGAGCTGAGCCCCTGGCATGGGAGGAGAAGAGACACTCCGGGTTCATCTCACCAGAACCCAGATACAAACTTCCACTTGAAAATATCAGTGAAGTGAATATAGTTCTGCAGGGGACAAACAATTATCTACGAGCAAGCAAAGACATGACTGAGCAACAAAGCAAAGATCATTTCAGGAATGTAAGAACTGCTCAACATCAGGAGCTCTATTAATATGTGATCATCTCAACAGCTGCCAAAAGATATCTGATAACAGTTAGTATCCGTTTCTGCTGAGACACCTAGAGCAGTGGCCAGGATATGGCACCGGATGAACTAAGCGGCTGATGAATGAATGAACACTGACTTTTAAAACCAGATAACTTATCATCATAAAACAAGTTAACATTAAGGTTAAAAAGAGGCTAAGTAAAAACCCAGTAACCGTGGGAATCAAGGTCAAGGTCAAGAAGCTACAGTTAGAACCAGACATGGAACAACGGACTGATTCCAAATTGGGAAAGGAGTACGTCAAGGCTGTATAGTGTCAGCCTGCTATTTAACTTATATGCAGAGTACATCACGTGAAATGCCAGGCTGGGTGAAGCACAAGCTGGAATCAAGATTGTGGGGAGAAATATCAATAACGTCAGATACACAAATGACACCACTTTTATGGCAGAAAGCAAAGAGGAATTAAAGAGCCTCTTGATGAAGGTGAAAGAGGAGAGTGAAAAAGCTGACTTAAAACTCAACATTCAAAAAACTAAGATCAAGGCATCCAGTTCCATCACTTCATGGCAAAGAGATGGGGAAACAATGGAAACAGGGACAGACTTTATTTTCTTGGGCTCCAAAATCACTGTGTACAGAGACTGCAGTCATGAAATTAAAAGATGTCTGCTCCTTGGAAGAAAAGCAATGTCAAACCTAGACAGTGTATTAAAAAGCAGAGGCATCACTTTGCCTACAAAGGTCTGTATAGACAAAGCTATGGTTTTCCCACTAGTCATGTGTGAATGTGAGAGCTGGACAATAAAAAAAGGCTGAGCAGCAAAGAATTGATCCCTTCAAACTGTGGTGCTGGTGAAGACTCTTGAGAGTCCCTTGGAATGCAAGGAGATCAAACCAGTCAATCCTAAAAGAAATCAACCCTGAATATTCTTTGGAAGGAATACTTTGTCCACCTGATGTGAAGAGCCAACACATTGGAAAAGACCCTGATACTGGGAAAAATTGAAGGCAGGAGGAGAAGGGGACGACAGAGGATGAGATGTTTGGATGACATCACTGACTCGATGGACATGAGTTGAGCAAGCTCCGGGAGTTGGTGATGGACAGGGAGGCCTGGTGTGCTGCAGTCCATGGGGTCACAAAGAGTCAGACACAACTGAGCAACTGAACAACAACAAAAACAAGGGTAACAAGGGTCCACCTTAATTTAAAACAACAACAGAATAAACCCAAAGAACAGAAGGCAGGAAGTAAAACTGGAGAGCTCGGTGAAAAGGAGAACAAAGAAGCAAGCTGGTGTTTTAAGAGACTGACAGACAAGTTTCTGGAGAAACAGAAAAGCACAAGCAAACAGTATTATTAATTTTAAAAAGAGAACAAAACTAAACTACAAATAAAGCAGACATTTAAACGGATTCTACCGAAAGCTTCTTTGCAATAAGCTTGCTAATTTAAAAGAAATTAATAACCAGAACTGACTGTGCCGAGAAAGGCACCCACGCAGGGAGACAGTCTAGTCCAGGAGTGACCGGGAGCTCATCCGCAGGGAAGCGGCCACCCTGGTGCTCCAGTGACGGTCACTGGAGCCCAAGGTGGGTGAAGCCACATAGCCCAGGGGTAACAGCAGCAATGGGAGACGGGTTACATACAAGGGGGATTCATGTAACAGGTTCATCCATGAAGGACAATGAGAGCCACGTTCACATCGTTGGAGAGGGAAATTAAAATACAGAAGGGAAAAACTGGCGCGCACGCACGCACACACACACGAGGAATCAGCCCTGCTGTGTGTGCACACATTAGCACTCACACACACTTCTCATCTGTAGCTCTGACCAACCAGAGGGCCTAAGAGAAGAAACACATGAAAAGCAGTGAGCACCCCTAGGGAACAGACCATGGTTTCTAAACACCATCCTTCACTGAAAGGAACCAGGAGGAAACGGCTCACGCCAGGGCTGGGACGGCACAGGAAAAGCCTAGGGCGTCCTGGTGGGCCAGAGAGCAGGGAAGGGCTCTAGGAACGACACGGGCAGGACAAAGGGGCACAGGAGCCTGTCTGAAGGAGCCCCAAATCAGAGGCAGTTTGAGTGTAAAAATAATGATAGAATAAAGTTGGAAACCGTGGTGAGCCCACAGTGACATAAAGAATCAAACTGAAAATTAGTGAAGGATGGGATACCTACAGGGTTTGGAAGTACTTCCTCACATGCAGCATTAATTACAGAGAGTAACGGGACAGTGGAGAAGAGACCCACAGGCGCAGCAGCAGCCGTAACAGGACAAATGAGAACACGTGCCTCCCAACGGGACGCGGCGAGAAGAGCAGGCCTCCCTTCTGGGCGGTCCCCACCCAGGATGGCCACGATGCTGAGGAGGTGCCCGCCCTCACTTCCTGGGCAGGGTGGGGTGGTCCTGCCTCAGGGATGGAGAACGGCCCTGTTCTGAGAAACTGTTCAGGAACGTATCTGGGGGGGGGTACCTGCAACCTGTTCTCAGTGTACAGAATTTCTTTGTCCCTTACATGTAACTTCTCTCCAAGTGCAAGAGTCCTGTGACACTCACTGTGGCCCCACACAGGCACGTGTTTGGGGCCTGGCACATTAGCAGAAGCCCACCAGCTCTGGGACCTGGTGATCACGGCCACCAGTTCCGGGACGGGCTTCCCAGAAGGCCTTCCTTCCCTGGAACCTGAGCCGGCTTCACTTCTCTGGGGGCTAAAGGTGAAGCCAAAACTCACCAGAGGATGAGTGCGGGGGTGGGGCAGGGGTCCTGAGTGGGAGGACCACGACACACGCTCCTTTCTCACATGACACTCTCCCGTTGGGTCTCTAAAGCATCTGAAAGTTCTCAAAAGCGCCCCTCACAACCTTAAACGGTTGACCTGCTTCTAAATCTGCTTTTCTTCACAAGTAGCTTTTGAAATTATTTAAAAGCATTTGCTTTGCTTTGCTCAGCTGTTACTATTACAATATAATCATCCATCATTTTCCACTGCAAATGACCCTACTTGTAGCACAATCAAGCTTTTTAAAGCTACCGAGAAACCCAACCAGTTCCCAAACTATTAATATGTGGAAATTACTCCTGAGTACCAAAACCTAACAAATAAACCTTTTATAACACGTATGGACTATACTTGAAAGAGTATTAAGGCACAGTGTCTTTTATTTGTAAGCAATTTATAAATAGCAATGTCTAAGATAAACACATTGCTGCTCTAACATCTTTTCTCTCTGTAAGGGATTTAAGAATATTCTCTGAAATTTATAGCTGATGTGGAGTGAAACCCTGACAAAACACAAGCCTCGCACTAAGTGGTCATCCGTCCTGGCCTCTGTAACGACAGGAAGATGGAAAGGCTTTATCGGTCATCAGAGAGTTCCAACTGGTGGGGGGGGTCTTCGGCCAGAAGGAATGCGCTGGAGACTGATCACAGAACCTTGATAGTGCTGCAATATGAAAACCCGTATGCGCACTGCTGCTATGAAGTAAGAAATCGGAACATTTCAATGCCAAGCCTTAGTTTTCCTTGACTGTAAGATATCCCTGTGACAGAGCCCTGCACTTGGGCCATTCTCTATCTCAGTCCCTCCCAGACAGCCATTCCGCCGGATTACATTAAACACTCAAAAGAACCTCACTCGTGCATCCAGGTCTGGTTCCTCCAGCAACAGTGCTTCCCTGGGAGCTGCTTTGTTTTCAAGTCAGAAGGAACGATAAAGAGATGGGACCAGAAAAATAAAAGTGTTTCTCACCTAAAACAGTAAGCACATGTTTTAGGGGGGACAAAAATAACTAAGAATAAGAATAGCTGCCAGGAAATACACCTCTTTGTTTCAAGGGAAGATGAGTAACTGCAGGACCTCGGGATTCAAACGGCTCTGGAGGGAACGAGCAGCTCCGCCTCATGCACGCAGCACGGGCCCTGGCCCTGCAGGGAGGGCGGCTTCTGGCGAACCCGGGACGGGTCCCCAGGCCGCACAAGCTCTGCCGCCTCCGAACCCTCCGCCCAGGACGGGAGGGAGAGCTGGCACCCGGGCCTGGGGCAGGAGACCTCGGCCGAGGACGCAGTCGCCCAGACCCCAAGTCCCTCAGCAGTGTGGACTCCCCGGGCATTTGGGGATGGGTTCAGGGCCCCCGTGCACACCTCAAAGTCTTCAGACGTCTAGCACATCCCCTCATATACCTTAAATCACCTCTAGATTATTTATAATACCAAATTATAAATACAGTATTTATAATACCAAATACAGGCTATTCCCATGGTCCAGGCTTATCCTGTATTATATTATTTACTCCTAAATCCCATTCAGAGGAATAAAGGACTTAAATTTTACTGACCCAGGTCATTTATTTTCTTCAAAAAGCATGTCATGGTTTTGGCAGGAAGAGACATCATATTTCAGATGACCTTAGAAAGAAGGAAAGTGAAGTTGCTCGTTTGTGCCTGACTCTTTGCAACCCCATGGACTGTAGCCCACCAGCCTCCTCCATCCATGGGATTTCCCAGGCAAGACTACTAGAGTGGGTTGCCATTCCCTCCTCCAGGGGATCTTCCCGACCCGGGGATGGAACCCAGGTCTCCCCGATTGCAGGCAGATGCTTTACCGTCTGAGCCACCAGGGAAGCCCGAGAAGGCAGTGTAAATACGACATAAACAGCTGCCAGCACTGCAAATTTAAGTTTCGCTTTTTGGAACTTTCTGGAATCACTTTTCCCTCCAGATATCTTCTGTCTGAGGCTGGTTGGATCCCTGGGCTTGGAACCCACGGGGGCAGAGGGCCCAATGTACATTGTCAGTGGTACTGGGCGGGGCTCTGAGCGCAGTGCCGAGATTACAGGACATGCTGGCGGGACCACGGCTCTCTGCCTCTGTCAGCCCTGGACCCGCAGAGACTCCCGCCCGCAAGGCCGCCCTGTGCTGTGCCGCAGGGCCCAGCGGCCCGGCCAACGGAGGAGGAAAACTCCAGAGGATGGTGCAGGACGGGGAAGCCTGGCGTGCTGCAGCTCACGGGCTCGTAAAGAGTCGGACACGACCTAGCCACTGAACGGCAACAAATCATTTTTGTGGTCTATAATATAACCAGGGCATATATCTGTAAATATTCTGAAGCAATACTGCTGATGATTTTGTGGTGACAATTCAATTTTATATCCAAAACCCACAATCTCCAGCCTGCGTATTAGAAAACATAAAACTATCAGCTTATTTCTAAACAAATAAATACAAAAACCCTATAACTCTTCATGACTAAAACTAATTTCAGTGGTTTCCCAGTTCAGCTATTAAAAGTCTCATCAGCCTAGACATATTGCAGCACGTGTCCCTTTTATTTCCATCACAGCAGTTTAAATGGGGACAATATTCCTAGTATAAGAGCATCCAATAAGACTAGGGCCATAAACTTTCAAACGAAAACCACGTTCATCAGGTGCACGTTTATCAGTTACGCGAGGACGCAGAATAGCATTTTTCAGCGAGGGTGCAGAATAGCATTTTTCTAACAGGGGTCATGGAATTTGTAGTGAAATTGCGCCACCTAGCCACCAAAATAAGAAATAACTATTTCAGATCTATTCAGTTCACCAAAGTAAAAGAGAATATGACCCAAACCCCTGACTTTTGTATAAGAGTTTAGGTAATTTAGCTATATTCTGTTTATTAACGTTAAAATATAACATGTTTGTGATATGGTCATTTTATCCATCAAGAGCCATTTCATGATACAAGAGGTTCTCAAATTCCCAGACAAGGGCTTCTTCAAAGACAGGCACCCACAATCTCTACTGACGTGTGGGTGTTGCACGGGCCCTTATGACTGCTCTCCTTCAGAAGGGCAGCAAAACAGCATCCGGAGGTCCGATTCGGCACACACTCAGGTTCCGGTCTGTGGAGACGGACGGCTTCTAGCAGCCCCCGTACAACACGCAGTTCATGCGACCAAGAAGATGAAGAGAACAAACCCATCAAAACTTTAAATAAATGAAGAGGAGGAAATCTACAAAGAGGAGACTCTGAGCCTATTTCAAAGTAAAGAATTTACATGAAAAGAAAAAGCAGCTCAAGTGTACAGTCACAGAACAGATATAAAACAGAAAAAAATATATATATAGCACCCAAGAGAAGACTGTATAAAAGGAGACTGAGAAATCAGGAGTGAGAAATCTTTAAACAGTGCTTTAAAGTGAGTGAACCGTCTTTGACACCGCTGTTATTACTCCAAAGCATCTTCATTTATAAAGCCTGAAAAGCAAGCATTTTTAAAGCATTAGAAACACTGTAGTAAAACTGCTTTTCTGGTTGTTTTTTCAAAAACTTCATAAATCTGAAGGAAAAAAAATGCTCGGCATGAGCCAATATCTTCCTATTAACAAAGTTTATATTTCCTCTTGAAAAGAGAGCAAGTAAGTCCGGATGAGGAGAAAAATGCTCAAAGCAATCCGACTCACATATTTATTCCATAATGTATTCCTCAAGTCCATTAGCACAATAAGAAAGGGCTTTTCTTCCAACACAACTTCAAAGACAGGCTGGAGAGATGCCCAGATTACAAATATGTATTTCCTTAGCATTGGAAAAAAGTGCTCCCTCCAGAAAAGTACAAAGTACCGAAACTCAGGGCACACTACAAGCTATGTGAGAGCAGAGAAAACACTTCTTGGATTTCTGAATGAGCTAGAGAAGATAAACAATTAATGTTGCGATTAATGCATATAAGCCAAGAGTGACCACAGGTAGAGACGGCCTACAAATAGAGTCTTCCAGTCACTTCTCCGTGAAATCCAGTGTACACTGAAGTGTGGGCCGGCCCCAGAGAGAAAAAGGAGACACACTCAGCAGCCACGAAAGCAACATTCATAATAACTGACCACAAACTAGGCCACAAAGAAAGTCTCCACTCCAAATAATCAATATCACAGAGACCACGTCCTCTGAACATACGATCATACTAGATATTGGGGGGGAAAAAAAACTTAAAAAAACCTTCTATGTTTAAAAGCTAAAAACCAAACTCCCAAATAGCTCATGTGCTAAAGAAGAAATAACAACAACTAGTTCATACTAAAATTCAAGGAGTTTTTAGTTTTTAAAAATTTTAAATTTAAGGATAAAACATGCTTAAAGGGAGATGTATAGTCTTAAATATATTTGTTGAAAATGATGAAGACTAAAAACAAATGAGTTAAGTGTCTTTTACTCAAGAGGCTAGAAAAAGTAAACACCCTAAGAAATTAAGAGGAAGAAGAGAGTAGAAATCAATGAAAGGAAAACAGAAGTCAGTACCTACAGAACCAAAAGCTGATGCTTTGCTACACGGTGCCTCTTTCAATAGTTTTTTCAAAGTCTTATCAAAGGAAAAAAAATACAGAATTTTTGGAAAGAAAGAGAACTATAACTATAGACCTATTTTTTAAATCACAAAGTATCTTGAAGCATCTTTTTGCCATGACTTTGTAAAATGGGCATGAAATAAGCGATTTCCTAGAGAAACACTGTGGAAGGGACGGCTGGCTGGCTCCTGTGCCTGCTCGCCCTTCTTTTCTTTCTTTTTTTTTTTTTTTAGTGGGGTTTTTGGTTTATTTGTTGTTAATTGAGGTAGAGTTGTACTGATCTCTCTTCTTAACAGCAAAGCTTCCTGCCCTGTGAGCAGCCCACATGTGGTAGACGTGCCAGTTCCAAAACCCTCAGCCCTTAGCCAGGCAGGCGGCCTCCACCACTTAATCCAAGTGCCTTGCAAAACCGTCATTTTCTGCCCGTCCCAGGCAGTGAGAAAATCTGGCAAGTTTTGGTCTGTATGACAGAACCTCTGTATAACGGAACCTCTCATTGCTAGCTAAGCACATGGATGCGTGGAAGTAAGATGTCACTTCACAGACCCCTTAGCAACGAAGATCTGACCAATATAATGAAAGCTGAAGTGGTGTGCGTTATTCCATTAAATAGTCTAACGGATTAGTTTGAGAGAACAGAAAAGCCAGCGACTCAGTGGCTCCGAAACCAAGAAAACAGCGAGAAGAGAAGGAACTGGCAATGGAGTGACTGAACCAGCATCAGAGGGTTGCTGTGAGGACCACAGCAAGGAACCCAGTGTGCCCCTGGCACAGAGGAAGCAGCGGGAACGAGAATCCATGTTAATACCAAAGAAGCAAAAAGGTGCAACTGCACATCCCTCTGGTTGGCCAAGAAAAATTGCTAAGTATGACAATGTAACAAACGATGCTGGAACATCTGGTTACCATATGCAAAATAAATACGCTTCAGTCCATACCTTGCATCCTATACAAAAATCAACTCAGAATATAAAGCCTAAACTATAAAATCTCCAGAAAATGTAAGAAGAAACCTCCGTGACCGAGGGTTTGGCAAGACTTCTTGCATACAACACCAACGTTCGACTGCTTTAAAACTTTAAACTTCTGCTGTTTGAAAGACACTTTTAAGGGAAGGAAAAGACAAGCCCTGGACTAGAAGAAAACATTTATGCTCCGTATCTGATAAGAGTCTTATGTCCAGAATATATGAAGGATTCTCAGAACTCAACAGTAAGAATACAACCAGCCTAGCTTTCAAAGGGGCAAAAAAAAAAAATTGTGGACACTTTACCAAAGAAGATATAAGAATGGAAAATAAGCAAAGAAAAGATATTTAATATCGTTAGCAACTAAGAAAATGCAAATCAAAACCACAAGACATTTTAAAAAACTGACCGTATCAAGTGTTGATGAGGACGTGGAGGAACTGGAACTCAACTGCCGGTCGGAAGGTAAGGGGTGCAACCACTCTGGAAAACAGCCTGGCAGTTTTTTTAAAAAGCTGAACATACGACCCAGCAGTCCCCTCCTAAGTGTTTACCCAGATGGACAAAAGTACTTGTCCACACAGACTTGTTCACAGAAGCTTTATCTGGAATTATCCCAAACTAGAAGCAACCCAAATGCTCCCCAGTTGATAAAAGGGTAAACACGCTGCGGTACATCCACACGGCGGTAAAAGAAGTGAACTGTGGACACACACTGCGACGTGGATATGCTGCAAGATAATTATAGCCGGTAAAGAGTATATACCAGATGAGTCCATTCATGTACAACTCTGGGAAATCAAACTAAACTACAGCCACAGAAGGAAGGTGAACGGTTGCTGGGGATGGCGGGGTGCAGGGAGGAAACGGGTGACGGAGGACACAGGCCACCTCTGAGGGCCGTGGGCATGTTCATTATCGGCTCTGGCTGCAGAGGTGTGTGAAAACAGGGACTCTCATCCCGCAGAGAGAAGAAGTCAGCACAGCCTCAACGGAGCCTGGTGAAACTGAAGCCCTGCCCGTGTTCTGGCACCGCCTCGAGAGTGGGAGCAGGGGGCGCAAACCACAGGCCGAGGCCAGGTCCTGCTGTTGTGAGAAAGCTTTATCGGGATGCAGACACACCTTTCCGTACCAGTGTCTACACAACAGCTGCTTGTGGAGGCGTCGGCAGAGCTGAGAAGCTGCGGCAGACACCATGTGGCTCTCAAGCCTCAAGTATTTACTGTCTGGCCTTTTACAGAAAACATCTGCTGATCACTGATGGAGACCGACACTGGCTCTTGTGTGCCAGGACACACGCAAAGGAGCCTACGGAAGCGCCCTGCACAACAGCGAAAGGCTGGAGAACCCGAAGTGCCCATCAGTGAAGGAACCGATTACTAACAAACACTGGAATACCATTCATCAATTAAAATGAATACGCTAGACCTACAGCCATCAAAACGGGCAGGGTCTCGGAGACGCCATGCTGTCTGAAGAGAGCTGCAAACAACAAGATGAGGCTACAAACCCACAGGAAGGAGGCATCACGCCGAGCCCATCTTAGTGGCTGCCCTAGTGAGGACAGGACTGGAGCAAGCCCAGAAAGGACTTCAACTTTTCCTACCCATTTTCGTTTATTTTTATAAAATCTAATCAAGATATTTTAGAAGACCCACAAGTTAGATAAATTTAAATGTGACATCTATAACAGACCAAAGAAGAAAAAGCAGAGAAACTTGCTGGGTTTTCCACTCAACTAGAATACACATCACCCCCAACTTTAAAAACGCTAACTATACTTTTCACAGCAGCGAATGTTCACCGAACAAGGGAATTTTTCCCCTTTTATCTTCTGAAGGCAAGAGATCTACCCATCTGAAATTTACTTTCAGAGGAAACTGAAACACAGGCCTAGTGTGCTTTGCATAAAAACAAAGAGTTATAAAATTTAAACCGACTGAAGCTTCAAAGGTTACCTACAGTAACAGCCTGAGGCACACACACTGGAGGTTTCCGACAGGTCTGCACAAACACTGCCAGGGACAGCGGAGAGCTCTCCAGGCTCACGAGCAGGACGATGACACAGTGAAATTCCACAGCGACAGACCACAGAGGGCAGAGGGCTCTTTCCCTCTGAGAACAGCGGGCGGCCGCGCTCTCCTCCTGCTGCTGGTTGCGAGGGGCTCCCTCTAACGGGGGGTTTCAGCCCTACGGGTCTCCTTGCAGCTGCTTCAGGCCAGATCTTCGTGACAAACCAGGACATATTAAGCAGAATTATCTAAAATAAATAGCCATTAATCCAACTAGAAGGAAAGAGAAGCGGCCGCATGAGTGTCTGCATATAAACTTACTGGATTGTTGGCTCCTGACAAAGCTAAGAAACCCAGAAACTTATCTTAAAAACCAAGAAGTGAAGATTTATTCTTATTTTTTTAAGGCGCTAAGACGGAAAGCTCTTGGTGGCATCTGAGGCGCACCACCTGGTCTGCAGGTATTCACCCCGTGTCACGCGCCCCAGGGCAGGGGCTGGTGGGAGGGAGGTGGCGGTGCTAACAGAGCCAAGCCACACACCTGGAAGGGAGACAGCTGGGAGACCAGCCACAGACGGCACGCGCGCTCAAGTCAGATCTGAAAACTCCCCAGACTTCCACTCTGTCACCAGCTGGGGTCTCGCAGACGGGCAGCCTGCCCGCCCCCACGGCGCAGGGAGAAGGGGCGAGCCGGGCAGGAAGGGGTCGGCACGGGGTCAGCGCAGGCTGAAGGAGGGCTCCACGCCACCCAGGACGGGACGAGACGTGGGTGCAGAGGAGCAACGTCAGGCCCCCAGAGCCCCGCGCCGTCTATCCTGCCAACTGGGGGGCAGTGGGGGGAGGCTTGAAACCACGTCCAGGGACGTCGCTGATAATCACAGGATCTGAAGGCTGTGCCTAGTCTCTGAAAGCAAACGTGTGAAACAGAGGTTAAATGCCAGTGCTTACAGAAGTCATTTCGTTACCTTCTCCCCAGGTCTGGACGACGGCTGCAACTTCTCATAATCTTTCTTAGTCTCCAGAATTTTTTTGACAAGTCCTCCTGTTGGAAATCAGTGGTTTAATGTTAGAGCAGTTCTCTGCCCTAAGGAGCCAGCTTACTCTAAGTGCGGGTGGGGTGAGGAGGAATGCTAAGATTCTTTCTCTTTCTATACTGAAACAGCTTCAAATACCCTTTACAAGATAAAAGAGCAAAGCAACTCTTTCAGCCTGTTGTAGACCAAGTACTAATATTTCTTTATGTTGCAGAAAGAGTCATCAACTCCTTTTTTTATTATTATTTTAAAACAGGATTACTCATGAGATAAATACCATATGAAAAATCATTTGAATATACCTTGTTTGGCACGTTTGACCTTGGAAACATTGACTATTTTACATTAATAAAACTAAATTAAATCAAAAATTTTAAAGCCTAAAGATCGAAAGCAAAAGAAAACTATAAACGCAGCAGTGTCATATCAGCATGCATAACCTAACAGAGAAGAGTTATTTTACCACTGAAAAACAGAGCCATTGGCTGTGCGTCCCTAAGGGAGCGGCTACTAAGGCCCAGAAGGCACTCAGCTCTGCCAGGAGCGCCCTGACGTGCCCTCAGTGGGCACACGGGTGGCAACCACGGCTGCTGTGCTGCTCTTGGTTGCTCAGCCGTGTCCGGCTCTCAACGGCCCCAGGACTCTAGCCCGCCAGGCTCCTCTGTCCATGGGATTCTCCAGGCAAGGACACTGGAGGGGTTGCCATGCCTTCCTCCAGTTCACCACTGGTAGTGCTGTTTTAAGTTGCTGAGTGTGTGAAATGCAGGATAAAGAAACACGGCTGAAAGTGTTGGGAGCCAGAATTGCTGGCACGAGCAGAGATGTCCATGGACAAATCAAAGAACTTGGGGAAAACATAAATCATGAATCTAAAGTAAAAATACCAACATGAGCTCAGGATTTAACTTTCTTATGAAAAAGTTAGAAAACCCCTAGGTACGATGACCAACCCAGAAGTGACGTGCGACCAGGCTCCTTGGAGATACGGGGCGGGAAGAAGTACACAAAGGAGCCTAAAACCTTTGTCCCACCAGAAACCAGGAAGCCACAGAGTCTACTGGGCAAACGTGGGCAGAAGGACATGGAGAAAACTCAGGTGGACCGAGACAGAACACATCAAGCGTGTTAAGGCCGTGACTTCAGAACGACATCAAAACCACCATCACCACCAGCACAGCCCTCATCAGTCACCCCTCAAGGTGCCAGGACACAAATGCCCTGTGAGGAACACCCATCAATAAAGGGGGAGCATAGAGCAGCAAACGCCTGGGGAGGGAAAGCCCGACAACGTGGAGTCGCCAACCAAAATGTGCTGGGGGGCGGGGACGAGAAGGCCACCCCCCACGACCCCCACGGAGTAACAGAGCGCGACCCACGTCCGGGCACAGAGACAGCAGGCGTGACCAGAAGCCAACACCACCACCACCGCCTGCTCTCGTCCAAACAAACCGAATCTGACCAGGTCTCTAGAACCAACTCACAGGAACAGAAGAGCATGACAAAAACCACACGACATCGGTGGGTAAGCAGCAGCACCCAACTGTGAGGAACCCTAGAGGACAAGCAACCAGCCTCTTCAACAAATAAATCACAAGTGGGGTGGGGTGGGAGGGGGATTCTACAGAGAGAATTAAGAGTTAGATCAGTCAGCTGCAAACACAGGGACCTTACCTGGACTCTGACTCAAAAGAACTAGGAAAAAACACAAAACAATCGGGATAAAAAACAAGCACTAGACGATATAAAAAGCAGGGATGACTGCTTTTTATAGGCAATAATGGAAATATGGATATTATTCTTTAAAAATAAAAACCTGTTTACAACAGAAATGATGCTCTCCAGGACCTGAAAAATGTGGGGAGTGGGGGGTCACCTTGGGTGGAGACAGAGGTAAGACAAGACGACCGCTCACTGCAAAAGCTGCATGATAGCCCAGGGTTCGCCAGACTACTCTCTCGGCCTTTACACACGTTTGAACTAAGAGAAGACATTGTGGGGACCTCCCTCGTGGTTCAGGGGCAAAGACACCACATTCCCAACACAGGGAGCAGGGGTTCAATCCCCGATGGGGGCACTAAGATCCCATATGCCTCACGCTGTGGCCGGGAAAAAAAAAAAGACACTTCCTGGAAAGAAAACAGTATTACAGAACTGTCAACCTGGAGGGGACCTCAGGAGTCCTCCAATCCCATGGTCTAACCGTGTGGGTAAGAAGGGACGTCATCTCCACAGATGCCCACCGCTGACCTCCGGGTCCTGCCCCCATCCCCAATGGCTTCCATTGTCCCCAGGATGAACCACACACCGAGGAGGCATCGGTGCCACGGCATCCTCTCTACTGCTACTCAGACCCCTGGGCAAACCATGGCAGACCAAGCTCACTTCACCAGGCCCTTTCAGAGCACAGAGGGCACGCGCACCGGCCCACGACTCACCGTGCTTCTCGTCTTCCTCCAGGTCCACCGCCTGGGCCTGAGCGGGAAAGGAGGCAGAGAAAACAGAGGCTCAGGCTTGCTGAGATCCCAAGCCCACACCTGCATGGATCTCATCAGGGTAGGGACCAGGTTAAAGAGGGCGGAAAACTAACTGGAACTTCAGAGGAAAGCTCTGTGCACACAGATCTCAGAGCGGGAGGACTCAGCCCGGCGTGTGACGACCCAACGCGCGCCGCACTTCACCCACCATTTCGAGCTCCGACATCTCGGGGAGCTGTGGGGTGGCCTCCACCACAAACTGGTCGTCTTCCTCATTGTCAGAGTTCTGCGACTCGGTGATCACGTTGGACACGATTTTACCACTCCCCGTCCTAAACGAAGAGAAACTGGGTTCCATTGGAAAGTTTCCCCTGGCCATGCACCCCCATCAACCCCAGGCGCCTGGAACTGCGTGCTCAGTCCTGCCCAAGTCTCCCCGCCCACCACCCCTTCACCCCGTGCCCTGGGGAGGCCAGGCCTCCCGGAGCCCTCAAGCAGCCGCTGACCCCCTCCCAGGCCTCCACTCTCTAGGTGCAGGGGAGGGCATGGTTTCCCTGTGCTTACAGTAGCTTCTAGACTACGCTCCCTAAAATCTGCCAACTCCAAATTTCGTGTTGTCTGAGCTTCTCTGACAACAGATGAATGCTGTCTGCCATTTGACAGAGAATGAGATGGCTGGATGGCATCACTGATTCGATGGACATGAGTTTGAGCAAGCTCCAGGAGTTGGTGATGGACAGGGAAGCCTAGCGTGCTGCAGTCCATGGGACAGGACTGAGTGACTGAATGGAACTGACTGAGCTTCTCCGAGAACCAGCGCTCTCGCCCTCAACCCCAGCCCTGATCGCCCTCACCGGCCAGCCCCGGGGCCCACGCTGCACCCCCAGTGCTGGAGAGGCCCCACCCAGTCGCTGGGCTCGGGGGCCCCCAAATGCTCCCGCACCCCTCTCTCAGCCACAGGCCTATGGCGGGGCCTGGTCACCGCCACAGACAGCAGACGCTCAGCCCCGAATCTAAGCCCCTGCTCCGTGACCACCCCACCCCACCCGAGAGTTTTCCCATCTCTGGCTGGAGAAAAGTCCAGGTGATGCTGACTGGACCCTTCACCTCGTGCCCTGGGGGCGCCCGTGAGCACACCCTGCCTCTCCACGCTCTGCGGGCCTCTGGGGTGGGCGGCCTGTCCTCTGCAGGAGGTTCAGCAGCACCCTGGCCCCGAGCCAAGCTCTACCCCGGGCGCCTTGTCTCCGCGTCCTCCCCAGTCCCGATGCCACAAAATGTCCCTAGGGGTGGCCCCGAACGAGGACCTCGGCCCTGGTCCAGTCTGGGCACCAGGCCCTCCTCTCTTTCCTCTGAGCCCCAAGCCTCCACCCCCAGACTCACCGTCAGCTCAGGAGAAAGACAAAGAGCCAGGAGCTCACCGCCCAGGACCTCACCGCCCAGGACCTCACCCGCCCACCAGCCCTCTCTCCGTGAGGCCAGTCCCCCAACACGCCCGCTATTTCCCAACAGCCTGCCCCCAACCCACACCACCCGTGCCTCCCGTCTCCCCTCCCGACTGGACCATCCCCACCACCTTAAAAACAGGAACTCTCTAACTTCTCTCAGGCCTTCCCACCACCACCTGCTGCCTCATTCCTTCGATCCCCTGGGCAACAAGGCTTAAAAGACACACCGGCACTGCCTTGGCCCTGCCTCCCTCCCAGCTGAAGCCCGCTCCAACCAGCCCGCTCTCCTCCTCCTGTTCCTCACTCTGACACTTTGCAGCGTGTCCACACTGGATCCTCAGGGAGATCCGTAACATTCATGAAGCCCTGCGTGTGGCCTGTCTATACTGCTCACGACTTTCTGTCTTTTGTCTCTAATCTTTGTGCGATTAAGCCTCTACATTCTTTTATCCCATTTTCCCCGGACTGTCTTTATGCTCAGAAAATCCTCTTATCTAGAGATGGAAGGCATACATTTTCCCCATAGTGGCAAAGATGTGATTGCAGAGCACGGACCCCTGGGTGGAGGCGGTCTGGCCCGTGCTTAGAGGTCGGGGCCGCCCAAGGTGCTGCGCTCCCGCCTCAGCCTGTGCGCCACCCCTGCCAGCCCCACCCGCGCTGTGGAAGCCCCACCCCCGCTCCCAGTGCCCAGACACTGACATGGCTGCCCGGGGCCCCACCTGTCTGTGGTCAGCGCCTCCACACTCTCCTGCCGTCGAACCCGGGGAGGCGCGGGCCGTGCGCTCCCAGGCCGAGGTATCCTCCTGAAAAGAGACACAGGACACTTGTGCGTTTCCCAGTGGACAGAAGAACACCCAGGCTAGTGCTAACTTCCAGGCCACCTCCAACCTGCCAGTTAGGACACGGTCTGCAGAGTATTAGGGACGCCCCACTAACCTGACAAGTTCAAAAGCACCCACCTCTTAATCTCGTTAAGGTAAAAAGAGCGGTAAACATAACGACCAGGAATCAAACCCGTGACAAAATTTAGCCGAGAGGACGAATCTCCCTTAACCTCTGAAACGCTCACAGGAGGCAGGTGCCCCTCAGGTACGAGAAGATTAAGCGGGCTTTGCCTTCTCTGAGCAAACACTTGCTCACAGCTGAGCTCAAGCGGCGCACGAGCTGGGGCAGAAGGAGAGGCGGGAGCGGGGCCGGGCGCACAGACCTGACGGCCGCCGCGGGCTCGCCGGGCGCCCCGGGGCTCTCGGGCGCCTCGCTCTTCTCCTGGCCGGGAGCTCCGACGTCTCCTTCTGGACGGGCGGCCGGTCCACCAGCAAGTTCGAAAAGGAAAAAAAGAACAAAACAAGTAAACATGTGAAGAGACAGCCATCAAAACAATGACAAATATGAATGACAATTTTCTCATCATTTGGATGAAATTAAAACAGACTCTTGGTATCTAAATTCGGGGGAGGTGTGGGGACATGGGCAGACTCAAAGCACAAACTGGGTCCACTTCTCAAGAAAACAGAATTCAACAGGTAGGTCTGTCAGGTCAGCAACTTAACTGAAAGGAAAATACAGCCCAAGGACAGAAGCGGACACACACGTGTAAACACGCGTGTGTCGAGGTGCTCAGCCGCCGCTCACCGCAGGGACAGACACCAGCAAACTCGGGGAGCTGCGGTTTGGCCCCGTGTCACACGCTCGTGTGATATAGTCATCGTGTTAACACACGCGTAATCAACAGCATGCTGTCCTCGGTCGTGTCGGCTCCCTGTGACCCCATGGACGGTCGCCCGCCAGGCTCCTCTGTCCACGGGCTTCTCCAGGCAAGGACAGGGGAGTGGGTAATATATCTAACAATCACATAGCGTAGGTGGGGGTCTAAAAGGACACTCATCCAAGCTATGGGCACGGGATTACCAACGCTTTTCATTTTCTTCATATTTGAAGTTTCTTTATTTTGGCTCTGTGCCATATTGTTTTTATAATCTGAATAAAGTTTTGTTCATTTTGATAAAGACTTAATCAATAAACAATAAACCCAAACTATTAAGACAATTAAATTTACTCTGCTATTTAAACTGAAAGTGCTTTATATGTTAGAAAATAGTAAAACCAGAATTTGATTACTGGAAATATAACTTATACTCAAGAAAAAAATTCCTGAAATGCATTCTTTTAAAACATAAAAAGTTAAATTGGTGGCTATGTTTCCTTAAGCTACTTTCACTAACACAATGTATAAAACTTAAATCTGAGAGTGCATGTTAGTATCTGTACACATGGACACAATTTATACCAAACAGATTTATTTAAGGCCATTACTTACCTGCATCACTAGGACAGTCACCTAAAAAAAAAAAAAGTACATCAAAGAATCAATTTCTGTCAGGAAACTTCAGTACATTTAATGATCAGAACAGGATTTGAGAAAAATATATTAGCAATAACTTTGGATGTCCATTAGGGGAAAAATGGTCATTTCCTCATAGTCTCTTTTCCGGCTTCCTAATGCCACTGTTTTATTTTTAGAGAGAGACAGACAAACAAAACCATGAATCGTAATGTGTCGTTGCTTGAAAACAGGAGATAGGAATGCGGAGAAAGCGCGTCGGCCACAGAGCTGAGCGGCAGGCACAGAGGCAGGGGGTAGCAGAGCCAGGCGCAGGCAGGCGGGCCGTGCCACGCGAGTCAGCCGCGAGGGTCTGCTCGTCGGCTCCCAGGCGGGAGGGCGTCTGCCCTCAGCAGCCCGCCTCGGCACTCGTCACCCCGGACTTTGCCTCCAAGTGCCACGTGATAGGGACAAGCGTGACGGCCGAGGCCACGACCAAGGAGGGAAGCGCCGAGGGGCGGATGGACCCAGGACGGTCTCTGCGCTTGTCTCTTAAAGCACACGAACACGCGCGCACAAGAGCCAAAGTCCCCGGATGCAGGACGAGAACAGACGCCCCCAGGGACAGCCTAGTGACCCGGAGGACACACGCTTAAACGCGGGGAGGGCCAGACTGCAAAAGCGGCCTGTGGACACCAAGGTCAGGGCCACAGACAGGCCACCCAAAAGGGGCCGGCTCTGGGGGCGCAGGGGGCCAGCCTTGGGCCTCAGATACCTGCCTCCTAGAGGTCCAGCAGCGCAGAGGGCAGTCTGGAAGACGGGGCAGCCTGGGAGGACGCGCGGGGTGCGAAGGGACCGGTGCGAGAGCTGCCTTGCCCCCGAGGCCCCGACACCACGGCCCCGGGCCTTCTTCAGAGCCAGGAGGGGCTGTGGGCCATGAGGGGCTCCGAGGGCGGCCAAGTCCTGAGCTGACCCCAGGCGCTGCACACACTCGGCGGCCTGCCCCCAGCCCAGCACGGCACCCCACCTCACAGACGCCCCCGGCCGTGGGCTCTGCCTGCACCACCCAGCCTCCACCCGCAACGCCCGGGCCGAGGCCCTCTCTGCCTTCCTCCCTCGTCCCTGGCCAGCGCCCCACCGCCAGGCTCCCAGCCCCTGTCAAGGCCGCCAGCGGCCCCCCTGCCTTCGGGTGCATCCGCCCTCGGGTGTCCACACGCTTCCAGGCAACCCCACTGCTCCGTCTCTCCCCATCACCCCACAGCCCGGGCCAGTCTGGCCTCTGGACCACGCGCTACGCTTCCCACATGATCTGAGCATCATGAAGCCACTCACCCCTAAAAACAGCATCAGCATCCTGTCTCCAAGCTTGCAATACAGCCACTGGCCCCAACTTCCGCCCCTGCCCTGCCCCGAGGGCCTCCCTGACCCCAGTGTGAAGTCTCCCCGCAGATCACCCCCACACCATCTGCTGCAGTGCCTGCGGCTTCAGCTCACTCAGGCCCTCTCTGCCCGAGGGCTGGGCGCACCGCAGGCCTCCGACAGGCACTTTCTGCTGAACAGGCTGGCAAACACCAGCCCTCACCTGCCCACACCCCTGCAGCCTGGACACCTGTGCCGGGCCTGGCGCTGGGGCACGACATGGGAGCAGCGGTTAGGGCGCCCCTCCACGCCCGGCAGGACCTCCAGGGCCTGAAGAAGCGCACGCTGGTCCAGAAAACGGGGGATGTGTGTGCACGTACGCTGGTTCACTGTGCCGTATAGCAGAAACTAACACACTATTGCAAAGCAACTGTACTCCAATCAAAAGCCTTTTTTTTAAAAAAAGCAAATACTGAATGTATAACTTTACTACAATTATTTTTTTTTTAAATGCTGATGAAAAATATTCATGCTTGAAAGCAGAACCCTGGTGAGGGGGGGCTTGAGACAGAGAATAGTGAATAGTGAAGTCGCTTAGTCCTGTCCGACCCCATGGGCTGTAGCCGACCAGGCCCCTCTGTCCATGGGATTTTCCAGGCAATAGTCCTGGAGTGGCTTTCCATTTCCTTCTACAGGGGATCTTCCCAACCCAGGGATCAAATCCAGGTCTCCCGCATTGTAGACAGGCACTTTCCTGTCTGAGCCACCAGGGAGAACGTCACAGAGAGGTCAGAGTGGAGACGGCCTCTGAGCTGCTGGGAAGGCCTCTTTGGACGGGAAACCTGGGGCTGCGGCCCGGCCTCTGGGAGCCCCAGTAGCAACTGAGGCTTGTCCCTGGGTCACCCCGACACTTCTGGGCTCAGGAGGAACTCGGAACTCGGGAAGGTCTGCTGCCCTTGGCCTGGGACTAGGACGCTCTCCTCTAGTTTATCAAACAGGCAAGAGTGAGTCACCAGCCACGTTTGGTCCTGAGCGTGGACGACAAGGGGCTGGGCCTCGGCGGGGGTCAGAGGCCTGGGAGCCTGTGGCTGAGTCCATGACCCCGGGACACCCCGTGTGGGGGACGTGCGGGTGACCACCCTCCCTCTTACCTTTCTGCTTCGTGGCCAGCTCTGACTCAGCGCTGCGTCTCCACGGACTGGCTGCACTGTCATCTGAAACACTAGCTGAGTTAGTATTGGCTTCTTTCGCTCCTGACGTCAGATAGTTAAGGCGGGTGATTAAGAGGGGGACGTGCAGCGGGGTCACGGGCGGCACCTGACGCCTCTGTGCCTCCCCACCGCCAGTTCCCCAGGGATGACCCAGGGCGGCTTTCTAGAGGATGCACCTGGACCGCTCCCCCCAAGCCTGGCTCTGGGGTCAGGAGTGGGGAAGGGGCGCCCGGGAAGTGGGCAGGCCCCACCCACTCAGTCGAGGCAGAGGCCGGGGGCCTCCCCCACACCGTTTTCCAGGACGGCCTGACACTACCAGTCCCCCCTGGAGGCTGCAGCTTCAGGATGGCAGAGGCAAAGCTCTCCTGCCTCCGCACAGCCCTACACACGCCGGAAGCTCCAGCACACCTGCCTACTGTTTACGGACTGACAGATGTTGACCAAAATAGAAAAAAATATCAAGTACCCGAGAAATAAAATATTTCTATTAAAAACGAAAGCAGGGGGGCTGAGGGGACACACTGAATTGCGGCAAGAACCAGGGAGGAAACCTGATCCATTACCCAAGCACCGCCCCCCACATCTAAGAGGGATCCGGAGACAAGCATGATGCCGGGAAGATGTCCCCTTTCCTGGAGCACAGTCTCATGATCGCTCACAGGTGCTCAGAGAAGGAGCTCATGTCAGAATTACGCTGTCATTGTGAACCAAAGAACCTTTGTTCTTGTCGAATAAAGAGTGGCTTCATTTTATGCAGAACTACATAGGATAGACAGCATACAATTTTCTGAGGAAATTTTTTTTGATCTGTTAAGAATGATGTGGACCTAAACAGCCTGATTCAAGTAGTTAATTATTTATGATATCTCACAGACAGACAGCAACCAAAGAACCAACACGAAGTACTATTAAGCTCTAAAACAAACAAATCTAAAAATCAGGATAAGCTGGGCAGTAGATGACCAATTTTAGAAGAAAACACCCCAATTACTTTAAGTTGTCACATGCTATTCGGAAGCGTCAAATATTTTCTATACTGCGGCAAACGCCACCAACACAGTAAGTGAATTACAGATGCGTTCTGTCCGTAGCTCGAGGAGACCAAGGACACTTTGCACAATTTCATCTCCTCAAAGTTCTTTCTCTATTTTTCAAGAGGCTGACGATGGTTGTTTTAACATTTCTAGAAGTAGTGTTAAAGTGAGGTTTATTAAACCCCAAATTCACAGAAATAGAAAGTACATAAAAAAACAGACTATACCTTCACTGATAATACTACAACCAATCCTTATTCAGAGAGCGGAGGTTAGCCAGCTTGGCAAACAACAGCTTAAGAAAAAAATTAGAAATTAAAATCACTATGAATTGGCACAGAGAAAAACCGCAGCACATGAGCACCACCTGCTGATTGAAGTACTGGTAATTACCGAGTCCTGCAGGTGAGAACGAGGGCCAAACGCCACACCTGGAGGGGGCTCTCACCCCAGTGCGAGCACGCGCGCAAAGCTGGGGCGCCTGGTGGGGCCACCCCAGTTACTCCCCGGAAACACCTCAGCCAGCACTGGCCCGCAGCACAGCACAAGCCCGCGCTCTGCCAGGGCTCTGTGCAGCGTCTAGCCACACAGCGTCTGACCATGTCCCAGTGCAAACGCAAACATCCAGGCTTTACACGGGGGGAGCTGCCTGGCACAGGGATCAGCCCCAGCCTCGCATCCTGGGGTGCAGAGACGCTGAGTGCATCCTGACGGGACGTAGAGCAAAGGGCACAGCGGCACTGCGCAGGGTGAGGGCGAGCAGGCTCTTCGGCCCAAGTCTGACCAGGTCTTTAGATCCAAGGGAGATACGGGAGGTGGGAGGGGGCCGGGGGCTCTAAGCTAAATGACACCACGAGGAACAAGCAGACAGACAGGCTGCACCCGACCAGCAACCGCAGCACTCTGCAAAGTCAACGACCTGGGACAAAAGTCGGGGCGCGGGGATATTCCAGATTCAAAGCGGCTGAAGAGACAAAAAGAACAGGCTCGAGGGAGGAAGGGCCTGTGGGGAGGGGCCCCCAAGCCGAGGTGGCCAGGACCACACCCGGGCACAGCGAGCGCTTGGGACTCGGCGCGTGGCCACCAGGTGGCACCAGGCTCCCCCTCATCTCCACAAAGCACTGGTGGAGGCCCCAGTCAGGGCTCTGTGCTCCTTCAAGGCGCAGCTCCCATTATTTTCACAGCTGCAGATAAAGGTCTACAAAGATCCATACAGTGCGAAACAACTCTCTGACTGGACTTTAAACCCATCACGCCCTCTCCGCACAGCGCTGGCTCACCCCGACTGGGGGCTCTGCCAGCTGTGTAAGTGACCAGCCCTGGAGCCGTCGTGCACGGCACGCCTGCGCCTCGGCAGCCACTGCAGGGCCCCTCCAGGCGGGCCTTCTCACACCCGGCACCCACGAGGAGACGCCGGCTCAGCGAGCACACCCCGCAGCTCGCTCCAGGCCAGCGGGGACGCAGTCTGGCTCTGGAGGCGAGGTGAGTCCACGTGGGCCGCCCAGCTGCCCGTGCGCGGCAACCTCTCACTCCAGCTTCACCCCCGGCCCACTCCCCTTTCCCACGGCTCAGGGACCCCCGAGAGGCTGAGAAAATCTCCCGCAGAAGTGAAACAAATCATCACAAGATGTGGCTGAATGGCACAACCCGTGTGGTCACTGAGAATGGAGTGTCCATCCGTAAGAAAGTGCTCTGCCCCGATGTAGGTCATTCGTCCCCCACACTGCTCAAGACCCAGATAAACCACACAGGGCTGACCTACTTGGAACAGAAAAACCACGGATCGTCACTGCTGAACCGACAATGGAGCAGAAGGCCTGCACATACATCTCTTAGAAACGCAAAAAAAAAAATGAGGAAAGGCAGAATGCAAGCACAGAAAGATGGGCCTGCTGCTGTTCTAGCTACAATTACTGAATGTCTACAAACCAGCTAGATCCGAGGCAAGCTCAGCCCAGAAAAACGGTTACCTTTCCCTGAAGTCAAGATTTACACTATTTTCCCTCTTAAATGTCACTCAAGAATTCCCACACTTCTGAAGAACTGAGCTAAGCATCACAGAAGACGACATGCAGTTGTCATCTTAGATGATCCCACTGAAACTCTGAATCCGCACATCTAGCCTCACTGTACCAGCAGGGCGAGGACGTGTGCACACGTCCTACTGCCAGCCTCAGATGTAAAGGGTGCGCCATGGGGACACTGCCCCCAGGAGCTCCGAGCACCTTAAAATATTTCCTGCGGCAAGGCCATGCTCTCGCTCAGTCGCGTCCGACTCCGCCACCCCACGAGGCTCCTCTGTTCAAGTGGGTTTCCAGGCAACAAGACTGGAGCCAGCCGCCATTTCTGCCTCCGGAGGATCTCCCCAACCCAGGGATGGAACCCGCATTGCAGGCAGATTCTTTACCGCTGAGCATGGGGGAAGCCCACTTATGGTGGAGCGTTTTCTTAATAGAACACAGCAGAGTCGTCTGGAAAAATGAGATAACTCTCTATCTATCCACACCACCTCATAAAATCCTAGCAGCCAAGATAAAAGAAAGCACTTTCACTTAGATTCAGAAATGTCACACATAAAAAGGCAAGAAAAGGTTAACGTCAAGCTCAGTTACTCTTTTTCATTATAAAACTTAGCAGATTAAAGCAAACAGAATATCAAGTTATTTGGGGTCTTCAATACATTGTGAAAAGAATCAGATGAACATTAAAGTGGTGGGACTAAAAAAAAAAAAAGAAAAGAAAACCAAACTGAGATGTAAATATTTCTTATCAAAGCAGTGAGGAATCTAAACTAAAGAATATATTTTTCTCACCTATTTCTGAAGTTGTAGTTTCATGCTCTGGTTCATTATTTAATCTAGGCACTATGGGGTCTAAAATTTTAGCTGAAACAATATTCTCCTTTCTTCCTGACATGAATAGTTAACGACAGATTAAAATATTGCAAAGGCTTTGTATCCGGTTGCTTTGGTTTGTTGGGATTTACAGGGGTTTCTGCCAAGGTCACCAACTAGCTGTCCCGTCTACTCAGCGGCCAGTTCTCCAGTCTCCACGGGACACTGGTAAGACGCCCCCCTTCCTGGCTTCAGGATGCCCCTCTCCAAGCTTGCCTCCACCCTGCTGGCCTGTGTCTCCTCTGCCAGAGCCGCCCCTCCTCTCCGACCCTCGAATCCTGGGCGCCCTGCTCCTCAAGATGAGTCACTGCATGAAGGACCTACGCTACCCTGGGAATTCCCAGCTTCTTTCACATAACGCCGGCTTCTCCAGGTCTCTCCCTGAACCCCAGGCCACACGCCTGCCCGTGGTCCCAACACCTCTACCCGGCTGTCTCACCGGTGCCTTGAACGTAATGCCTCCAAAACAGAAATCCTGGCCCAGCCACCCGATCCACCAACCAGCTTCTCCCAAACCTTTCCCCCTGGCCATAAACGACACCACCCAGGGTCAGGCTCCGGCCCCCAGGACTGACCCTCCCTCCAACTCCTCTCCTCGGGAATAGGTGCCACCCACTGCATCAGCACGCCCGTCACCCCACCCCGAACTTCTCGGCAGGGACCCTTGAGCCCCATGGTCACGGCCTGTCACTTGCACACAGCCTCAGCCCCTGGCGGCTCTCCGCCTCACTCCTGCTCCCTGCAGTTTTAATGGGGGCGCTTCTCAAGCCTGGGCTGGTCTCCGTTCTGCTGGACACCCCCAGGGGCTGCGTTCACACTTAAACAGCCCGCCCGGCAGACACAGCCCCCGATGAACCCAGCCTACCACTCAGGAGCCCGGTCTCCGGTCACTTGGCCTCTCTCTGCTCCAGCCTCTCCACCTGGCTCCCAGGCTCACAAACAGGCAAGGCTGTCTCAGCGATGGGCCTCTGGCCAGTCCTGGACACCCACAGCTCATGCGCTCAGTGATCCGAGCTGACTCTGTGCAGACACCCCGGGCCCGGACCCCCACCTCTCTAGGCGTCCTTTCCCTTCAAAAGGCTCTTCGCTAAACTAATAGGAAAGTGTACACCCGGACCTCTCCTTATTATGCAATAGAGGGTATACACCCTGACCTCTGCTTGTTATCTGATAGAAGGTATACACCCTGACCTCTCCTTATTATCTGATAGAGGGTGTATACCCTGACCTCTCCTTATTATCTCACAGAATGTATACACCCTGAACTCTCCTTATTATAAAATAGAGGATATATACCATGACCTTTCCTTATTATAAAATAGAGGGTATATACCCTCACCTCTCCTTATTATCTAACAGAAGGTATACACCCTGACCTCTTCTTATTATCTCACAGAATGTATATACCCTGACCTCTCCTTATTATCTGATAGAAGGTATACACCCTGACCTCTCCTTATTATCTGATAGAAGGTATACATCCTGACCTCTCCTTATTATCTAATAGAAAGTGTACACCCTGACCTCTCCTTATTATCTAATACAGGGTATACACCCTGACCTCTCCTTATTATCTCACAGAAAAGCTATACTCCCTGACCTCTCCTTCTTGCCTGTCTTCTCCCTCTAGAGCAAACTCTGCATGAGGGCAGGGGCCCCACAGACATCTGCAGAACAATGGGAGCCTCCTGTGGACCACGGGCCAGGGCCTGATCTGTGGCAGGGAACCTTCGCATGGGGGTGGGGCGCCCTGTGGCTCAGACCCCGGGGTCGGCGGCCCCTCTGCCCTGCCCCACCCCGGCTGCCCGAGGACAGTGCTGCAGCGCCAGGGCCCCCTCCCAGAGCCGAGCAGGCGCATCTCCAGGGCAGCAGCTCGGTGGCCAAGCAGAGGATCCGGCAGCTAAAGGTCTCGACTCACCGGCGCGCGCTCTCAGCCTCCCCTGGGGCTCACTCAGTCTTACCGAACTGTTTCACGGCATGCTCCTTCTTAGCTTTACTGGAGGAAGAGTTACACTCTTTTTCAGGGAAGAGACTATTTTCACTGGTTCTAGAGTCCCTTCTTCCTGACGTGAAATTGCACAATAAAAATATGTATTAATTGGTAATGCTGCATATTATTGAACGAATGAAATTAAAATGCATTCCCTAGCTGAAAGTGCTTCACTTTGCTACAATTCACTAGTTAAGAATAAGCAAAAAAAAAAAAAAAACAACTCTCATATTCTTAAGCAGAATGCTTTTTCGATCCTCTAGAGATTCTGGAATGGCTTTCAGATTCTCAGTATGTTCAACCAATGTGATACTCCCCCCACCCCCACCCTTCTAGTAAACTCAAGGCTTCTCTTCTCAGCAGGAACACAGAGCACCTGTGTCTCACACACCTCCTGGACGCCGGACACTTGCCCAAACGCTACCCGTTACAAGAGGGGGCAGTGCCAGCTGTGCCAGTTGAGGACCTGGGGTTATTAGGTCCACGCTCGGCAAGTGGGCAGGGACGAAAAAAGAGTTCACCTATTTGTCAGTAGCTTAGTAGAGCTTAATGTCGTAAGGCCAGCAAATCTCTGATAACCAAATCTCTTAAAGACCATATAAAAGGAACCTTATGGTACAAGCTCACCAGTCAACTCAGATGCAAACAACCTGAGTTATTAGACGAGAAAAGCAGATGACATGACCGTCAGCTTAGAAAATGAAAAGAACCAGTGCAACAACTCTGTGTTAAGATTTGGTCCAGGCTAGACTGAAGACACAGCCACACAAATCAGGAACGCTTCTGCGTATATTCCAACAATGAACACCAAAAAATTAATGGGGCAAAGAAAGATACCATTTCCAGAAACAACTGAGCGATCCCTGACTGGCAGACACACCCAAGCACCGCACACATGTCTCCGGAGAGGGAACCCCCTGTCTAACTTGAAAGCTGCAGGATCCAGGCGTCCCAGGAACAAAGCCTAGGCTTCACCCAAGTGCAGGCACCTCTTGACAAGTCTGTTTCGTGGGAGGTGGGACTCTCTGACTCATGGAACTCAAGTGACTGGAAAATGTCTCTGCAATAATAAGCAAATAAAACGGCTTTGCTTTTTTTTTTTTTTTTTAAAGAAAAATGCCAGGGAACTGACAGTGAAACAGAAGAGAAAAACGGAAACAGAAACAGCAGACCCCAGACTCCAGACCCCAGAAGGCCAGCAGGGAGAGTGCAGAGCAGGCAAGAAGGCACCGCCAGCCAGGGCCGACCCTGGGGCACCCGGAGAGCAACCATGGGGACGCAGGTCTTCATCTCTCAAACCTCTGGGCAGACCACACAAACAGACTGGTGCTGCATAGAAATTCCACACCGAGGCAAGTCAGAAGCCAAACATAATCAGAATTAAAAACCTGGAAAGATACAAGAAACAGATACTTATTTAAAAATTGGCGACTACACAGTCCATGGAATTCTCCAGGCCAGAATACTGGAGTGGGTAGCTTATCCCTTCTCCAGGGGATCTTCCCGACCCAGGAATCAAACCGGGCTCTCCAACACTGCAGGCGGATTCCTTACCAACTGAGCTATCAGGGAAGCCAAAAAACATTGGCAGATGTCCCTAATGTTAAAAGAGTTCACGCAAATTGAGAGCACTCAGACTCTGAGCGCTTTCTGCCTCCGAAAGTTAGCAAAGGCTCAAAACAAATCCTGGAAGAAAGTATAAGGGAGAGGACTGGGCCAGTGCCCACCGCAGATGAAACCTCCAGATGTCCGTACCGGCGTCTGTGCCAGGAATCCCACCTGGGAACCTGTCCCACAGAGATGGCCTGAGAGACAGAAGAAGTTTCTGGCACAAAAACGTTCACTAACTCATTTATCAATGTCAAAGATCGAAATGCGCCATCTATGCTTAATGTCTCAGTGAAGAATCTCAACCTCTACATCCTGGCTACATTTACTTTAAGGTTTACACAATTTAGGGAGAAGATGACTCTCAGGAACAGCTACTGCTCATTCAAAGTTACTCCATGCTTCCACTGAAGCCTCCAGCACTGCTGGGCACCATCTGTCCCTCCCATCCCCGGACAGACTGACACTCTTTCCCTGGTCTGTCATAACAAGGCACCACCCTCAGGGAAACCCAGGCCAGGCTCATCTGCTTCAGCTCCAGCTTTCAGCATGACCCCCAGGGACAATTTCTGCCCTTGTTTTAAACACTGTTTTAGCCCGTAAAATAAACACCACCAGTCTACAGGCAGGAGGCTCTCCATGTCCACCTATTTGTCAGTAGCTTAGTAGAGCTTAGGAAACTAGCCTGCCCATTCAGGAGCATCAGAGACATGGAAGACTAATAAACACCTCCAGAAAAATAACGCTGAATCACATCTCTTAGATCAGAACACAGATCTCCAGCAAAGAGGTGTTCTCTGTCCCTGGTGTCGTGGGCTCACACACGTGTGCAGGTGCACACATGTGCATGTGGGTGTGAAAGCCACATATCTGCATCATTTTTGCACGGGTGTGAAAGCCACATATCTGCATCATTTTTGCACGGTCTCTGGTCACGCCTTCCAAAGGCAAACCTGCTTTCTAGCCACAGGAGCTTCTCCCTAGTGGATGCTGTGGTTGAGGCCAAGAGTCTAACGCTTTCAGGTACATTATGTGATGAACTGTGAGTACCTTCCACTGAATTCTTGGATCGCCGCTTTGACGTCTTTGTTGCCACTGACCTGGATGCTCTGGTGGAAATTTCAGTCTTTAAAAAAAAAAAGAAAAAAAAATTAACTGATGCCCCACATAGCAACATCATGCATCACGAACAGATTTACTATCCAAGTGTAAGGAAAGAGCCAATAGGAAACAGGATAACACCCAGATGCTCCAAGAGGGGAGCTGAAGGCAATCAGGGCAGCAAGGCCTGAGCGTGGGGTCAGAAGGAAGCTGAAACCTCCTTCACCCTCACACAGAATTCCACATTTTTTATACAGCCCTAAGAAAGTCAGCCACCTACTGACCACCCTTGAGAATCACTGTCTTATCAGCTGAGTTTATGAGGACTCGACCTCTGTCGATACAAGCTTGAGTACTTCAGTGCTTGTGAAGTAGGTTTGCTGAGAGTGCAAACCTACTCAATGTTGTCTAAACAGAGCAATAAACCACAGGAGACACCACAGGCCGACCCTCTGGCCTCTCGTGCAGTTCCCCGCCCAACCCCTCTCTCAAGCCACCATGTGGAGCCCTGACCAGCCCCACAGGGTCCACTCCTCACCTGTCCATTTTCCCTGTGGCTGCCCAGATACACTTTTCAAGCTGCAGTTTGGATGATGAAGTAAGGGGGAGTCTAAACACCCCCAGGAGGGCACGGCCTGGACAGTACTCCATCCAGGGGGAGCACGGCGCTGGGTGCCCCCAGGCCAAGCGCAGCAGGATGGGCCCCTCCAGCCAGCCCTCCGTCCCCATCTGCCTGGTGACTTAATCCCCCCACACTAACCCGAAGAGCCACCCCACCTGCTCCCACACCATGACCCGGCCCCTCTACACGCCACCGGTCACAACCGTCAAACAAACGTACAAGGGGTCCCCGGAGTCTGCCCCAGAAACCTGGAGGATGCACACGCCCCATCTACTTCACAGGCAGGAAACCACCAACACCATTCCTCTTACAACTGAACAAACATGGGCTCCCGCGCCTGAGGCCCCAGGCACCGGGAAGGACCACAGCACAGCACGTCCTGTCTCAGCACAGCTATGGGTTTACATCTCTTAAAGTTATTTTCAAATTTTACCTCTGTTTCGGCTTTGGGGTCTTTAAAAGATCCATCGGATAACTTTTTAGACATCTCTCCTGAGCTTGATGACTGTAAAAAAAAAAAATTCAAACTGTAGAATTACTCAAGTCCGTAACATCTAAAAAAGCATCGAGACACTTTCTCTAAGGCTGACGGACAGCAAGACAAACCACTCACACAGGAGCGCCAAGTAGTGCCCCAGCCCCAGCAGTGTCGGGTCAACCAGGACCCCCCCAGCGGCGGCCGGAAGGCCACAGGTGTCAGAGGCAGGGCCCGGGTTGGGGGGTTGGAGGGGTTGAAGGGGTTGGGGGGGCTGGGCGGGGGGCGGGGTGGAAACAACAGGGAGCAGCGTCTCCCCCACGGTCCCTCCGCCAGGCCAAGCTTCCCACAAACACACAGGGACACACAGGGGATCTGGAGCAGAAAGGAGCTCTGACACCCAGGGCAACACTGCCCTGGTCCCAGGTTCCGAGAGGAAACCACTCTCACTTCCCGACGGAGCCAAGGCTTCAGACTATGCGACACGAATGCACTCTCAAGAGAAACATGACGTGCAAACTGTAAGAGGTGAAATCAACACCCTAGGAAGCCTCGTGCTTAAGTCAGCTCTCAGACACGTGTCAACATCGGGAGAAGGGACACAGCTGCTGAGACTTTCCTCCATGAAAAGCGATGGGTGCCTGCTCAATATTTCAACAATTCAGTGTCTTCGCGACTTCATTACGAAGTGGCAGACTGCATCTGAAGCAGTTCCTGTGTGGGCCGGGCTCCGTGCCCAGGTCCCCCGCCCACAGCACTCAGCTGCCCACAGACACACAAAGAGGGAGCACCCCGACGTGGCCACTCTGACCTCACACCCCCACCCCCACACGGGGACACACTCAGGGTTTCACAGGCTAAGAACATCTCACCAGCGTCTCTTCTACGTCAAGAGATCAGATCAGACCACCTGGCAGCACACGGGTGAGAGCCGTCTCCTCCTCCCAGAGCTGCCCTCACAAAAGCCTTGGAGCTCAGGCCTCTGGGGGCTCCCAGGAGAAAGTGCAGCATGCCCCCCAAAACCATGCTCCACAGAGGAGCCCCAGACGGACACAGAGGAGCCGGGCCAGCAGGATCACCACGACAGGTCTGTGCATACCCACTCGGGCCAACCATGACCAGCTGGGAGCAGGATCGGTCCCATCACCCTGTCTCAGATGCTCACTCAGTGCAGCACAGCGCGGGTGTCCACCCATAGCAGCAGGCACACCACCAGGAACCCCAGGACACATCACAGGGGGAACCCTGGGTCTGAAGGCCTGGACAGCAGAGAAGGTGCCCAGGCAGGGCACAGCAAAATGCATGAGAATGTCTGAGAGCCACAAAAAGCCAGGTCAGAGGAAAAGACTTTCCTTAGACCCCATTTAAACAGAGGCAAAAATGGGTGGGGGGGCGCAGAGGGTGTCTCGGTTTTTATGACACATACTGCATGGTGGGCTACCTGACTTCTGGATGCTCCTGGGGGACCCCAAGGTTCCAGGCGGCATGCTAACATTACCAACGGAACCACCAAAAGGACCAGCTTCCAGGCCTGGCGCTGGGCGGGTCCCAGAGGCCCTGCTCACCTCCCAGAGCCACACCCCTGGGATGCCAAGCCACAAAACCAGATGGCCATCGCAACAGGACAGGGGGGCTCAGCCTGGCCCCTTGCCACCTGCCACCCCCTCGCGTGGGCCTTGAACCGGTCCAGACCTCAGCTTCCTCCTTCCAAGTGGCTGGAGAATTTCCAGGGCCTTCCCAGGACACTTTACAGTTATGCCACGTCCCCCAAGAACCAGAGTCCGCACCCCAGCCCTGACAGGAGGCTTACCCTATCTATAGAGACTCCAAAATAACCTGAACATCTGGGGAAACAGCAACAAAAGTAAACACCGCCTGAAACCGAACGAATTTTCTGGAAAATCCTAAATTTACCTGAGAACTTGAATTAAGCAGGATTTAGTAAGCTGGGGTCTCACTGTATTGACCTGGCTAATGCCTCAGAGACTTAGAAAGCGGCCCTCACCCTGAATGCAGGCGGCCAGGCCCACGGCCCAGGGGGAGCTCCCCCCACAGAGGGCGGCCTAGGAACCGCTCACAAGGTGGCGGGGTCCGCCGCTCCCCAGGAAAACCCCCCGACACGCGTGCACGCGGCAGACAGCACCCTGGGGTTCTGCGAGGACTCCGGGCTGGCCGTGATTTTAGGGCGGGTGACATAAATGCTGTCTCCCCGTCACAATGCAGCGAAACGCGGTCTGAATCTTAGCGAGGAGCCCGCGCCCTCTGCGGGCGGGCGGCGGAGCGCCCCGGGGCGCGCACCTTCTTCTCCTGCCGGTCGCGGCTCCGCTCGGGCTCGGGGTCCCTGCAGAGCTCCCCGTTGCGCAGCCGCCGCCGCTCCCGCTCCTTGCCGCGCTCCTTCTCCTTCCCGCCCTCGCTCCGGCGCTCCGCGTCCTTGTCGCGCTCCCGGGGGCCGCGGTCCCGGTCCCTCTCCCTGTCCGGCCGCGCCCGGTTCTTGGCGCGCTCGCGGTCCCCTTCGCGGTGCTTGTCTCGCTCCGGCTCTTTGTGTCTGTCCCGCTCATTCTCCTTGGCCTTGTCCTTGTCCTTGTCCCTTTCCTTCTCTCGGGGTTTGCTTTCTTCCTTTAAGTCCTCTTTCTGTTTCTGATCTCTGCCTGTACTTCTCTCGTTTGGTTCAGAATTTCCTTTATCCTGGAAAATAAAAAGCCAAGTAAGTATCACTTACAAATTATCCACCTGAACCACAAAAGGCCCCGCTATTTTAGACACAGGGAACCTGCATTCACCTCTTTGTCCTTCTGGACCCTGGACTCGTCTTCCTTCACGTTCTTATTATCCAGTTCCTGCGGTCTGGACGTCAGTGAGGGCCGTCCTTTCGTGTCCCCCTTCTCTCCCGCCAACACCCTCTTCACCGCGTCATCACTGGAGAGCTGGTCCCAATGGGAGGAGAGAAAACACAAGGTTGCAATGAAATCAGTACACTTAATACACAAGCGTCAGCAAAGACTGTTCATTAAACGGACTCTTTGTCTCCTAAAGGAAGTGAATTTTATCACAGACAACGTACAGCATCGCCTAGACCTGTCCCTTCCAGCATTTCCAGTCCTTAACACCAGAGTCCACTCAAGCTAAGCGAACCCCACTTCCCTCCACCCAAGCTGCCAAGCGTGGCCGTGTAGGCTAGCTGCCCCGCACCTCTCACAGGGCCACAGAGCCCGGCCTAAGGAACGATCTCACTGGAGCCCCGTCAGATGCTAAAACCCCCTGGGCAGCGTCCCTGACTGCCCCCGGAGTCCCGGACACCTTGGTCAGAAGTCCCCCTTGCCCACACACTTCCTCTTTCCGCAAGCCTGTGCCGAGTGCCCGTCGCACGCGGGCACTAGACCAAGGGCCAAGGCCACGCTGCGCACCAGCAAGACGGCCAAACACAACCACCAAGTCGGTGCAGTGCGCCAGGGGAGCATGAGAGGGACCCCGGGAGGAGCAGCCGACCCCACGGGCTGCAGGGGAGGCAGCTCGGCCCTGAGAAACCCGCAGCGTGAGAGAGGCAGCGGGCAGGGCAGGAGACCTGGAGGCAGGCACCAGGGGGCGCTGAGAGCCAGGGGCGGGGCTTCGCGAGGCGCCCGGGGCGGGGGCAGAGGATTCAGCAGCAATCACTCGTCAGATCCGCTTCTGGAAAGGGAGCATTGAGCAGGATCTGGGGCAGCTGAGTCCCAAGCCTTGGACCCACCGGGCGGGGGTCTCCTGCGGCCCCAGGAGCCAGTCTCACCCCACTCCCCACTCCCTACCTGCCGTGTGGGCTGGAGCCCGCCTCTCCCACCTCAGCAGCTCGGAAGGCGAGGCCCCCAGCCTCCAGCCCATCACTTCCATCAAGGGCTGTATTCCCCACGCTCCTGGCAAAGGTCCAGCTCTGCTCCGCTGGAGGGGAGGAGGACCCAAGGGAAGACCTCCTCCAACGGCCCCAGAGGGACGGCAGGCCAGAGAGGCCCGGATTCCAGCCAGTGGTGAGGACCCAAGGAAATCCGGCCCCCGCACGAGCGCATCAGGGGTGTCTCGGAAGGCAGCAGAGCTCTGCACACACTCCTCCGGGGAGAGGGAGGAGAGGACGGGAAGCGGAAGGGGGACTGGAAAGGCGGGCAGAGAACAGGGACACCCCGTAAACCTCACAGACGGAGAGAAACAGCTCCTCCGGCCACTCCGGCCACCTGAGCTGGAAACACTCACGGGCTCTGAAAGGGGGCCCAGGAGGAGGAGCAGCACAGGGCTGCAGAGGCCGGCGTGCGGCCTTCAGCCATGTGCCCCCCCGCAGGGCGCCCAAGGCACCCCTACTGCACACCAACAGCTCGGGAAACCTGCGCCCGGCACTCGCTCGTCTGTTCACTGCAGAGCTTCAAACCACGGCTGTTAACTCCCAGGCTCCAGGAGAGGGGGGATGGGACTGCAGGGACAGGGCTAAACCCCACTCCTCCAACGCTGCCCACTGCCCGGGGTGGCCCGCCTGGTCACCCTCCCAGGTGTGCACAGCTCCCAGCTCTGGGGCGGGTCGCGCTACCTTGCTGAGACAGCACTTTCCAATTCTCTGCAGCAGCTCGTTGGTCCTCTCCGGCTCGTGCCCTGCCACGATCCTAGCCGGTTTCGCAGACAGTGGCTCTCCGGAGACAATGACTACCACGTCTATGGCCTTCTGCAGGAAGCTAATTTTTGCATCTTTATCCTGAAAGATATTCATTTGAAACACAGATATTAAAATATTTGAAAAAGAGCTTGCACTATCCTCAGGATGTTCAACAGGCTCAGTTTCCTGTTTGGACAAAAAGCTATTTTTAGGTGTGTGTCGGATTTAGAACTCCTGACTCTTAATAACCACTACCACCAAATAAAAGTTCGGTAAAGCTTTTCCTTTCGGGCGATGGGCTGGCACCCACCTCTGAGACACTAGCTGCGTTTCCGAAGGCTGACGTAGCGTGCCATGCAGCTGCTGGAGGAAGCTGAGGTAAGGAGGCTGCTGGGCACTCCCAGAGCCACCAGCCTTGTGCTCCAGCCCCAGAGCACAGCTCCTGAAGTCCCCCGGGAGAGCGCCTCCCACCTACCTTGACGTTGTCGGACTTCATCTCGACATCCGTGTAGAGGCCCTTCATGAAGCCCGTCATCCTGATCACCTTCAAAAGAAAAGGCAAGGCCACGGTCGGCACCCCAGGACAGCCTGGGACTCAGCCGTGCCCACCGCCCCACGCTGAGGGCACCGGGCTCTGTCCACACCCAGACGTCCTCCATCCGCTGACATGACATGCATTCCAGCGTCTGCCATGGGTGGGGGCCTCGTCCCAGGCAGAGTCCGGCTGATCCTCACGGAAGTCACTGTGGCTGCCAGGACAGGTAAGCACGACGGACCTGCAGGGTGCTAAGTGGGGACAGGATCTCCCCTGATCCAAGTGCAGGAGGGCCCAGGGTGTCTGGGAACACTTCCTGGAGCAAAGCCTATCCAAGCTGAGACCAGAGAAGATCTGGGGAAGCACGTCCCAGGCCAGAGAAACAGTCCCACAAGGTCCAGGGCCGAGCGGGTCCGTTCAAGGGGCAGATGGCCTTAGACAGGAGGGGCCTGAGGCCAGGGAGCCAGCACGGGCCTGACCCAGGTGGCCTTCAAAGCCATTAGGAAATACAGACTCAGCCTCAGGACAACAAGGAGGCCCCGAGAGGTCCACAAGCAGAAACAGGCATCTTTTGAGGGTCGCTCAGAGCAGTGGAGAGCAAGGATCTGGGGAAGAGAGGGGACTTGCCGGCCTGGGTTTCTCCGCACCACTCTGTAAATCTCAATTGCCTCCTGGGACCTTGTGGGGGGCCTGGGGGGAGGGGGTGGTCTGTTGCCACATCACTGTTTTTTTGGTCCCCTCACCACTCCCTCTCCCCAGCCAACCTGGACCTCCCAGCTACCCCTCAGTCAGGCTTGGTGGTGCTTTCTGCCCCTCCCCACCCCTGGACACACCAGGGCCCTGGGTCCTCTCAGACCATTGGTTCTCCTGTGGCAGGTCACTATAAAGTCAATGCAATGGGTAGCAGTAAGCCTATTTTTAAAAAATAAAACCGATCAGAAAATATCAGCCTGCACTCGTATGTGGTAAGGATGAATATGCCTATAAGTGTGTGTCCTGGCGGATATAAAGAGTACTTATTACCATAAGACATGCTTTAAAAAAAAAAAAAAAAAGTGCCACACTAACACCAAGTTCCTTCTTTAAGACCAAGCTACAACTAGCTAGCTTATAGTTTCCAAACCGCTCAACAGCTGTGCTGTTATTTCCCCTGATAAGACAGGTAGAACATTAAGAGCTGTTGTTTGGTCATTAAGTTGTACCCGACTCTGCAACCCCACAACTGCAGCACTCCAGGCTTTCCTGTATGAAGCAGAATATTAAGAGCATCTAATATTCCTAGAACTTCTTCATTTTGCTCCTTTTGAGGTTTTTCTAGTGTGCTGACAGTGTGAGCAATCATTTCCAGCAGCAAGAGGCATTAATTTCACAGGATCAACGCTTCAAGTTATAAAAGATATGGAGTTAGCTTAGCAGTAACTAAAACTCTAGAATATGGCGATTTGAACACAATACTCAGGGGTAGTAAAGAATTTTGCTCAGAGAATCGCCATGTATTATTTGAAAACGCTTTCCATATGTCAGTTGTTCTAACATCTTTATCAAATAAGTGACAATTAACATACTTATCTTTATACAGGTAGAGAGATTACTTTTGACCTTCAGTTCAGTTCAGTCGCTCAGTCCTGTCCGACTCTTTGCGGCCCCATGAATTGCAGCACGCCAGGCCTCCCTGTCCATCACCAACTCCTGGAGTTTACTCAAACTCACATCCATCGAGTCGGTGATGCCATCCAGCCATCTCATCCACTGTCATCCCCTTCTCCTCCTGCCCCCAATCCCTCCCAGCATCAGAGTCTTTTCCAATGAGTCAACTCTTCGCATGAGGTGGCCAAAGTATTGGAGTTTCAGCTTTAGCATCATTCCTTCCAAAGAACACCTAGGACTGATCTCCTTTAGAATGGACTGGTTGGATCTCCTTGCAGTCCAAGGGACTCTAAAGAGTTTTCTCCAACACCACAGTTCAAAAGCATCCATTCTTCAGCGCTCAGCTTTCTTTACAGTCCAACTTTTGACCTTAGATTAGCAAAAAGGCAGACCAGTGCATCCCAATGGGGAACACGGAACTCCTTCCCCACAGTCTGGCTACCTGGCAATGGAGTCAATTCCTGCCTGAACTCTCCTCCCCCCTCCAACCTTGCAGGAGGTGGGGACAGCAGCCACCATGATAAGCCCACAGCAGGACCCACAGAAAGATGCAGCCCCCCCCCGCCCGCCCCAAGCCTCTTTCCTGGCTTTCTGGTTTCAGTGAGAAAACAGGACAAACACAGAAAATCAAAGTGTCTGGCTGGGGCAGCAACCGGTGCGGTCAGCCACTTACCTCCTGGCTAAGTGACTGGATCCCTCCTGGGTCAGAGGACACCACCCGCCCATTTCACAGGAAGAGGTGATGCCACTCAAGGCCTGGCTCCCCCTAGAGGCTCCCTACACAGCCCTGTCCCACCAGGCTCTCCACACAGCCTCATCCCCTCCCCAGACACTGTCCAGGGCGGTCTAGGTGCTGCACTAGCTTAGGAGGAGAACAAGGAGGCCAGTCAAGACAGCCCTGGGGATGTGGGTCAGTTTTGAGAGTTTTAAGCACAGCTTATAAGCACAGAGAGGTCCACATCATAAGCTAAGTCAAGAGAGCAAAGACAAGTAAGGCACAGTTTGTGGAAGAGTAAGATGCCGAACCTGTTGGAAGGATTGAGAAGTGAAGTTTAAGGACCAACATGGGCAAGAGTAGGAGGCCAGGACACCTGCAAATTGAACCTGATTCCTGAAGCCCAGAGAGCATGCCTGGGTTCCCAAGGGCAACACCACACTCGGGCGCACCATGGAAATGGGCGCTGACCCTGGAGTCACAGAGCCGTGACTGGCTCCATTCAGCAGTGTTTGCTGTGCGCCTTCTGTGTACCGTGCCCGGGATGTGCCAACAAACAAGTCTCCGTCACTCAGGAACCTGCCAGCCAGCGGGCAAGAGAGTGAGACAACTAATATCAAGGCATGCTCTGCCATCGATCAGCAAATACAGCCCTGCTTTTTATAGTTATTATCCTTCCAGGTCCCCCAACAACCACCTTCAATAAGTCCACCCAAAGGCATTGATTAAACATCTAATATGGGCAAGAGCCGACTCACCGGAAAAGACTCTGATGCTGGGAAAGACTGAAGGTGGGAGGAGAAGGGGACGACAGAGGATAAGATGGTTGGATGGCATCACCGACTCAATGGACATGAGTTTGAGCAAGCTCCGGGAGGTGGTGAAGGACAGGGAGGCCTGGCGTGCTGCATGGAGTCCATGGGGTTGGGAAGAGTCGGACAGGACTTAGCGAGGGAACAACAATGGGGTGACCACAGCAGGAGCAGGTGGTGGGAAACTTGAGTGGGGCACTAACAAGAAAATAATGTCCTTCTCCTGGGATTTGTAAACACTCTCCATCTGCCAGACGCTGCAAGGGAAAAAAAGTCTCAGAAACAGCCCTGCCAGGCTGAGTGGATGATCTGCTCTAAGAAGAGTGGGGCAGGACGGAAAACATAAGAACGCTCCCCAAGAGCCGGGACACTCCCGGGAAAGGTGGGCCAGGGGTCATCCGTCCCGCCGAGGCCGGGCTCCTCGGGCAGGGGCAGCGCTCGGCGACGCGAGGTCCGATCCCGACGCCAGCTTTGGTCCGAACCCCCCAACCCCCGTCCTCCGACTCCTACCCCAACACCGACCGCCGATCCGCATCCCGGTCTCCGGCCCGCACCCCGACATCCCACATGGGCCCCGACCCCCGGACCTGCACCCTAGCCCGCACCCCGGCCCGCACCCGGTCCGCGCACGGGGACCCGGCCCAGACCGCAGTTCCGATCCCGGCCCGGCGCTCACCTCCGTGATGATGTCGTGCAGGTAGCGGAACGGGGGCTTGTTCAGCAGCTTCTCGGTCAGCGGCGGCCGCCGAATCACCTTGCCCAGAGCCTCCTGCGTCCGCTTCACCACCGCCGCGTTCATGGCCGCTCCCCGCCGGCCGCAGAGCCTAAGCCCGGCTCCCGGGCCGCCGCCGGCCCCGCCGCCGCCTCGGCTGCCCGCTCCGGCCTCGACGCGCCGCTCGGGTTCCCATCCCACAGTGCACCGGAGTCCGCCCAGGCGCGTGCGCCGGGCCGCGGCCCTCGGTCGCCAGGGGTGGCGCGGCCTTAGCAACGGACGCGCCGCGGGGCCCCGCCCCCTGCCCGGCTGCGCGCGCACGCGACGCCGCCGACGTGGGTGGGGCTGCGTGCCCGCGGAGTGACAGCGCCCAGGCCCCGCCCCTCTCAGCCGCCGCTCGAAGAAGGTGCTTCCTCCCTCGCCACTGGGGAGACCGCCGGAGGACTGGGCGCGGCCACAGCGCTTCCAGGATTCCTGGTGCCTTTTTCTCAGGTTTAAGGCGAACTGGACTGTGTGCTCTCGAAATACGCATGCCCTTTCCTGTTTGCTACTTAATACGGCTTCCTGAGCGAGTATTAATGTCTCTGCTAGCAGCAGAGACATTACTTTGCCAACAAAGGTCCGTCGACTCAAAGCTATGGTTTTTCCAGTATTCATGTATGGATGTGAGAGTTGGACTCTAAAGAAAGCTGAGCGCGGAAGAATCGATGCTTTTGAACTGTGGTGTTGGAGAAGACTCTTTAAGAGTCCCTTGGACTGCAAGGAGATCAAACCAGTCCATCCTGAAGGAAATCAGTCCTGAATATTCATTGGAAGGACTGATGCTGAAGCTGAAACTCCAATATTTTGGTCACCTGATATGAAGAACTGGCCCATTTGAAAAGATCCTGATGCTGGGAAAGTTTGAAGGCAGGAGGAGAAGGGGATGACAGGGTGAGATGGTTGGATGGCATCACTGACTCAATGGACATGAGTTTGAGTAAGGTCTGGGAGTTGGTGATGGACAGGGAGGCTTGGCGTGCTGCAGTCCATGGGGTCGCAAAGAGTTGGACACAACTGAGCGACTGTAATGAACTGAGTGAGTAACTCCTTTTCTCTGAGTCTCTGTTTCTATAAAGCAGGAGAATCTGTGCCAGCCTACCTAACTCCCAGGGAGGTGAGGACCAAATGATGTGCCAGGGCTCTGTAACCAGCACAAAGCCACGCCCTTGTTCTACCGGATGTTTATGGTTGTGTCCCATCTGTCTTTCGTCCGCCACGCACAGGCTCACAGTAGATCCTTTCCACGCTTTGTGGTCTCTTTTTAGTTCTTCTCATGGATGCCTTTGGGCTTCCCTGGTGGCTCAGATGGTAAAGAACGCCTGCAATGCGGGAGACCTGGGTGCGATCCCTGGGTTTGGAAGATCCCTCGAAGAGGACATGGCAACTCACTCCAGTATTCTGGCCTGGAGCATCCACATGGACAGGGAAGCCTGGCGGGCTGCAGTCCATGAGGTCGCAAAGAGTCCCACACGACTGAGTGATTAAGCATGATGAATACCTTTATAGTTTTTATTTACACTCATTTTTGCCATTTTCAAAGTGCTCCATGCTTTATGTGTTCTTTGCTTATGATGTGGAGTTTTTAACTCAAAATTTATATCTGATTATTATTGGCATTCAGTAAAATTCACTCATGTTAAGTGTAGACCCTGATGCATTTTGGTAATTATATACAGTTATGCTACCACCACCACCACCACAATCAAGATACAGAACATTTCCAGCACCCTAAAACATTTTCTCCTGCTCAGTTGCAGTTCATCCTCCCCCACGAGCCCTAGGCAACTGGAATTGTCATTATAACCATGCCCATCAAAAGATGAATGGATAAAGATGTGGTACATATACACAAAGTAATATTCAGTTCAGTCACTCAGTCGTGTCCGACTCTTTGCGAACCCATGAATCGCAGCACGCCAGGCCTCCCTGTCCATCATCAACTCCCGGAGTTCACTCAGACTCACGTCCATCGAGTCAGTGATGCCATCCAGCCAGCTCATCCTCTGTCGTCCCCTTCTCCTCCTGCCCCCAATCCCTCCCAGCATCAGAGACTTTACTCAGCCATAAAAGGGAACATATTTGAGTCCCTTCTAATGAGGTGGATGAACCTAGAACCTATTAAACAGAGTGAAGTAAGTCAGAAAGAGAAAGATAAATATTATATTCTGGAACTAACACCCCAAAAAGATGTTTTTTTCATTATAGGGGACTGGAATGCAAAATAGGAAGTCAAGAAACACCTGGAGTAACAGGCAGATTTGGCCTTGGAAGCAGGGCAAAGGCTAACAGAGTTTTGTGAAGACAACGCACTGGTCATAGCAAACACCCTCTTCCAACAACACAAGAGAAGACTCTACACATGGACATCACCAGATGGTCAACACCAAAATCAGATTGGTTATATTCTTTGCAGCCAAAGATGGAGAAGTGCTATACAGTCAACAAAAACAAGACCAGGAGCTGACTGTGGCTCAGATCATGAACTCCTTATTGCCAAATTCAGACTTAAATTGAAGAAAGTAAGGAAAACCACTAGACCATTAAGGTATGACCTAAATCAAATCCCTTATGATTATACAGTGGAAGTGAGAAATAGATTTAAGGGACTAGATCTGATAGAGTGCCTGATGAACTATGGAATGAGGTTCGTGACATTGTACTGGAGACAGGGATCAAGACCATCCCCGTGGAAAAGAAATGCAAAAAAGCAAAATGGCTGTCAGGGGAGGCCTTACAAATAGCTGTGAAAACAAGAGACGGGAAAGGCAAAGGAGAAAAGGAAAGATATACCCATGTGAATGCAGAGTTCCAAAGAATAGCAAGAAGAGATAAGAAAGCCTTCCTCAATGATCAGTGCAAAGAAATAGAGGAAAACAATAGAATGGGAAAGACCAGAGATCTCTTCAAGAAAATTAGAGATACCAAGGCAATATTTCATGCAAAGATGGGCTCAATAAAGGACAGAAATTTTATGGACCTAACAGAAGCAGAAGATATTAAGAGGTGGCAAGAATACCCAGAAGAACTGCACAAAAAAGATCTTCACAACCCAGATAATCATGATAGTATGATCACTCACTTAGAGCTAGGCATCCTGGAATGCAAAATCAAGTGGGCCTTAGGAAGGATCACTACAAACAAAGATAGCGGAGGTGATAGAATTCCAGTTGAGCTATTTCAAATCCTAGAAGGTAAGGCTGTGAAAGTGCTGCACTCAATATGCCAGCAAATTTGGAAAACTCAGCAGTGGCCACAGGACTGGAAAAGGTCAGTTTTCATTCCAATCCCAAAGAAAGGCAATGCCAAAGAATGCTCAAACTACTGCACAATTGCACTCATCTCACAGGCTAGTAAAGTAATGCTCAAAATTCCTCAAGCCAGGCTTCAACAGTACGTGAACCATGAACTTCCAGATGTTCAAGCTGGCTTTAGAAAAGGCAGAGGAACCAGAGATCAAATTGCCAACATCCGCTGGATCATGGAAAAAGCAAGAGAGTTCCAAAAAAACATGTATTTCTGCTTTATTGACTATGCCAAAGCCTTTGACAGTGTGGATCACCACAAAGTATGGAAAATTCTTCAAGAGATGAGAATACCAGACCACCTGACCCACCTCTTGAGAAATCTGTATGCAGGTCAGGAAGCAACAGTTAGAACTGGACATGGAACAGCAGACTGGTTCTAATAGGGAAAGGAGTACATCAAGGCTGTATATTGTGACTCTGCTTATTTAACTTATATGCAGAGTACATCATGAGAAACGCTGGGCTGGATGAAGCACAAGTTGGAATCAAGAATGCCAGGAGAAATATCAATAACCTCAGATATGCAGATGACACCACCCTTATGGCAGAAAGTGAAGAAAAACTAAAGAGCCTCTGATGAAAGTGAAAGAGGAGAGTGAAAAAGTTGGTTTAAAGCTCAGCATTCAGAAAACGAAGATCATGGCATCTGGTCCCATTACTTCATGGCAAATAGACAGGGAAACAGTGGCGAAATTTATTTTCTTGGGCTCCAAAATCACTGTAGATGGTGACTGCAGCCATGAAATTAAAAGACCCTTGCTCCTTGGAAGAAAAGCTATGACCACCCTAGACAGCATATTAAAAAGCAGAGACAATACTTTGCCAACAAAGGTCTGTCTAGTCAAGGCTATGATTTTTCCAGTAGTCATGTATGGATGTGAGAGTTGGATTATGAAGAAAGCTGAGTGCCAAAGAATTGATGGTTTTGAACTGTGGTGTTGGAGAAAACTCTTGAATGTCCCTTGGACTGCAACCAGTCCATCCTAAAGGAGATCAGTCCTGAATATTCATTGGAAGGACTGGTGTTGAATTGAAACTCCAATACTTTGGCCACCTGATGAGAAGAAGTGACTCATTTGAAAAGACCCTGATGCTGGAAAAGATTGAAGGTGGGAGAAGGGGACGACAGAGGATGAGATGGTTGGATGGCATCACCAACTCAATGGACATGAGTTTGAGTAAACTCCAAGAGTTGGTGATGGACAGGGTGGTCTGGCATGCAGTGTGTGTGGTCACAAAGAGTCGGACATGACTGAACGACTGAACTCAACTGAATGCATATATGTGGAATCTAGAAAAATGGTACCGAAGAATTTATTTGCAGGGCAGCAATGGAGGAAACAGACACAGAGAACAGACTTTCGGACATAGAGAGAGGGGAGGAGAGGGTGAGATGTATGGAAAGAATAATATGGAAACTTACATTACTGTATGTAAAATAGATAACCAATGGAAATTTGCTGTATGGCTCTGAAAACTCAAACAGGGGCTCTGTATCAACCAAGATGGGTGGGATGGGAAGGGAGATGGGGAGGTTCAAAAGAGAGGGGATATATGTATACCTATGGCTGATTCATGTTGAGGTTTGACAGAAAAAAGAAAAGAAAATTCTGTAAAGCAATTATCCTTCAAGAAAAAATAATTTTTTAAAAAAAAGCCCATGCCTTTTCTAGTGTGCTCAGTCGTCTCTGACTCTGACTACCTGGACTGTAGCCCTCCCACCACCCCACCACCCACCGGCTCTTCTGTCCATGGAGTTTTCCAGGCAAGGATGCAGCAGGTTGCCATTTCCTAGTCCAGGTGATCTTCCCTGCTTATGGATGGAACCCTGGTCTCCTGCATATCCTGAATTGGCAGGCAGATTCTTTACCACTGTGCCACGTGGAAAGCCCTGCTTTTTCTAGAGTTTCATATCCATAGAATCATGCAGTACAGAGTCTTTTGTGTTTAATTCTTTCTCTTATAGTGTTTTGAGATTCATTCGTATGTCATTCCTTTTGGCAGCTGAGTAGAATTCCACAGTACAATTTCGTTATCTGTTCACCAGTTGATGGACATTTGAGTTGCCTGCAGCCTTTTATTTTTGTGAGTAATACTACTAAGACCATTCACATACAAGTCTTCACATAAACATAGTTTTCATTTCTCTTGGATAAATACCTAGGAATAGGACTGCTGGCCTGTATGGGGTGGGAGTGTGCACGTGTGCACGCACATGCACGTGAAGAATATGCCTAACCTTATAAAATCCTACCATACTGTTTTTAAAGGGGCTGCACCAGTTTTCATTCCCGCCAGCAACAGATGGGCTTCCCAAGTAGCGCCAGTGGTCAAGAGTCTGCATGACAGTGCAGGAGACACTAGAGGTGTGGGTTCGATCCCTGGGTCAGGAAGGCTCCCTAGAGTAGGAAATGGCAGCCCACTCCAGTGTCCTGCCTAGAAGATTCCATGGTCAGAGAAGCCTGGCGGGCTCCAGTCCTTGGGGTCACAGGGAGTCTGACACGACTGAGTGTGCACGCACACACTCAGCAGCACATGGGCTTTCAGCTGCCCCTCCCCACTAGCGACACCTGTGCCAGTCTAATTCTAGTGATTCTAGGCTGTATGTAATGGCATCTTATTATGGTTTTAATTTGCATTTATAAGAGTCAGACACAACTGAGCGACTGAACTGAACTGAGTGATTACTGATTCTGAGCACTTTTCATGGACTTATTGGACATTAATGTATATCTGGTGAAGAGAGCCCAGCAAATGTCATTTAGGCACTTATTAAATAACTGCTGTGTGCTGAGTGCTGTCTAGATGCTGGAGATTTTTCAAGTGGGCTGGCTGTTAGAGACTTTCCTGAGAGTCTGAGAGAAGCCTAAGAGTTCACAGCCCACGAGGGAAGGCAAGCAATAACCCTGCCCGTGTAGAACTGCTCCACAGTCCATGGGGAAGAAAGTTCCCGGGGAACCACACTCTCATATTTCCTCCTGGGTGGCCCTCAGTTAACCCTGCTCCCCAACTTCCCGTTCCACCCCTTGGCCAGAACACTTCCATCCTCTGAAACCTGCTTTATCAAATCTCCCTGTCTCCCAGGAAACCCCACTCTCTACCCATGGAGGCTGTTGTCTTCCCTTCCATTCCCTCTCTCCCAGCGGTACATTTCCTGGAGTCTGGGTTCTTCCGGCCAAACTTTAATCCCGAAGCCTCGGCAGAACAGTCCCCTGCGGCGTTCAGCACTTTGGTCCCTCGGGTGATGGTGTTCACTCTGAACTGGGCTTCGTCCAGGGCTCCCAGATTCCAGCTGCTCGGATTGTCCACACACTCGTCTTTATCACACACATATCCTCCTTCCCCAAAACAAACCTTCCTTCTTAAACAGTCCATCAAGCTCTGTATGTTATGCCCATAGTCTGAGTCCCCAAAACTGAGAGAATAAGACATCCACAGCAATGCAAAAGCATGAAGGGGTTTTATTTCTAGCTCGAGCTAGGGCTCCCGCCACATCCAACACAGTGGATTGGAGCAAGGAGCCCCGAGCCCAGATTTGCAGCAGTATTTATAGGTTTTAGAACAGAGAGTTGGCAAGGGCTGACTGGCTGCAGGAGTTTCCTAGTCTTTACTAATTGGCTAATCTTTATTGGCTGCAGGGGTTTCCTGGTATTTATTAATTGGCTGTTGGCTGCAGGGGGATGTCTTTTATGTCCTGATAAACTCAAACCAGTTTACGGGGAGTATGCTGATTAGACAAGTCCTGGCATCCGCGGGGACGACCTCACTGGGCAATGACTCAGCCTTTCCCGTGAGTCCTACCTTAGGCCCTGAAGCCTATCATGGCGTGTGTTGGGTCCCAACATTCCCCCCTATCCTTTGATCATGGAGAGGAATCCTCCTCTTCATTCTGAGACATTGCCTGATATTATTGTCTCAGCATCATCACTCGAACTGTACTGATATGTTCTTTTTACAAAGGTCCAAGGTCGAAGGATAAATCTGGCCACCAAGTATTGGGGGGGTTCCAGTAGTCGAATTAAGTACCTCATGGGTTAGTCCATTATGAAGCATCCAGGTGATCTTAGGTTGATGTGGGTTAGCACCAGCCGTTCCGGAGTGCAGAAGGAGGGCCACCAACAGGAGAGTCAGGGGGATTCGTCTGGGGCCAGCTGGCGGACGAGCTTCATTTTTAAGGGGTTGGTGGGATGCAGCATCGCCTTCCATTCTTTTTGGGCCTTTTCTTGTTCCTCTGGGGTGGCACAATGCACATGGTTGCAGTGCACCCAGGGTCCAATTCGGTCCACCTTTAGGGCAGTGGGGGTGGTAAGGAGAACAACATGGGGGCCCTTCCATCTTGGCTCTAAGGTTCTTGACTGGTGTCTCTTAACCCAGACCCAATCTCCCGGGCCCATATCATGGGACGGGATTGTTCCTTTATTCTGGCCCTCATGAACTCGTATCAGTGACCAGATACGTTTATGCACTTTACTTAGAGCCAGCATCTCTTGTTGGAATGTGTGTAGTGAGAGAGATGGTTTAGTCTTTCCCTCAAACACTGAACAAATGGGGGGTGGACTTCCATATACAATTTCAGAGGGAGTCAAACCTAGTTTGCCCAAAAAAGCACAAAGGGAAGGAGGGTTACCCAGTCCCCGCCTGTCTCTATTGCCAGCTTTGTTAAAGTTTCTTTTAGGGTCCGATTCATTCTTTCTACTTGTCCTGAGCTCTGGGGACTGTACTCGCAATGTAGCTTCCATTTGGTCCCCAGGGCTGAGACCAGTCCTTTAACAATTTTGCTGACAAATGCAGGTCCATTATCAGAGCCAATAGATGCCGGCAGCCCAAAGCTAGGTATTATCTCTTCTAGGAGCTTCTTAGCCACTATTATTGCTGTCTCCTTTTTTGGTGGGGTAAGCTTCTACCCACCCAGAAAATGTATCAACCAAAACTAACAGGTAACGATAGCCATACTTGCCTGGCCTTACCTCTGTAAAATCTATCTCCCAACGCTGTCCCGACCTTTCCCCCGGTATCTTACACCCGTGTGCTGTCCTTCTCCCGGTCTCATCACCTGACAGGCCTTGCAGGTGCGGACATGTCCTGTGTGGTTTTCTTTTGTCAGGGAAACCGCAGCTGCGCTGCTTGTAGAAGCGTCAAAGTCTTTTTCTCTCCCAAATGGGTGGTTTGATGTAAATGGGTACAGAGATGTCTGCCCAGGTCGGCAGGAAGCAACAGGTTGTCATCCTGGTCCCGATACCCTCTGTCCTTGCCCGCAGGGCGGTTGGTGTTATCCTGCATCCAGCTTAAATCGGAGGGGGCGTATATGGGCTTGGGGGGAGAGTCCCCATCCCCGGCGGTGGTAATCCTACAGCCAGCACGTGAGCTTGGCAGTATCCAGCGGCCACCTCGCGGGCTGCTGCATCGGCAGCACGGTTGCCTCGGGCCCTGGCATCTTCTCCTTTCTGGTGTCCTGGGACAGGTACTATGAATACCGCCCGGGGCAAGTGGACCGCTGCCAAGAGTGCATATTTCAGGTAGGTTCTTAATCTCTTTTCCCTCTGCCATCAAGAACCCCCGTTCTTTATATATAGGGTCTTGAATATGCACGGTGCCGAATGCACACCGGCTGTCAGTGTAAATGGTGATCTTTTCTCCTTTCGCCCTCTCTAGTGCTTGTGGCACAGCTATCAATTCTGCTTTTTGGGCGGATGTTCCAGGGGGCAAAGCCTCGTTGAACAACCTCGGCGAGTTTTTAAATCCCTGTGGAAGGCAAGTCCAGGTCAGCTGTCCTACAGTTTGACTGTCTTCGTCAGTCCATTCGAATGCAAAGATCTCTTGGCTTTGGGGGGCCAGAGGCAAACTGAAAAAGGCATCTTTTAAGTCCAAGATTGTACACCAGATGTAGTCTGGTGGCAAGCCACTCAGGAGGGTGTATGGGTTAGGGACAGTGGGATAAATGTCACTCACCCGTTTGCTGACTTCACGAAGATCTTGGACGGGTCTAAAGTCCGTTCCCCCAGGCTTTTTCACAGGCAGCAGGGGAGTATTCCATGGGCACCGGCACTTTTTAAGAATCCCTACCTTCAGGAGGCGCTGTATGTGTGGCGTGATTCCTTGCCGGGCCTCCTGACTCAGGGGGTACTGCTTCACTTTCACAGGGGTAGCATTTGCTTTTAGTTCAACAATGATGGGAGGTCTTTGTTTTGCCGGTCCTACTCCTGCCGTCTCGGCCCAGGCCAGAGGGTATTTTTGGATCCATTGTATCATAGCAGGATCCACAGCTGCAGGGGGTTTTGGTGAATATAGTCTGTATTCATCTCTCAGTGCCAGGGATAAAACATGAATTGGTTGTCCAAGCCTGTCTGTGACTGATATCCCTCCAGAGTCAAAGTGAATTTGCACATTGACTTTGGACAATAGGTCTCTTCCTAATAAAGGGGCCGGACATTCCGGGATCACCAGAAATGAGTGGGACACCCGTTGGGCTCCCAAGTCCACTTTTCATTTAGTAGTCCAGTAATATCTTTTTGTCCCGGTGGCTCCCTGGACCAAGCTAGTCTTCTTGGGCATCGGCCCGAATTTTGATTGAGGACCGAGTATTGGGCTCCCGTATCCACCGTGAAGCCGACCAGTTTCCCCTCCACATTAACAGTTACCCAGGACTTGGGGAGGGGTGCCAGGCCCTGACCCCCTAATCACTATCTCCTCCTGCATATAAAATGTGGGTCCCCGAGGGAGACTCTTCTTTCCTTACAGTCCTTTTTTTCAGGTTTCTCTTGGGGCAGTTATTTTTCCAGGGCCCTTGCTCTTTGCAATAGGCGCATTGGTCTCTTTAGGGTCGGTCTGGCTGGTTTCTCCCTTCCTTTTGGCTGGGTGTCTCGAGTCTTCCGGGAATCAGGTCCCAGTCTCGTCCCTGCAAAGAAAATTTGAGCCAGCTCTCTCTGATTTCTTCGGTTTTCCTTAGCTCTAAAGTCCCTTTCCTCCCATCTAATTCGTTCCTCCCTTTCCTCAGGGGTCTCTCTGTTATTAAACACTTTCTCAGCTGCCCTCACCAGATCCTGTATTGACTGTTCTCCCAGCCTCTCTATCCTCTGGAACTTCCTCCTGATATCCGGAGCTGCCTGATTAACAAAGGCTAGCAAGACTGCTGTGTGTGACTCATCAGCCTGAGGGTCCATGGGCGTATACTGCCTGAAAGCCTCCATTAACCTCTCTAAAAAGGCTGCCGGGCTCTCATTTGGCTCCTGCCTTATCAAATTTACCTTAGACAAATTCGTTGGTTTCCTGGCGGCTGCCCGGAGGCCAGCCATCAGAGTCTGGCGGTACACTCAGAGACGCTCCCTACCTTCAGCGCGTTCAAAATCCCAGTTTGGTCGCATCAAAGGAAACCCCTCCTCGATTAGGTGGGGCTGCGTGGTGGGTCTTCTGTCCACTTCTGGAACATGTTTTTGTGCTTCCGATAGAATTCGCTCCCGTTCCTCCGTGGTGAAGAACACCTGCAACAGCTGCTGACAATCATCCCAAGTAGGATTGTGAGTAAACAAGATAGAATCTAGGAGATCAATTAGACCTTGGGGTTTTTCAGAAAAAGAAGGGGTTTGAGTTTTCCAGTTATATAAATCACTCGTAGAAAATGGCCAGTACTGGTATGTTAGCTCCCCACCAGGATTTGCTGGCCCCACCCGGACAGGGAATGCCCGAACAGTGGATGAAGGAGCCTCCCAGCTTCCGTCCTCAGACAAGTTTCCGCCCCTTCGAGTCCTTCCGCGAGTTCCTTGGGCCGGCCCCTCTTCCCATGGCGGAGCCGAGGGTTCTGGGTCCCTCCTTTGTTCTAAGGACGACACCTGCGGTACCTGCGGGGGCAAGGGTGGCTGCATATATGGGGGAGGTGAGATCTCAGTGTCTAAGTCAATCAGGCTAGGATATAAAGAGGATTCCTGGAGTATTGGCTTCTTCTTCTGACTCTCCCGATCTTCATGGTCAGTCGTTACAGACACAGGGGTGGAAGAGCTTTGACCCATAATGACGGAGCTCACAATGAACACATGGCGCCGGCACACAAAGAAAGGCGACAGACAGAAGACAGACAAATATCGGCCAAAAACACAGAACTAGGTCTATTCCGGGTTACTGCTGTCTTGCTTCCCAATGTCATCTCACCACAGGGCGTCCACTGCCCACCAGATTCAGAGTCGGGAGAGATGTTCCTTCCCAACCCCTCACAGAACCAGCTGCCTTCCAGCATGAATGCTGCGCCCCGGTCTTATGCTGGCTGCCAGTTGCCTTCCAGCGCGCTCACTGGGCCTCGGTCTCACACTGGCTAGGACAACTAATTCACCTCTGATTAGGCCTAACAAGAGCCAGCTGCCTTCCAGTGCATATGCTGGGCCTCGGCCTTACACTGGACTTAACCAGACTTAACACCGGTGTTCAAATATATTTCCTCCTAGTGAGGAAACCCCTTCTACCGGGAGAGTGTTATTCTTCCCAGTTAAAGGGATCCCGGAGGAGCCCCCAAATGTTATGCCCAGAGTCCGAGCCCCAAAACTAAGAGAATAAGACGTCCACAGCAATGCAAAAGCATGAAGGGGTTTTATTTCTAGCTTGGGCTAGGGCTCCTTGCTCCAATCCACAGAGAGTTTTGGAGTATTTTGAGAGTCTTAATTAGCATAGGGCTTTTCTCATTGTTGAGTCAATGATTGTCACCAGGCCTCCATATCCTTAGGCACCTGGGAATATATTAATCAATGTATTTGGAATATAGAAAAGGAAATATAGTAGTTTTTAAGGTTATTAAGGTTTAATACTAGACTTTTTGAGTTAATGAATTTTCTCTTTTGTAATAGATCACTGTACTTTGTTATAAACCACTGTGTCCTTGCTATGTAAAAATATAACTTTATCACTACCTTAAGACTAAATAGATCTTAAGGGGAACATTGGTGAAAGGATTTTCATTTGTTGGGCTGATGTTTGCTACTAAATCTCCATGTTCCCTGCCCTTATAATGAATATAACTAGCATATAGGAGAAATAAGTATTAACCTTTAAGCATATAGGAGAAATAAGCATTAACCTTTAAGATTAATCATTTTAAACTTGGGTTAAATAAATTCCTTTCTTGACTGTAACTCACTACACTCTCACCCTATAGAAATGTAACTTTATTTGGAGGGTGGTGCCTGGTTTAAGAAAAAACACCCTTGGAAGAAACAAGCTTTTTGGTAATCAGAAAGAAAGGATCATAAAATGTCAGCAGATCTCATGGCCAGAAGATGATGTAATATCCCTAAGACCTTTTTTTTAATACATTTATATGAAGCACCTGATTTTGATAAAGGTCAGGACTGCTGACCCCCCGTGTGACTCTGTATTCATCTCTATATGTAACAAAAGGTATATAAGCAAACCCCCAAATAAGGAAATCGGATCAGTTTCCAGAAAGACTGATTCCCCCATGTCGTTTCTTTCTTGCTCCCCATTTTTCTGGCTGAATTCCCATCTGGAGCATGGATGCTATTCCACATAAACCAAGTTATTCAGCCTCTTTTTCTCCACTAATTTTCCTACTACACTATCCATTTCTAATCTCTCTATATATCTGTAATTAAATATGTATTTTTCCAAGGATGCCGACTCCATCCCCACCTTCGAATCATCCTGGATCCACTGGGGCTGGACCCCGGCACCTCTTCATTTCTGAGCATCCTCACCCACAGTGATACTAATAATTCACACGACAGTGAAGAACGGTATTCACCCCCTTCCTTCCCCTTCCCGGCCCACCTCCTGCCCCATCTCGGGGGTCACCCCTGAAAGTCTTATTCAAAGGGAAGCCATTGTGAGACTGCGCTTCTCCTTGGCTGGGCCCTTAGTCCGTGAAGATTGGCCCAGTGCTCTGAGGTGATTAGGTCCTTGGACAGGGATGCACCTGCTCCCTGCCCTCCAGGTGTTAGGGAGAGAGGGAAGGGGCATCCCTGGCACAGGATGGCAGGTGGAGCTCCCCTGGACCACTCTGGAAGCAAAGGGCGCTGTGGGGTCTGAGAGCTGGAGTGTCCCACCCAGGCCTCTCCCGCTGTGTGCTCCCTGTGCCCGAGCTGGGAGCCCCCTCCTCTGAGCTTTGAACCCTGGCTGTGGTTGTCCTGAGCAGGGGGGTGCAAAGGGGGCACTCAGGGAGGCCTCTGACCCCAGGCACCCAGCCTTCTCAACAGACACTCCCCAGCCTCATGCCCAGAAAATCCACGCCAGGCAGAATCCTCCGCTGGGCCCCGAAGCAGGCAGGGCCGCTGTGGCCAGTTACCGACTGAACTGAGGAGTGGGGGGCGGGCGTGGCTGTGGAGAGCCCTCTGGCCCTCAGGGCCCACCAAGGAGCCCAGCCAGTGCCACCCAAGGGGAGTCCTGGCTCCAGTTTCTCCCACAGCCTGGGGACAGCAAGTGGCCTTCCAGGCTGGGGAGGCCTCACGGGGGCCCGAGCTCACAGGTCCTGCTGCTTCCTGTGAGGCCACAAGAGAGGGTGTGAGATCTGAGAAGGTCTGGGACCAGGAAGCAGGCTCGCCTCACTCCACAGAGGGCCTGTCCCGGGGAGCTGGCGGTGGAGTCCCTGTGGGTCGTGACTTTAACGCGGTCCCTAGGCAAGTCCACACCCCCACCCCAAAGGCAGGCCGGCTCTGGGGAAGCAGGGCTAGCGATGCAGCTGAGGACTCCTGAACAAGAGACCTGGAACCAGGGCCTCGGGAACGGGGGAGGGAGCAGGAAGGGGTGGGAGGCCAGCCTGGAGCCCCCAGTTCTGGGAACTGGCTGCAGGGGTGGGAGGGGAGGTGTCTGTAACCTGAATTCCCTCTAAGCTCCTCAGAGTCATGAAAGGATTAGAGAAAAAGGCAGGGAACATTTTTTTTTGAAGTGTCATTCATAACAAAAGATAATTGATTAAATATCAATAACTCGAGAAAATAACAGCTGAGAAAGTGTTTGAAACATAAAAGCCTGGCAGGAGATGCCTCTGAAATCAGCAGCGTCTGAAAGAATGAAGGAGATAGCCGTGGCCATGACTCACCCCGGGAGAGAAAGGCCACAAAGCAAGGTGGCTTCCAGCCCCACCTCCCCTTGCCCGAGAGGCGAACATTCCTAGAGACAAAGGCCCACAGAGGTAGAGAGGCATGACCCCTGAGCTGCACATCTGAGAAGAGCCCGGAATGTAGGCCACCCAGAGGGACAGGCCAGGAGGCAGGTACCAGGACAGAAGTGTCTGTCCAGCCTCCCCAGGCCTGGGGTCCCGACAGGCTCAGACAAGCGGGCATCAGTCTGTATGGCCAGCCAGGCACCTTGCTGTGTACTCCAGCATCGAAACCTCAAGGTAACTGACATCATTCTGTGAAACCCGAGGGGCCTGCCTAGAAGGCGTCGTCCCCTCCTCTCCAAGTGGACCTGGAGACAAAACGTTTTATCTGTTCCTAAACTTGCTAGGATCATTTCTGCCCCGGGACCTTGGTAACTTAGGTCCTTTCAGCTGAATAACACTGATGCCCCAGATCTTCAAATGGCGACATCCTTGCCATTGTCTGGGTCTCAGAGATGGTGAAAGTAAACCCCATCTGGAACTTCCCTGGTGATCCAGTGGTTAAGACTGTGCAATTCCAGTGCAGGAGCATGAGTTCCATCCTTGGTTGGGGAGCTCAGATCCCACAGGCCATGTGGCATGGCCAAAAAAACAAACCAAAAAAGTAAACCACCTGTGAACTCTCCAGCCTGTTATCTTGATTTTCTTCAAAGCATTCATCACTCTCTGGAAGTAATATTTTATTCACATCTGCCTTTTTGTTTTCTGTCTTCTCTCCCACACAATCACCCCCAGAAAGTGAGTTGCTTGATACAGGTCGATTTGCTCAGCCCTAAATCCCTATACTTACTTCCACACTGTCAGACAGACATAATACTCAATGCTCCTGCTAAGTCGCTTCAGTCGTGTCCGACTCTGTGCGACCCCAGGGACGGCAGCCCACCAGGGCCCCCCGTCCCTGGGATTCTCCAGGCAAGAACACTGGAGTGGGTTGCCATTTCCTTCTCCAATGCATGAAAGTGAAAAGTGAAAGTGAAGTCACTCAGTCGTGTCCAACTCCCAGCGACCTCATGGACTGCAGCCCACCAGGCTCCTCCGTCCATGGGATTTGCCAGGCAAGAGTATTTGCCAAATGCTGAATAGATTATGCTGTTAGTAAAACGGCTTTTTCCTAAGGGCTCTTAATAATATGGTTTCATTATACCACAAGTTTAAATGAAAAAACCAAAGTAAGGTGTTACGTAGACAGTATGATCTTAGTTATGTGAAGTGTCTCCTGTGCAAGTGTGTGAATAGGTCCACCAGTTTCAAGGTTTCAGATGTGATCTCGGAGTTGGGGTCGTGGGACATTTCCTCTGCTTCTTTGTACTTCATTGTGATTTAGATGTATTTCTCAATAAATAATAGTTTTTCAATCAAAAAAAAGTTAGAAGTTGTTGGAGGAGGCGCCCTCCTGGGGGAAGCACAGTGTTGATGCCTTGTTGGTAAATGCCCTGTATGGCCACCTCTATCTCATTCATGGGGAACTGCGTCCATCAGGGTCACAATAAGACTGACATTTACCTGGTCCTGGGGTGAGCTCCCCACATCAGCAGTGACCAGCTGTCACTTTACCTGTAACCAGCCCTGTGACTTTCTTCCATTCTGGCTTTAATCCTTGTCTATTTCACCAGGAAAGTGAGGGATTGGAATCAATTAAGCTCAAATACGGGCTTCCCTTGTGGCTCAGCTGGTAAAGAATCTGCCTGCAATGCAGGAGACCTAGTTTCATCCCTGGGTCAGGAAGATCCCCTGGAGAAGGGAAAGGCTACCCGCTCCAGTATTCTGGCCTGGAGAATTCCATGGACTGTTGGTCCATGGGGTCACAAAGAGTCGGACACGACTGAGCAGCTTTCACATTCAAGTTCAAACACATCCAAGTTTCAAACCCTTTTAGAAACACCCCACAGAAGAGTCGAGGCAAAGCCAGGATTCCACCAATATTCCCACAAAGGAGGGTCTCCCAGAACCTGGGGACCTGACGGAGACCTTGAATCCATGAAGACACATACAGAATAACTGGGGCACCTACCTGGAGCGGGGGTTCATAGCTTCCATCTTGTTTGCACAGGGGAGGGCTGGTTCTCAAACAAAGGGCAAGATTCAGCTGCTGTCAGAGTCCCCAGCAAGCCCTTTCCAGAAAAGTCTGGTTAACTAGTGTCCAAAGTCAGCCTCTGTGTGCCCGAAAGCGCGAGGATGGCACACATGTGACTCGCGGCTTCCTGCCAGGGTAGGTGTCACAAGGAGGGCAGGCTGGCGGGTGCCAAGCTCCAGGGGGGCCCCACCTCCTCCCCATGCCCAGCCCTCCACAGAGCTTACCAACCACACCTGCCGGAGGAGTTGAAGCGCACAGCTTCTGTCTGAATGATATAAAGCCTGAGCTTTCTCCCAGAACTATGCCAGCCTACCACTCCCGCATGACCTGTGGTCTTCCACTGGCTTGTGGGTCCCTTCTTGGGGAGCCTCCTCTGATCTGTATTTCACGGTGCCTCGCCAGGGGGCATGCAGATACCCGCCAGCTTCCTCCGGGCGGCATTAAGTGAGAATTGTGTGGCTTGGGTGAGCAGCGTCTCCTCCCCACCACAACACAAGCTCCAGGCAGGCAGGAGTTATTTCCACCGTCTCCTCCACACGCACGGTGAATCTCGGCTGAACTGAGCCAAAGTCCAGAAGCACGGATGTGGATGCTGTGGACGGCCACCCGAAGCCTGCTCTGCAGGACTGTTGGTCCTTGCTGGCTCCTGGCTAAGCTCCTCTCTGGGAAGACTTAACCAAAGGGGCTTACCTCACTCCTTGGGAGGACTCCAGGGAGTCCACGTGTGAGTTGGGGATACAGACCCACTTTCCCAGGGGCCGCCGCCTAATATAGTTGCTGTCAGGAGGGGCCTGAGGAAGTGGTTGGTAACCTGAGAGTTTGAAGCTGAGTCAAACTGGCCAGCTGAGCTGAAATGGTCACAGTTTTCCTAGGAGGGAGAGCCGACCGCCTGATGCCCTGTGAGAAATCACCACAGCGCTGGAGGGATGGGAGTCCAGCAGGGGGTGCTATCTGCAGTACTTGAAAGGCCCCCCGTATCCCTTGGTGGTTGTGGGGTTGCCAGGACAGTGGATAAAGACCATGAAGCCCGGGGCTGAGAGTCAGAGGACCTCCTTGGCAGGCTGTAAAGAAACTAAAACTCTGTCTCTTGAAGCCAAAGGTCAGAAATAGCCGAGGCTCCGGTTCAAAAATCATTTTAAGGGCTCCAGAGAAGGTTTGTTTCTCAACTCCAGGAAATCTGGTGTGCCAAGAGGAACTATCCGATTCGGGATGGAATGGGACTGAGATATTGAAGATGAAGACATCTGGATTGATGTGGTCAAATATCGAAAATCCTGGATCACCCTGGAATCTTCTGGTCTTACAGAAGTGGCCCACTCCTCCCTGCCAAGGGCTAGCATTTTCCCTTTTCTCGAAGACGACACAGAGGTCACTGCATGAAAGACAACACACACCTTTCTCAGGGTCTTCCCCATTAGCCCCCTGCTGGCCCCAGACCACTCACTAGGGTCAAGTCACAACATCTCCGGTCTGGGCCCGCTAAGGGAGGAAGGGGCTAGACCCCACAGGAACTGCAGGACCCAGCAGAGCCTGGAGACTGCACGTGGGACTCATCCCAGCATGCCCTCTGCAGGCGGGGGGATGCAGAGCTGGATGAGGGTGAGCTGGTCAAGACAGGAGGACTTTCCCAACATAGCATTTATGACCCTGGCAAGGGCCCTGGGAGATGGAACTAACCATGTCAGCTCTTTGTATGGTTCTTGAAAGCCTACACAAAGCCGTGGCCTTCACTAAGTGAAGGAAAGCCCCCAGCCCTGCGACAGGAGATGGTGGAGGAAAGGGCTGAAGGGCTCAGAGAAGCAGGCCTGCTAGAGTCGATAGAGCAAGGCCAGCAAACCCACCAGCTGACTTGCTTCCTTGGAAGGTCCTGGCAGAGCTCTTTTTTTTTTTTGTTAATTAACTTGTTTGTTTACTTATGCATTTTGGCTGTACTGGGTCCTAGTTGAGGCATGCGAGATCTCTTAGCTGCAGCGTGCAAACTCTTTGCTGTGCCGTGTGGCCTCTAGTTCCCTGCTGCTGTTCACTTGCTCAGTTGTGTCTGACTCTTTGCAACCCCATGGACTGCAGCACGCCAGGCTTCCCTGCTCTTCACTATCTTCCAGAATTTGGTCAAAATCATGTCCATTGAGCCGGTGATACCACCCAACCATCTCATCCTCTGTCATCCCCTTCTCCTCCTGCCCTCAATCTTTCCCAGCATCAGGGTCTTTTCTAGTGAGTCAGCTCTTCGCAACAGGTGGCCAAAGGATTGGAGCTTCAGCTTTAGCATCAGTCCTTCCAATGAATATTCAGGGCTTATTTCCTTTTAGGGTGGACTGGTTGGAGCTCCCTGTAGTTCAAAGGACTCTCAAAACTCTTCTCTAGCACCACAGTTTTAAAGCATCAATTCCTGGCACTCAGCCTTCTTTATGGCCCAACTCTCACATCTGTACATGACTACTAGAAAAACCGCAGCTTTGACTGGACGTATATTTGTTAGCAAAATGATGTCTCTGCTTTTTAGTATGCTGTTTAGGTTTGCCATAGCTTTGTCTGACCAGGGATCAAACCCGGGTCCCTTGCATTGGGAGCGTGGGGTCTTAGCCACTGGACCAGCAGGGAAGTGCCCAGGATCACTTCTTTTACCGCAGCAATGGCTGGTGAGGCCTGTACTCAGCTGTGGCAGGAGATGCTGTTGTAAGTCTGGGCTCCCTGCTAACAAAGGGGATGCTGGGTTCTCAGAACAATAGACAGCAGGTAGCGATGCTGAAAGATCAGAAACAAGGCAGATACCCTGGGGTGGCAGCCAGGAGGGGCTGACGTGCAGACAGCTATGAAAATGCCTAACAGAGCACAGCGTCCTGGGGGCCAGACGGACGGGCAGTCAGTAAGGTTTAAGCAGCCGAAGAGAGGCAGCCCAGAGGGTTAGAGTATCTACCTCCAACAAAATGCCTCAGTCCCTTGCTTTCCAGACTTGGACCCCACTGACTGATGGAAAGCCCCGATTCCCATCACTGCCACTGTATACGTTGCAGTCCCGAGCGGTCTTTCTCCAGCGGACCTAAGTTCACTCATCCAGGTAATGTGACACTGGGGGAGGATATATATACAGGGCCAGGGACCTGAAGCACCATCTTGACCCCTATTAGAATGAGGGCATTCAGGGTCGGTGATAAACAGAGTCTGGACCAAGGTTTGCTTAGGTTAGGTTTAAGTTTGTTCAGATTTTGTGAGGTCCTCTGAATCTATTGACCCAGCGGGTCATCATTTCCCAAGCTCTTAAATGCACAGTCGAAATGGACATATCACCAGGTGGGATAAGCCCCGTGTTGGCCAGGTCCTTAGACTGTGGAATAAGAGCCACAGCAATGAGGAAGGCTGTGTGGGAGCTCCCGATATGGCCCCTCCCCATACTGAGCCACAAGGGTGAACCCAAAGGATACTGTATGCTGGCGTGAGTGAACGGTTATGTGAATGGGTCCTACCCCAGTCTTAAAATGGATCATCCTCCCCATCACATATCCATTTATCAGTCTAGCTCCTATAAAATTCAGATGGATCCTGGACAATGACAGTGGGCGACTGCAAACCCAAGCAAGCAGTGGCCCCAGCCATGGCGTCTTTGCTAGAGCAGGTCAGCACGTACTCAGATCCACAGTCCACACTTTTCCATCCCTACTAAGAAGGAGGACCAGTTCACATTCATTTAGGAAGGACAAGAGGACACACTGACGGTCTTGCCCTGGGGTTATGTTAACTCTTTTCCCTCTGCTGAACATGGTCTGGACTGTCTGGGCTGGACTACATGGTCTGGACTGTCTGGGCACTCAGCATGACATCATAGTGGTCCAGCATATTGATGATATTATATTAATTGAACTGGATGAGCAAGAGGAAAATACATCAGAGACTTTGGTAAGATCTGCCTTCTGCAGAGGGTGGGGGAGAAATCATGGGATGATTCAGGATATTGAAATGCCAGCATTTAAGAGTCCAGTGCTTTAGAGCGTAGCAAACGTCTGCTCCAAAAGAAAGGAGGAGATACTAATCTTGTACTCTGCACCACTAACAAGGACCCACAATGCCTGGTAGCCTCTTTGGATTCTGCAGCCAGCATGAGCCGCACACAGGAATAATGCCTGAATACGTTTGCCGACAAAGGTCCGTCTAGTCAAAGCTATGGTTTTTCCTGTAGTCATGGATGGAAATGAGACTTGGACCATAAAGAAGACTGATTGCTGAAGATTCGATGCTTTTGAATTGTGGTGCTCGAGAAGAACTCTTCAGAGTCTCCTGACAGCAAGGAGATCAAACTAGTCAATACTAAAGGAAATCAACCCTGAGTATTCATTGGGAGGACTGACGCCAAAACTCCAATACTTTGGCCACCTGATGCAAAGGGCCGACTCATTGAAAAAGACCCTGATGCTGGGAAAGATTGAAGGCAGGAGGAGAAGGGGGCGACAGAGGATGAGATGATTGGAAGGCATCACCAACTTAATGGACATGAACTTGGACAAACTGGGAGTTAGTGAAGGACAGGGGAAGCTACAGTCCTTGGGGTCACAAAGAGCTGGACACGACTAAGCAACCACGACAACAGAAACAGCGTTTACCCAGTGGCTCTGGGAAGTCCCAGCACAGCTCTGAGTGGGTCCCAGAACCGGAAAATTCTACCAGATGCAGGCTGTGGTGCAACCATCCCTACCACTTACGCCATGCAATCTGGAAGGTGCTATGATTATAGAGGTATGCTGGGAAAAGAAGCCGCGTTCCTTTAAAGCACTCAGTTCAGTTCAGTCTCTCAGTTGTGTCCGACTCTTTGCGACCCCATGGACTGCAGCACGCCAGGCTTCCTGGTCCTTCAGCAACTCCTGGAGTTCACTCAAAGCCATGTCCATCGCATTGGTGATGCCATCCAACCATCTCATCCTCTGTCGTCCCCTTCTCCTCCCGCCTTCGATCTTTCCCAGCATCAGGCTCTTTTCCAGTGAGTCAGCTCTTCGCCTCAGGTGGCCAAAGTATTGGAGCTTCAGCTTCAGCATCAGTCCTTCCAATGAATATTCAGGACTGGTTTCCTCTGGGGTGGACTAAGTCTGTGGTAATATTATGACAAGCCCCTGAAGGAGAATCACAGAAGCCTAGGGTCCTGGAGCATGGCCACAGGATACCTGCAGCCAAAACCAATGGCTGCTGGCGTGCCTCTGTGCCCCAGCAGAGATGGAGCACCTTACCTCGAAATGCCAAGCGGTCACCATGCCACCAGACCCTGTGAGTCAGATGGTCAGGCACAGCCAACAGCAACCCCTGGAAGAAGAAAGTGGTACCTCAGGAGAGGGCACAAGCAAGGCCAGAGGACAGAAGTAAACCACATAAAGGACTTCCCTGGCCATCCAGTTGTTAAGAATCTGCCTTGCAATACAGGGACTCGAGTTCAATCCCTGATCAGGGAACAAAGCTGCAGGGCAAGTGAGCTTGTGTGACACAACCACTGAGCCTGCATTCCACAACTGAAAGTCCCTGTGCCCCCAAAATGATCCTCCATGATGCAACTAAGATGTGACATGGATAAACAAACAAAAAATATTTTTTTAAAAGTAAACCACCTAAACCCAGACCCTCACATCACCCACCGCTCTTGTCCCCATTGCCATACCTCAGCTCCGCTTATTGCCGGGTCGGGTTAGGATGGCTCCATCCACAGAGGAGGATGGGAGCTGCGTTTCCCACAGGAGCGGGTTGGCAGAAGGTGCCTGAGAACAGCAGCTGCCACACTCCAGCCTCTCTCAGCTGTCTCTGAAAGGCAGGGGTGAAAGGAAGTCATCCCAGTCTCCCAGGTAGGAGACCCTTGATGCATTTGCTCACTGTTGCTGCCGTGACAAATTTCCACCAACGTTAAAGCAATGTAAGTTTAGCATCATACAATCCTGGAGGTTAGAAATCCCAAACGGGTCTCGCTGGGCTAAAATCCAGGTGCTGTGAGGGCTGTGTTCTTTCTGGAGACTCGGGGAGAATCCACTTCCCTGACTTTTCCAGCTCCTAGAAGCCACCTGGGCTTGTTGGCTAGTGACCCCTTTCCAGGTGCCACGTCATTCAGCCTCTGCTTCCGTCGTTACACCTTCTCTGACTTTGACTCTCCTATCTCCGCATCTAACTTTTAAGGACACTTGTGATTCAGTTGGTGCTTCCCAGGTGGCTTGGTGGTAAAGACTCTGCCTGCCAATGCAGGCGATGCTGCATTGATCCCTGGTTCGATCCCTAGGTCGGGAAGATCCTCTGGAGGAGGGCATGGCAACCCACTCCAATATTCTTGCATGGAGAATCCCATGCAGAGAGGAGCCTGGCGGGCTAGAGACACGAGGAGTTGGACGTGACTGAAGTGATTTAGCGTGCACACACATGATTCAGTTGAGCCTGCCCAGGTAACTCGAGATCTCCTTCTCATCTCAAAATCCTCAACTGATATGTGCCAGCCTGGATGGGAGGGGCATTTTAGGGAGAATGGATACATATATCTGTATGGCTGAGTCCCTTCACTGTTCACCTGAAGCTATCACAACACTGTTAATCAGCTATGCTCCAATATAAAATAAACAGTTTACAATAATGAATAAAATAAAATTCATGCTTGGGAAAAAATCCTCAACTTAAGACATCTGCACAGTCCCTTTGGCCGTGAACATATTCAAAGGTTCTAGGGATTGGGACATGAAAATCTTTAAAGGTCATGATTCTGCTCACCACCCTTGGGGAGCATAATTAGCCATTCATTGTGTGTAGAGAGGGAAGTGACCTGACTTTGTTCAAACCCATGGACACTGACGAAAGGCTTGGCTGCCACTAGTCTGGGCCTGGAAGGATGCAAAGATTGAGGGCAAGGAGTTTCGTGGAGGGGCATGTGTGTCGATCGCCCCTGGTGAGTGTCGTGACGTGAAGATCTTTGTCTCCCACACTGACACCCACCAGGAAACACCCACCAGGAATAGGCAGTGACCAACCAGGCACACAAATGGTTTGACCAGTTGAAGTCAACATGCCCCTGCCATTGGCCATCCAGAAGTCAGCCGCAGTGGCGGGAAATAGGATGGCCTGGGCCCAGTGGCACGAGCTCCTGCCCCTCGAGGCTGGACCAGTCAGCTTCTGCTGAAGCTCAGCTGACAACACCAGGAGCCAGAGCTGGCCCCCACCCTCTCACCATCCCTTGAGGAATCTCACAGGCCACTCGGTGGAAAGTTGGTCACTCCGGACTTTTTGGCCATGTGAATTATGAAACCCAAGCCACCATTCTGCATAGTATACACCACACACATTTGCAGGATAAGAAAAAAAATAAAAACAAACCAAAGCTGCTCAGGGTTGCATCTCCTGAGAGACCTTCAACTCCCACATCTGTTGGTCCCCACAGCCCACTTATCCAACCCCTTTCTCGGGCCACATTCTGGGGTTCCTTTTTTTACGGCTGAGCCCTATGGCATGTGGGATCGTCATTCCTCAACCAGGGATCAAACCCATGCTCCCTGCATTGGAAGCGTGGAATCCTAACCACTGGACCGCCAGGAAGCCCCCCGGGGACCATTTTGATGATCAAACATCAGAGGCCCTGACCCCCTCCCCACCAATCTCAGTCTCTCTCCTTGACTTTGTCCATCACGCTGGTCTCTGATTCCCCCAAACAAGCCTGTTTATCACCTTCTAAACAAGGTTTGATATGCCCTTCGTTCTGACGTGCTCGCCTACAGATCAGATCAACACTGTAAGAACAAAAACAGCCAGAGAAACAGGGAAATAACATTCATATTAATTCCCACAATACTCACTGCATGGCCAAGAAAAAGCCGAGACCGAGATCCAGGGATGAGGTTTTCCTTCAGAAAGGCAGTATACAGCTAACGGTTTAAATGTTAGTCTTGTCCTTTCACTTTGTTCAGTGCAAACGGATGAATTTTATATGTGCCCAACAGCTGCCAGAGATTTAAGACAGGTAAGAGGGGCATAATGCCAGCTGCTGGAAGAAAGTGGGGCTGGTCCGGCTGAGACTCCTGGTGGGTCCACGTGCATGGAATAGTTCAAGAGTTAAAGCAACAGTTTTTATTGTAAGTGCAATGAAATTTTACAAATGGACTAAAACAAATTCCACTTCTGGGACTTAGTAGGCTCTCGGCAAATGCTGAGTGCACTGGGCTTGTCTTTCCTTGAGGCTCTCTGCCATGTGCAAGAGCTGAGCCTGGTGCCTGCGAGGCATCCACCACCACCAAGAATGGGGGCATTCACAGGCCTGAATCACAGGTACCAGCAAGGAGTGATGTTTTCAGGGTATTTCCATTGTGCCCGTCAACTTTATGTCTAAAGAGAGGGCTTACATTATCACTGAGAAAGAGGAAACCAGAGTCTTACCAATTTTCCAGAAAGAAAGGAAGTGAGGTTTACAGGAGAGCCATGGGCAAGCTTCCTTCCCACCTGCTAAGCCCCCAGCACTTCTCTGAAAAACAACTCGGCCTGCTGGAGATGCATTTCAGGTCTCCCACACAAACAGAACAAAGGCTTCATCAGCTGCAAGAAGGTGGTTGTGGAAAATGGGTCAGTCTTTTGATGCTGGTGAGTCTTTTGATGATGGTGAGTCTTTTGATGCTGGTGAAAAACGCTAGTCCCTGGTGATAGGCATACACACACCCGCGCGTGCGTGTGTATAGACACACACACACTAGGCCATGCAGCTAGAGGCCCAGAGCCACCAGGGATGGACATGTTTCTTCCAGGAATCACTTGGCTTAGCCTGAGAACCCTCCGAGGACCTGGAAGGACAATTCCCAGTAACAGGAGCTCCATGTACAAGCCTTCAGGGAGCTCCTTTATTGGCCAGCTAAGGGCGCGTAGAGGAGAGTTCATCTCTGGACTGGTGCAGATGTGGCCTGAAACCTTGGTGACCTGAATATCGAGCGGAGGGAGGGGAATACTGAGGGGAAGATTGGAGACAAAAGAGTTCAACAGAAACAAATCAAGAAGCTTTGGTAGGACGAAGTGGAGCTCATCCTTGGAAAAACAGGGAGTGAGTTTCAAACAGATTTGAGAACAGGGCTTCCCTTGCGGCTCAGCTAGTAAAGAATCTGCCTGCAATGCGGGAGACCTGGGTTCGATTCCTGGGTTGGGAAGATCCCCTGGAGCAGGGGAAGGCTACCCACTCCAGTATTCTGGCCTGGAGAATTCCTTGGACTGTATAGTCCACGGGGTCGCAAAGAGTTGGGCACAACTGAGCGACTTTCACTTCCCTTCACTTAGACCTACAGACCAAGCGGGCGCAAACTTTGTCCCTCAGAATAAAAAAGCTCGCATGGTCCCAGGCAGGGATGTCATCCAGTTTTTCCCGAATGGGGCGGTTGGGCCATAAGTTCTGAGTGTGAGAAGAACCCTGGGTCCTGAGAAGTGAGGATGGAGAGGAGGCCAGGAGAGGAAACTGGGGACAGGTGGTGGGCGAGGGCATAGTGTCCCCGAAAGAGGACAGGCAGAGGTGAGGGCTGGGGATGGTGGAGACTTCCTGCATGAGGCGATGTCCAGGATTCAAGTCAGCACACACCCAGCTCCGACCTTGTCTTTTCTGGGCTTGATGTCCCCACCCAGAGGACACTCAGGGCCGTCTTCACCGATCGAAGAACACGAGCAGACAGCACATGCTCAAATACGGGACCTGTGGGTGTCAGAGGAGAGAGAGGCTGCAGAGCGACCCAGAGGCACGCTGAAGCCTCGGGGGTCTAGCTGTGAGCAGGCGGTTCACGGGGGCAAGGGTGAGAGAGCTCGCCACTGCCCTGACTCTGCTCCAGGAGGAGCCTCTTGCCGGGTCTCTGCCTTCGCTCCCCAAAATCTCACTCATGACAGATGCACGGTCTTTTTTTAACTGAAGTAGAGTTGATTTATCAACTCTATCAATAACCTCAGATATGCAGATGACACCACCGTTATGGCAGAAAGCGAAGAAAAACTAAAGAGCCTCTTGATGAAAGTGAAAGAGGAGAGCGAAAAAGTGGGCCTAAAACTCAACATTCAGGAAAGTAAGATCATGGCATCCGGTCCTATCACTTCATGGCAAAGAGAAGGGGAAACAATGGAAACAGTGACAGACTTTATTTTGCGGGGGGGCTCCAGAATCACTGCAGATGGTGACTGCAGCCATGGAATTAAAAAATGCTTGCTCCTTGGAGGAAAAGCTATGACCAGCCTAGACAATATATTAAAAAGCAGAGACATTGCTTTGCCAACATAGGTCCGTCTAGTCAAAGCTATGGTTTGTCCAGCAGTCATATATTGATGTGAGTCCATATATGGACCATAAACAAAGCTGAGCGCCAAAGAATTGATGCTTTTGAACTGTGGTGCTGGAGAAGACTCTTGAGAGTCCCTTGGACTGCAAGGACACCCAACCAGTCCCTCCTAAGGGAAATCAGTTCTGACTATTCATTGGAAGGATTGATGCTGAAGCTGAAACTCCAGTACTCTGGCCACCTGATGTGAAGAACTGACTCCTTGGAAAAGACCCTGATCTTGGGAAAGATTGAGGGCAGGAGAAGGAGACAACAGAGGATGAGATGGTTGGATGGCATCACTGACTCAATGGACATGAGTTTGAGTAAGGTCTGGGAGTTGGTGATGGACAGGGAGGCCTGGCGTGCTGCAGTTTGTGGGGTCGCAAAGACTTAGACACGACTGAGCGACTGAACTGAGCTGCACTAAGAGTTGATTTCCCATGGCGTGTTAGTTTCAGGGGTACAGTAAAGTGAAGCATATATGTATACATATGCCCATGTATATATATAATTGCATATATATTCTTTTTCAGATTCTTTTCCATTATAGGTTGTTATAAGATATTGAGTAGAGCTCTCTGTGCTATACAGTAGGTCCTGGTCGTTTATCTCTTTTATATATAGTAATGTGTGTATCTGATAATTCCAAACTCCTAATTTATCCCTCCCTCTGTTACCCTTCTGGTAACCATAAGTTTGTTTTCTACATCTGTTTCTGTTCTGTTAATCTGTTCTTTTGTGTCATTTTTTCCGATTCCACATGGAAGTGACGTCATATGACACTGGCCTTTCTCTGTCTGACTTACGTCGTGTAGTGTGATCATCTCTAGGTCCATGTTGCCTCAGATGGTTTTATTCCATTCTCTCTTGTGATTGAGGAGTATTCCATTATATACATACATATATGTCTCACAACTTTATCCATTCATCTGCCTATAGACACTTAAGTTGCTTCCATGTCTTGGCTGTTATGCACGATGGTCTTTAAGCAAACATGCTTAGAAGCTTGGTTTTTATTTTCTCAACCCAGATGAGAAAGACAGTACAGAAATCAGCATCCCCAGTTTGTTTGTACAAGCAAAACAAAAGCTGGGAAGCCGGCGAGGAAGCCACTCTCACTCTATGCACCGGACAGAAATGCGTGCCTTCCGTGCGTTCCCTCCCTGTGCTCCCCACTGGCAGGTATGCGTCGCATGGTCACACATATTCCATATGAGATACCTGCCCCCAGAAGCCCAAATCCTGCTTTGTCTTTTTGCAATATTGCCACACCTACTTTCCTTGGTTTTCCAGAGATAGCCTCGCTCGTCGTTTTGCCTTAGTCTTTTTCCATCCCATGGCATTTGTGTCTGCGCCCGACTCTCGAGAGCCCGCAGGTGTTGGGTGTGCTCGGCCCCCCGAGAGCCCACGGCCCCTGCTCCTGCGTCTGTGTGTTGCACGCGTGGCTGCACCTGATTTATGCCTGTCGGATTGTTTTCTGAGGTTTGTTTATTGTTCTGTCATCTGACTTTGCCTCTGTAGACTATTTATGATTTCTTCAAAGGTTTGGACAAGGTAAACCTGCAGCGGTTGCTCAAAATTGCATGAAGCTCATGCTTGTGTAATTATTGAAGACGAAAACTGGGGAAAGAAGTCAAATAAAAGTAGCAACTTCACAATATGAAGAATTCAGTCTCTTGACTTTTTACTGCTCTGGTCCCAATTCTCTACTGGAGTTACAAAGCAAGCCATTTAAAAGTGACACTATATATATAAATGTAGATCACCTATAATTTATAATTTGTGTATACAAATATATATAACACGAATGAATGCTTACTTTAGCACATATGAGGGACACTGAGAAGTATAAAAAAGAAAACTATTGCCCATATTCCGCAAGCCAGAGAAAAATCACTGTAAAGCCTGGATGTTCCTTTTTGGTGCTCTCCTGTGTACACATTCACACCAACACAGTCACAGGCTGTTAGCTTGTGCAGCTCACCTGGAAGGTAAGTCCATATTCTTTCAATAAAGTTCAAATCTCAGTGTCACAGGCCAATAGTTGTGTGTGTGAATGTGTATATAGGAGAAAACCAAAAAGGAACATCCAGATTTTTCAGTGACTCTTCTCTGGGTTGTGGAATGTGGGCAATACTAGTTTCCTTTTTTAGACTTCTCAGTGTCCTTCATATATCCTGTAATAGGCATCCACTCCACTCCATGACACATATATTTGTATACATAAATGTTAAATTCCAGATAATCAACATTTATACATAAGAAGAATTTTTACAATGAGAACAAAATATAGATCTAACTGAGGAAATAATCTTGTCACAGACACTGAGACTTTCTGGCGACCTCCTCCTGGCCTTTGACCCTGAGGGCTGGAATCCATGTGGGGTGGGAACAGAAAGCTCAGCCCAGACTTCTAGCTCTCCAGGCTCAGCTGTGAGAGGCAAAGGGCAGGGGTCGTTCCCAGGGGGTGAGACAGGGGTGCTGGCAGCCGTCCCTCCTTCACTGGAGCCCTAATGATATGCCCGACCCCCTGGGCCCTCAGTCAGGGACAGACACACGAGCGGCCTCCTCTGCTGACAGTGGAGTTCATGGTTGTGAAGAGCAGGAGTGCCGAGACTGAGGTCTGGCCTGTCCCGGCCCCAAGCAGCATCTCAAGAGCCACGATGTCAAGTCCCTCGTGAACGGACTCAGGACACACTCCTCCTCCAAGAAGCCAGCGGCCTCGACAGCCCTGAGAAGTGTTTTTATGCTGCACACTTTATTGGGATTATTGGACAACAATTGCCTCTCTTTCACAGTCTTTTCAGTGAGCTTTCTGTTTCATCTTGGGGTGTAGCCAATTACCAATGCTGTGATGGTCTCAGAGGGGCAGCAGAGGGACTCGGCTAACACCCACAGGAGTCCGTTCTCCCCAGACCCCCTCCCGCCCCAGCTGCCACACGACATGGAGCAGAGCTCCCTGCGCTCCAACTGTCACTAACCGTCGCCTCTTTTTCAAGTCTTCTAAATAAAGAGTCTGAAAACAAGCCTTTCAGGTGTTAAGCTTTGGAAGACCCATTTCTACCGGCAACCGAGCGAATTCACTCCATTTTCTAAAACACTTCTGCGAGCCATACCAGACGGATCCGCGGTGGGCCTTTTCCCTCCGCGGGTTGGCAGGGTGGGCTTTGCCCCTGTGTTAACAGATCCCTGTTAGCAGCTGGAAATTGGCCACAGTGGGGACATTTGCACCAGGACAAACGTTTCCCTCCAGGGACCTGGTCGTTAACCTTTTACCAGCACACCACTGGAGTCATCCCAAGAAATGATTAGAGCCAGTTCCTGGTGTTCTTGCCAAAACATTAAGTTCTAAACCGCAGAAGGCTGCCCCACGCCAGTGAATTCTTCTCCAGCCACGAACGTAGCCTTGTATTCCTCCCCTTGCAACACTCTGAAGACCCACCGTCACACGTGGCCTTCGGTCCTGTGGGTGGGTGTCAGCCAGGCCTGCTGAATTCTTTCGGCATGTGGGCTGGCTCAGCAGGGCAGGGCATATCTCCCCTGTGCAGCATCAGTGCTGACATCCGAGCCTCCCCAAAGGCCTGGAATCACAGAGCAGGTCTTGAAGAGAACAAGCATCATTTGCAGGGCACCTGCTCCAGGTGAGGCGTCAGTCAAGGGCAGTCTGTTCTCTGCAAGGGGGAAGGGATTGTTTCTGCCAGTGAGGAGGCTCCTGGGGACTTGGGGCTTTGAAATTCATCTCGAGACATCCCTGGTGGTCCGGTGGTTGGGAATCTGCCTTACAATGCAGGGGACATATGTTCAATCCCTGGTCAGGGAACTAAGATCCCACATGCCACAGAGAAATTAAGCCCAAGTACTGCAACTACTGAGCCCACGTGATCCAGAGCCCATCACAGTTAGTCTGTGCGCTGAAACAAAAGACCCCCATGGGGCAACAAAGATTCTGCGTGCCACGGCTAAGAATGGCTCAGCCAAACGCAAGTCAAGTTCAAAAGAGAGAAAGAAATCCCAGCTCATCTACCTAGTTGCGCCCACCCATGACCCAGGATCATACCCTATGTAACTCCTGACCTTGACAGAGGGGACCTGTCCAGGCTGTGACTCATGATCTCCTTTGTAGCTCTGTTCTTGTTATCATTCAATTGCTAAGTCGCGTCTGACTCTTTGCGACCTCATAGACTGCAGCACACCAGGCTTCTCTGTCCTTCACTATCTACTGGAGTTTGCTCAAACTCTTGTCCATTGAGCTGGTGAGGAAATACAACCATCTCATCCTCTGCTATCCCCTTCTCTTCCTGCCCTCAATCTTTCCCAGCATGAGGGTCTTTTCAGATGAGTCAGCTCTTCTCATCAGGTGGCCAAAGTGTTGGAGCTTCATCTCCAGCATCAGTCCTCACAGTGAATATTCAGAGTTGATTTCCTTACTGGTTTGATCTCTTTGCAAGCCAAGGGAGGGAACCTCATAATCAACGTCTAGGCATGATTTCTACCAGTCCGCCCCACGGCTCTGGGAGGCACAAACCTGCTGGACTGCAAAGGAGCCGTTAGCTTCACAGAGCTTGTCAAGTTGGCAGTGAACTTTTTCTTTTTCCAGGGTCTCCAGCACCAACATAATGGGCCTGCCTTCTCCATAATAAATAGGATCACCTTGTCCCCCACTGAGAAAGCACCACCTCTGCCTGATCTCTGAATGCCTTGCTCTCTGCCTACGTCCATTACAACTGACCACAGGTAAACACCTGAGGAATTGCAATGCTCTTGCCTGGTAGGTTTGACCACTTCCAATTTGCCTTGATTCATGGACCTGACATTCCAGGTTCCTATGCAATATTGCTCTTTACAGCATCGGACCTTGCTTCTATCACCAGTCACATCCACAACTGGGTATTGTTTTTGCTTTGGCTCCATCCCTTCATTCTTTCTGGAGTTATTTCTCCACTGATCTCCAGTAGCATATTGGGTACCTAATGACCTGGGGAGTTCCTCTTTCGGTATCCTATCATTTTGCCTTTTCATACTGTTCATGGGGTTCTCAAGGCAAGAAAACTGAAGTGGTTTGCCATTGCCTTCTCCAGTGGACCACATTCTGTCAGACCTCTCCACCATGACCCACCCGTCTTGGGTTGCCCCACAGGCATGGCTTGGTTTCATTGAGTTAGACAAGGCTGTGGTCCTAGTGTGATTAGATTGACTAGTTTTTTGTGAGTATGGTTTTCAGTGTGTCTGCCCTCTGATGCCCTCTTGCAACATCTACCATCTTACAAGAGATGGCAGGGTAAACGTCGACATTCTAGGAATCAGCGAACTAAAATGGACTGGAATGGGTGAATTTAACTCAGTTCAGTTCAGTCGCTCAGTCGTGTCCAACTCTTTGCGACCCCATGAATCGCAGCACACCAGGCCTCCCTGTCCATCACCATCTCCCAGAGTTCACTCAGACTCACGTCCATCGAGTCTGTGATGCCATCCAGCCATCTCATCCTCTGTCGTCTCCTTCTCCTCCTGCCCCCAATCCCTCCCAGCATCAGAGTCTTTTCCAATGAGTCAACTCTTCGCATCAGGTGGCCAAAGTGCTGGATGACCATTATATCTACTACTGCGGGCAGGAATCCCTCAGAAGAAGTGGAGTAGCCATCATGGTCAACAAAAGAGTCCGAAATGCAGTACTTGGATGCAATCTCAGAACGACAGAATGATCTCTGTTCATCTCCAAGGCAAACCATTCAATATCACAGTTATCCAAGTCTATGCCCCAACCAGTAATGCTGAAGAAGCTGAAGTTGAACCGTTTTATGAAGACCTACAAGACCTTCTAAAACTAACACCCAAAAAAGATGTCCTTTTCATTATAGGGGACTGGAATGCAAAAGTAGGAAGTCAAGAAACACCTGGAGTAACAGGCAAATTTGGCTTGGAATACGGAATGAAGCAGGCCAAAGACTAAAGAGTTTTGCCAAGAAAATGCACTGGTCATAGCAAACATCCTCTTCCAACAACACAAGAGAAGACTCTACACATGGACATCACCAGATGGTCAACACTGAAATCAGACTGATTATATTCTTTGCAGCCAGAGATGGAGAAGCTCTATACAGTCAACAAAAACAAGACCAGGAGCTGACTGTGGCTCAGATCATGAACTCCTTATTACCAAATTCAGACTTAAACTGAAGAAAGTAGGGAAAATTGCTAGACCATTCAGGTATGACCTAAATCAAATCCCTTATGATTATACAGTGGAAGTGAGAAATAGATTTAAGGGACGAGATCTGATAGATAGAGTGCCTGATGAACTATGGACTGAGGTTCATGACATTGTACAGGAGACAGGGATCAAGACCATCCCCATGGAAAAGAAATGCAAAAAAGCAAAATGGCTGTCTGGGGAGGCCTTATAAATAGCTGGGAAAAGGAGAGAGGCGAAAAGCAAAGGAGAAAAGGAAAGATATAAGCATCTGAATGCAGAGTTCCAAAGAATAGCAAGAAGAGATAAGAAAGCCTTCTTCAGCGATCAATGCAAAGAAATAGAGGAAAACAACAGAATGGGAAAGACTAGAGATCTCTTCAAGAAAATTAGAGATACCAAGGGAACATTTCATGCAAAGATGGGCTCGATAAAGGACAGAAATTTTATGGACCTAACAGAAGCAGAAGATATTAAGAAGAGGTGGCAAGAATACACGGAAGAACTGTACAAAAAAGATCTTTATGACCCAGATAATCATGATGATGTGATCACTAATCTAGAGCTGGACATCTTGGAATGTGAAGTCAAGTGGGCCTTAGAAAGCATCACTACGAACAAAGCTAGTGGAGGTGATGGAATTCCAGTTGAGCTGTTTCAAATCCTGAAAGATGATGCTGTGAAAGTGCTGCACTCAATATGCCAGCAAATTTGGAAAACTCAGCAGTGGTCACAGGACTGGAAAAGGTCAGTTTTCATTCCAATTCCAAAGCAGGGCAATGCCAAAGAATGCTCAAACTACCGCACAATTGCACTCATCTCACATGCTAGTAAAGTAATGCTCAAAATTCTTCAAGCCAGACTTCAACAATACGTGAACCGTGAATTCCCTGATGTTCAAGCTGGTTTTAGAAAAGGCAGAGGAACCAGAGATCAAATTGCCAACATCTGCTGGATCATGGAAAAAGCAACAGGGTTCGAGAAAAACATCTATTTCTGCTTTATTGACTATGCCAAAGCCTTTGACTGTGTGGATCACAATCAACTGTGGAAAATTCTGAAAGAGATGGGAATACCAGACCACCTGACCTGCCTCTTGAGAAATCTATATGCAGGTCAGGAAGCAACAGTTAGATCTGGACGTGGAACAACAGACTGGTTCCAAATAGGAAAAGGAGTATGTCAAGGCTGTATATTGTCACCCTGCTTATTTAACTTCTATGCAGAGTACATCATGAGATGGAAGAAACACAAGCTGGAATCAAGATTGCCGGGAGAAATATCAATCACCTCAGATATGCAGATGACACCACCCTTATGGCAGAAAGTGAAGTGGAGCTCAAAAGCCTCTTGATGAAAGCGAAAGAGGAGAGTGAAAAAGTTGACTTAAAGCTCAACATTCACAAAACGAAGATCATGGCATCTGGTCCCATCACTTCATGGGAAATAGGTGGGGAAACAGCGGAAACAGTGTCAGACTTTATTTTTTTGGGCTCCAGAATCACTGCAGGTGGTGAGTGCAGCCATGAAATTAAAAGACGCTTACTCCTTGAAAGAAAAGTTATGACCAACCTAGATAGTATATTCAAAAGCAGAGACATTACTTTGCCGACTAAGGTCCACCTAGTCAAGGCTATGGTTTTCCCTGTGGTCATGTATGGATGTGAGAGTTGGACTGTGAAGAAGGCTGAGCGCCGAAGAATTGATGCTTTTGAACTGTGGTGTTGAAGAAGACTCTTGAGAGTCCCTTGGACTGCAAGGAGATCCAACCAGTCCATTCTGAAGGAGATCAGCCCTGGGATTTCTTTGGAAGGAATGATGCTAAAGCTGAAACTCCAGTACTTTGGCCACCTCATGCGAAGAGTTGACTCATTGGAAAAGACTCTGATGCTGGGAGGGATTGGGGGCAGGAGGAGAAGGGGATGACAGAGGATGAGATGGCTGGATGGCATCACGGACTCGATGGACGTGAGTCTGAGTGAACTCCGGGAGATGGTGATGGACAGGGAGGCCTGGCGTGCTGTGATTATGGGGTCGCAAAGAGTTGGACACGACTGAGCGACTGAACTGAACTGCCTGGTAGGTTATTACCAGCCTTCAGCAAACTTCCTGTAAATAGCCAGAGAGTAAATGATCCAGGCTCATGTGATCGCTGTAGCATTGTCTTTGATTTTTTTTTCCCCTCCCTTTTCTCTTTAAAAAATGAAAACCATTCTTAGCTCAAAACTAAAAAACTCATTCTTGGGCATACAGAATGAGCCATGGCTGAACCCTGTTGCAATCCCACTTAACCCCAGGAATAGGGTTTCTGTGACTTGGAGACAGATGGGCAGTCTGACTCAGAATGAAACTCTGAGGGTCTGCTCTCTAGAACCATTATCAGCCTCCGGGGGCTTCGTTTCGAGTCTCTAATGTGTCTCTTCACACATTTAGTGTCAAGAACTAACACATCATCAGGAGGCGCAATCCCAGGGAGTGCGTGTGGAGAAAGAGGGAGGAGAATACAAAGGGAGGCGTTTCCATGGCGACCTCCACTTCCCACTGAGCCACGTGGGACACACCAACTGGTCAGCAGGTTCGTGCGCTCAGCCTGTGAACCCCTCTGGGTGGCTGAGTGAAAAATCACACCTGGGATTTCTGCCCATCGGAGGGTGAGAAGTGAGGAACTGGCGAGCTGGCCCTCTCCTATCCCTTGCCTCCTGCCACCCACTGGACAAGTGCAAGGCCAGCTCAGCAGTCCCACCAGGACAGCAGATACCACGGTGACCTTTCTCGGGCACCATCTGGGAGCCCCGGGCCTGGGATCCCCACTCTTTACAGTGTAGATAACAAGCAGTCCACACTCCCTCCTAAAGGGAGAAGAGGGCCAGGGCCTCGGTCCTCATCTTCTGGTTTGAAGGACTCAGACAGGGTGCAGACAGGCCAGGCTGGGACTAGTCTGGCAGGGTGGACCCTACGGCCACCAGCATTCCCATCAGGAATGGCTTTCCGTGTAGTCGGCACATGGCATGCCAGCCCTTAGCTTCACTCTCGAGGCCTTCAGCAGGGCAAGAAGCTTTGCTGGGTGGGCCACAGAGGTGAGGGTTACAGGCTCAGCTCTTTTGGGGACTTCCTGGCCCCCCGTCTTCCACCCGTCCCCTTTCTCCCAGTCATTGCGTTCATCTCCCTTCACCATTTCCCCACCCCCATCCACACGTTCTCTTTCCAAGAGTCCTTCACTACTCCTGCCACGGGCACCTCCATCATTCTTCTTGATCTACAGCCTTCCACGGGTAGGGCTTAGCCGGCCGTCACTTCCCTACTTAGCACCTTTTGCTCCCAAGCCACAGCCACGTGGTTTGGGAGGTGGCAGGGCCTCACTCTCTCCCCTCCCCTTCCCAATCTCAGGCAGATGTCTGGGATGACTATTCCACCCCGGCACTGCTTCTGGCCTGGAGGACCAATGCCAAGGACATCCGCCCACTTGGAGGCCACATCACATCAAATCACTTGGCATTTTCTGACTCCAGAAGGCATAGTCCGGGGTTCTTTCTGGATTCCACCAAGTCCCTCAGGGAGCCCACAGCCTCGATGGGGTGTCCTAGTTGATCTCGAGGTCTCAGGAGCTCCCTCAGGTGGAGGGGGGCCTGTGCCAGACTTCCTTGAGCTCCTGCTCCAAGACACAGGTGGGAAGGCGTGTCTGTGCAGACCACCGACTCCGGGGCAGGGGTCCTGGATTGGCCCCCTGCCCTCCGCTTTGCTCTGCAGCACCAGTGTTGGTTCTCATCGTGCAGACGAGCCCTTCCAGCTTCCTGAGAATCTGGGGTGTTGCTGACAGCCAGGCCAAGGGGACCCCATCTCTTTCCTGAGCATCCACATAAATTCCCCCAATGCATGGTCTTCACGGGGCCCCAGAAGCCTCAGTAGTGCCATGGGGTGGGTGCCTCCTATTTCCCCTTCCTCCTCCCTTGTAGCCCTTGACCTGTTGAGGAGGAGCTGGGAGATGGGCCCACAGCAGCCCTCTCTCCCTGAGGATCTCTTTCACAATGGGACCCCTGTGTGCCCCAAGGCTGCTGCTGTCCACAGCTAAGACTGCCGGGCTCCTGCCTTGACAACTCAGCCAGGCGGCCCGTCCCCATCGCCAGAAGGGATGTGGCCATCCCGAGAGAGCAGTCCAGCCAGACCCCTTTGTTGCTTCCACAGAGGTTTCGTCTGGGCACTAGTGGAGTGTTTTCCACCCTGAGCACCAAGGAGAAGCTGGTGAGCGAAGACCAACATGGCAGGTAACGCAGGGTGAGTCGTGGCCCCAGTTTAGAGATGAAAAACTTACAGGCAGAGGCTCAGCAGAAGGCAGGGTTCCTGCCATCCAGGAGGGGCACTGTGGATGGCATGGCTGTGTGGACCAGTGGTGGACGGGTGTCCACAGGCGGGACGTGCACTCCAGCCATCTGCACCCCCGACTCCCCCACCACTGCGAGCCTCTCAGTATTTAAAGGGCGGTTAGGAGGGTGTGGAGAACTGACTCATTGGAAAAGACCCTGATGCTGGGAAAGATTGAAGGCGGGAGGAGAAGAGGACAGAGAACGAGATGGTTGGATGGCATCACCGACTCGATGGGCATGAGTTTGAGAAAGCTTCGGGAGTTGGTGATGGACAGGGAGGAATGGTGTGCTGCAGTCCTTGGGGCCACAGAGTCGGACACAACTGAGTGACTGAACTGACCTGAGCTAGGCGGGTTCAGGGGCCTGGCCAGCTGCAGCGTAGAGAGAGATTTGGGGCGGGGAAAACGTCCAGGGGACAAGAGGAACACTGGAGTTCGGACTTTGGCCGCCTGGTTCCCAGGCTCCGCAGGTGCAGGCACAGAGGGGATGGGATCGTTTTGCAAAGGCCGTCTCCTGTCTCTCCTCCGGGACACGAGACACAGCTCTGCGCGATTCCTTAGTGTGTTCTGATGTCGAGGGTGTCTTTGTAAAGGGACCATGTGGCTCTGGACACACGCCCGTCAGAGATGAGAATGAAAGAGGGTGCGCCCGGAGCACTGCACGCAGCGAGCATGTGCTGGGTCACAGCTCGTCCGCGGGGCGGGAGACCTCCTGCGGTCCAGGCCCGCCATGGATGTGGACCCACCTCAGCCTCCTGGAGGACCACACAGGGAGGGCCCTTCTTGGCCCCCAAAGCGCGCAGGGCTCCCATTCCTGGGATAGGCATGTTTGGGATAGGCATGTTTGGGGGGGCGGGGTGCCAGCTTCAACACCAACCCTGGCAATGCTGGCTAAGCCCGCCTTGGGACACACACCTGGCAGAGTGTGTTAAGGCAAGAGACTCTGTCCCAGGGCTCCTGGTCCAGTCCACGGCCCCGAACACCAGCTGGAGGGCATGCCAACCAAGGAGAGATGCTCTGTCCTCCAAAGAAAGGGGCACCTTGGATATGTGAGGGTCACCACAGCCAAGGGGGCCTTGTGGGCAAGCTGTCTTTCTAGGGCCTTTCCAGGAAAGTGAGGGGTACCAGTGGTCCAGAAACTCTGTGAAGGGGCCTCAACCTCCCAGACACCAGAAAACGTGACCCATACATCAGCCCTCAAAGTCTCGAGGCAAAAATCTAACAGGCAAACTCAACCTACCCACTGCCAGCTCCCACACCTCACCTAGAGCACAGCTCTCATCTCAGTTAAACCCTCAGTTACCTTTAACAGCCTCATGACCAGGAAGTTGAAAGTTTTAATCCTTTCTCACATGACACGATAGCAAACAGTTTTTTGGCTTCTGTTAAGAGCATGCCTTTTATTTGTGAAACAGATAGCAAGAGAATTCAGTGAGGTACACGTTTAATTATTGGGTTCCTCTAGCAAAAAGAAGAAACTGACAACATGAAAAGGTGGAGTCTTGGGCACTAATTTTTTTTTTTTATTCATTTAGGTTTTTTGTTTTAAGATACAATAATGAACCAAGCAGGTCTATACAGAGTGCTTTATGGTACAGACAAAGTTATGGTGGTTTAAATTATCTGCAGATCTGCAAAAATAGGTTAATTTGGGGGAGACATTTTTAAGCAATAACAATTGCCATGGGCTGAACGTCATTGTGTCAGTGTATGATTTTAAAACACTCTCAGAGGAAATCCCCTGGTGGCCCATGGTTAAGACTCCAGTCTTCTACTGCTGGGGAATGTGTCCTAGTTGGGGAGCTAAGATCCCTCAAGCTGCGTAGCATGGCCAACAAGGGAAAAGAAAGCTCTCAGCAGACTATTAATATAATAATATTTACTTTAATGTAGAATAGTATTAATCAATAGTAATTTTAGCCATGCCCAACTCTTTGCGACCCTATGGACTGTAGCCCACCAGGCCCCTCTGTCCTTGGGACTCTCCAGGCAAGAACACTGGAGTGGGTAGCCATTCCTTTCCCCAGGAGATCTTCACAACCCAGGGATCAAACCCAGGTCTCCTGCATTACTGGCAGATTCTTTACCGTCTGAGTCACCAGGGAAGCCCAATAATTATATTAATAGTAATAAAATAGAAGGACACTTTCTCTATACAACAAAAGACATCCACAGAGAACTAAACAACTGAGGCTCCCATCATAGTTTATGGAGAAACACTGAGCACTTTTTGTCCACCTGGGAACTGGGCCAGGATGCCCACCATCACCACTTCTATCCGACTTTGTACAGAGGCCCTACCCTGTGCCGTCAGAACTGTGACAGTGAGGATGTCACTTGCAAGGGGACAATGCAGACGCGGAGGCCAGCTCTCCAGGCCAGGCAGCGCTGTGCGGACACGTTCAGTCCTTTTCAGAGTCTCTTCTCAGGGCGAGGTGAAGGAAGACAGAGGCTGCACACTCGTTGCGATAACTCAGTCTACGACTTTCAGGGAGGACTGTGAACACTCACACACACACACACACGTGTGTCATGCACACACAGCATAAACACATGTCCCCAAAGGAAAGAAAACCTTCCCTGCATCTGTATTTAGTTTAAAAACCAAAAGCCCTTCTCAGTAGGTGCCCAGCACAATATAGACACCTTCTCTCCGCTGGCTCCCAGACCATCTTGCAGCCAGAGAGAAGTGCCAGCCCGCTGGTCACTGCTCGGTTCAGGAACCTTCCCAACCACAGGGGCGTGTGGGCCTTGCCTCACTCGTGTCTTTGGACCCTGGACAGAGCTGCCCACGAGCTTGGGTCCCACTTTGGGAGCTGGCTAAGGGTCTCCCAGACAGGAACTGCCTCAGTGCCCAGTGCCTGGCATGAGGGAGGCTGGAGAGGGAGGTTCAGGGTCCGAGTTCTCATCTCCAGGGTCCCTAAACCCAGGAAGGGGCTCTGCGAAGCCAGACAGGCCGACAGGGTCCCCTCCATCTGCCTAGAGAGGACATGAGAGCCACCCTCCCACACACACTCACAGACCTCATCCTTCTCTTCCCAGCTCACCCCTCAGCTCACCGGCTCACAAAGCACGGGATCCAGGACCAGAGAAGCAGTGCCCAGCGCGGTGCTCGGCCACAGTGAACAGCTGGCTGACCGAGTGCAGCAGCGAGTGAGTGAGCCAGCAAGTGTCCTGGTAGGGACATGGAGGCCTGGAGGCCCGGCGCGGAGGGCTCCTCCAGGCAGGGCCCAGGCTGAGTGGGCGGGGGTGCAGGACCGAGCAGCTGGGAGGTAGGGAGAAGGCTGAGACGAGAGGCCATCTCTTCCACATACAGCATTCCTCAGGCAGCTGGGACCCGGGTGCCACCCCCACACCCAGGTTCCTTCTTGCTCGCCTGCCCTCCCCCGGGGCCAAGAGTCCTGTGCGAGAGGTGACAGCTGATCCAAGCACATTTCTGGGTCAGGATAGACTGACCAGGAGAGGATATCTTCTCCCCTCCTCCTCCAACCTGAAAGCACTAATGTGTGCACCTGAATGCACACGCACGCATTCACATGCACACACACATACGCTCACCTATCACCTTGGCTCTGGAAGTTACCACCCCGCAGCTGGCACTGGGGTGGCTGCTTCCACCAGATCTATGCCATTCTCCTGGGACTCACAACCCATCTTATTTGAAATTGTCCCCAGACCTCCCTCATCTCCCCACCTACGTTGCAAACTCCTTATAAGCAGAGGCGCCAATGAGATGCATCTTTGCACACCCACAATACTCAGGTGTCACCAAGTATTAGTGGAGTGAATGAACATTTCCAACAGCAAGAATGAAGACAGGAGCCATGAGACTGAACACAGATTCAGTTCCAAAGAGTTGTCAAGGTCCACAGTGTCTGATAATTCCTAAAAGAATGGATTTCACTTTTCACCAGATTTGTGGCTGGAAACAAAGATCATGGCATCCAGTCCCATCACTTCATGGCAAATAGATGGGGAAACAACGGAAACAGTGACAGACTTTATATTCTTAGGCCCCAAAATCACTGCAGATGGTGACTGACGTGATGAACTTAAAAGACACTTGCTGCTTGGAAGAAAAGCTATAGACAACCTAGACTGCATATTAAAAAAGCAGAGATGTTACTTTGCAGACAAAGGTCAGTCTAGTCAAAGCTAATGGTTTTTCCAGTAGTCATTTGTGAGAGATGGACTATGAAGAAATCTGAGGGCCGAAGAATTGATGCTTTTGAACTGTGGTATTGGAGAAGAATCTTGAGAGTCCCTTGGACTGCAAGGAGATCCAACCAGTCCATCCTAAAGGAAATCAGTTTGAATATTCATTGGAAGGACTGATGCTGAAGCTGAAACTCCAATACTTTGGCCACCTGAAGTGAAGAACTGACTCATTTTTTAAGAGACCCTGATGCTGGGAAAGATTGAAGGCAGGAGAAGAAAGGGACAACAGAGGATGAGATGGTTGGATGGCATCATTGACTCAATGGACATGAGTTTGAGCAAGCTCCAGGAGTTGGTGATGGACAGGGAAGCCTGGTGTGCTGCAGTCCATGGGGTCGCAAAGACTTGGACACGACTGAGGGACTGAACTGATGGGTGGAAATAGAAAAGGCTAAATTTAGATAGGAAATGACATTAGGCTGAAGCCTGGATATGGAGCAAGACACAAGAAAAGTTGAGCAGGAGGAGAATCTCTGTGTAATGTGAATGAGCTATCTGTTTTCTCTCACTTCCAGAACAAAGGAGCTTATCCTTGACGTCAATGTAGGTGAAGAAACAAAAGGCTCTGGGTATGTGCAAGGTGCAGCTGGGCCTGGATTTGCTTGGCATTTGTGTAGGTTTATTCAGGAGGGGGCAGGGAGTCGTAGTTGAGGTGTCAATATCAGACAGAAGCTGGCTGCCTCAGCTGGCCTGCCAGGACTTTTGTGGGAAGGACTGTCCTGATGAACTTGGCGTTGCCCGGCTTTGCATCTGTGTCCGAGGAAGTTGCACACACACTTTGCCGAGGGCAGGGGAAATCCTCAATGTGTGTTTGGCTTCCGGAACTAGCAGCTTAGTCTGCTTCAGGCCACCAGATCATGACTCTTCCTTCCTTCCCATCCTTGATCTACCAGTAGCACCCAGGAAGAAGAATGTACAAGGGGAGGGAGAGTCCACAGGCCCCCTCTGCACTTCCAAGCCCAAACAACCTTGCTTCCCACGTCGGACCACGCAATTTCAGAGCAGGGTGCAGCTGAGCTGCCTTGGAGCCTGCCTGTGTTCCGGATCCCACCAGAAAGCCTTGGCCCTCTACCTTGTCTGAGAGGAAGTTCTGCTCTCCTGACACTTAAAAAATTTTGGGGGGCTATGCCATAAAGCATGTGGGATCTTAGTCCCCGACCAGGCATAGAACTTGAGCCCCATGCATTGGAAGCCGGGAGTCCTAACCACCGGATCACCAGGTAAGTCCCTCTCCTGACAGTTTATAGACAGAAGGCTTATTGAAGAGCAAATGGCCGCAGCCAAGGTGCTCAGAGTACAGAGCTCTCTCCCAGAGCCTGCTATACCGGGCTCATGTCTTTGTGGCTTCCGCCTTCGGAAAATCCTCCTTTTCCAAACGCCACTCTTCAAGCGCTGCCTCCTCCACGGAACCTCTGCGCACAACTCTTGCCCCGGTTAATTTCTGATCCACACCTCCCAGTTTAGTATTTGATTAAGTTCCCTTTTCATGAGATGGTCCTTTCTCCCGAATGATGCGATTTGGGGGCAGGGACAGCATCATTTATTTCTTTTTTGTACATCCCCTTAGTAACAAGGACCCTATTTGCTGAACCAAAACTTGCGACGCATAATCTGAAAAGTAAGAAAAGGCCACCTGGAAGCTACGTATCCTGACAGATCTGGGCTAGTGCTGACCTTGGTTGCCTGGGTGGGCGTGTACCCGAAACTCCAGCAGAGCCGCCCAGTCTGCAGCTAGCTATGAATGGATACGGAGTAAATGAATGAAAGGGAGTGAATGAAGAGGTTTGCTGGGGGGTGGGGGTGGGGGACGTCTCTGGCCATGGTTCAAGGTGACGGTCTCTCGGGGTGGGCTTCACCGAGTATTCGGCTCCCGGGGAGGGCCTGGCAGGGTTGCCCTGGAGCCCCACCCCGACCCGCGCCCAGCCCGCCCCTCGCCCCGCAGTGGTACGCGCCACTCCGAGCTCCCCGGGCCCTCGGATGCCCTTCGTCTTGAATGGAAGGCGCGGAGGCCGGAAGTGGAAGGGACCACTCCAGAGAACGAGGCGGGGGGGGCCACGGGCCCTCCGCGTCTTCATTGAGGAACCGAATGGGGGAACATGGAGTTCCATGTGCGTCTTATGTAAAGAGAGCGACGGACACTGCGGCCAATGGACGCACAGGGCACGCAGGCCCCGCCCCCCAGTATGCAGATGAGGCGGCATCGCGGCCAATGGCGGGCGCCGGGGGCGGGCACGGAGAGCGGTCACGTTTTCCACTATGTGACAGCGGCGAGTCCGCGGCGGCGGCGGCGGCGGCAGCGAACGGCCCTGCGGGATACACGCTGCTTTCGGCGGCGGCGGCGGCGGGGTCGGCGGACAGCGCACGGATCGTCCGGCGGACTGGTTAGGACGCGGCTCCGGTGAGTGCGCGCGGCGCGGCGGGCGTGGCGGGCCGGCCTGGGCGCAGACCGGCGTCTGGCCGCCTGGCTCTCTGGTTACGTAACCGCCGGCGGGACAGCCCTGGCCCCTGCCTCGGGGGGCGGGTGGTGGCCTGGGGTCTCCGCGGGCCGGCTCCGGGCGACGGCAGAGGATTCTCTAGTCCACAGAGATGCAATCGGAGGGTTTGCCGGGCTATTTCACTCACCCTGAAACCGGCCTGGGGGGGGGGGGGGCGGGGTGCGTTATTCCCATTTTGCAGATCAAGAAACTGAGATCCAGAGAGGTCAGGCCCGTGTCTGAAGTCACAGAGCTACTGAGGGGCTGTACAGTGAGCTGTCCTTCTTAGACGATTTTCTTTTAGGAACCCTTCCTCTTCTCCCCCTCTTTCCCCCATCCCCCAAGGAGGGAAGCTGAGGAAGGCCAGGGCGACCAAGGGTCAGTGCCACAGCCTCTGGGAAGATGGAGGGCCCCTTGGGGAGCTGGCTTCCTGCTCTTGAAGACACAGAGCCAAGTCTCCAGATCAGGAAAGGCCACTGGTGGGCACTGGTCTAGGAGCCCTAGCTGGACAGCCCTTGGGTCCCCTCGAGTGGATGAGCAGAAGGACAAGACAGATGCTGGACCTGAGCACAGATGCTCATCCCCTTTGCCCACCCTGGACCCTATGTGTTTATTCCCTCTCCTAGGTCTGGTAGAAGAAGGGGGAGGGTCCTGGTTTGTGATAGCACCATCACATTATCCTTCTGGGCTGGACTTTGGCTGCCAAGTCCTGGACAGGAACCAGTGTGTGGGCGGTGGGGTCGGAGGGGCCTGCTTACCCCTCCAGGAAGGCCAGGGTAAGGGATGACAACTTGGTTTCCAGGGCTTCCATAACCTACACAGAAGAAACCGGTTGGGAAAGCTGATTCATACTCACAGAAAAACAGACCCAGAAGGTACCCTGGAAATCATCCAGGATAACCCCTTAGCTTGACAGATGAGGAAACTGAGGCCCAGCTGTCTGCGGGGCGCAAAGCATGGCAGGGCCAAGCCCAGGCTCAGGGTGCCTGCAGGGCCTTTCCATCATCCTGATGGTCTTCATCCGGGTCAGGATGAACTTCAGAAGTTCTTTGAAGGCCTGGGATGGGGTGTTGCTGAATCTTGAGTGAGCTGGAGTTTGGAGCCGAGGGCCCTCAGGTCCCCCAAACATTAAGAAGCCCAGCTCCATGGCAGAAGCCCCTCCATGCATACCTTTCATCACCCACATCCAATACAGCAGGGCCACTGACCTCCTGTCTTGCTGCAAACGGGAATCACCCAGCCCCTCCCACAGCCAGGGTTTGTGGTCCTGGGCTGGTGTGGCTAAGGAGGGAGCAGAGCTCTACCTGAAGGCTTTCCTTTGAAACTGAGTTTTAAATTCAAGGCTAATCACTTTTTGTCACGAATAAAGTGATTTTTTTTTTTCCTCAGAAAAAGTGGTTAGTGGGTTGGGAAGATCCCTGGAGAACGAAAAAGCAACCCCCTCGTTTTCTTGCCTGGGAAATCCCACAGACAAAGGAGCCTGGAAGGCTACAGTCCATCAGGTCGCAAAAGAGTCCGCCACGACTCAGCAGCTAAACGACAAGCAATCACTTTTTGTAAAGCATTTAAGTAAAAAGAGGAAAGGGACTCCTGTTTCTTCAGTGGCAGCAACGTGATATGCCAACAGGGATGGCGCCGTGGGTGTTGGCAGTTATCTGCCGCTGTCGTCTCGCTGCGATTCACTGGGCTTGCAGTGGGGGCTGGGCGCTGGAGGGAGCAGGGGGCTGTCGCCTGCCTGGCCCTGGGCTGCTGCTCGGTGACCCAGCGGCCCCCACACCCCCGCCTCCAGGGCTCATCTGTGAGGCCGGGCTCAGGGTAGGTGATCTCTGAGGTCTGCTTTTCCATCTCTAGCTTTGTTTTGTTTTGTTTTCCGTTCTTATTGGAGTATGGTTGCTTGGCAGTGTGTTCATGTCTGCCCTACAGCAAAGTGGATCAGCTGTTGTCGTGTACTCACTGAGTCATGTCTGACTCTGCGTACACACATATCCCCTTCCTGAGACCTCTGTCCCCTCTCAGTCACCACAGAACACTCTGGTGGCTTTCCCTCTGTTGCACAGTAGGTTCTGTTTGGTGGTCTAGAGACAGCTGTACGGAGTGGCATATATACATCAGCCCCTCATCCCTAGCCTTTGGGGTTCTGTTCCTCTGCAGACGATTCCCACAGGAGGGCTCCTGACTTGAGGGCACATGGTGTTACTCTGTGAGGCTTAGAAGGAAGCAGGGAAAGTTCCTCTCATTTGTACTATTTCTCACCCACACTGAACTTTCAGAAAAATAACTGGTGGGCACGCCTCTGTTTTTAAATGATGATGTAATAACCTCACGGGGCCTCAACAAATCACAGGCTCTGGCAGGTCCCTGAGTTGCTGGCGGGACCGCTTAGCGTTCTGTCCAGAGAAAGCGTGCCACTGAGAACTACCGTATTCGGCAAAACTAACTAGAAATGCACCCGCCGACAGCTCTGCAGACGCTCCGCGGCCTGCGGAAGGCGGGCCGCCTGCCAACTGCGGAGAACCCCAGAAGGGGCCCGGCCCCGACCTCTGAGCTCTCCGTAGGCACCTCTGCAACAAGCTGGTTACTGCAGTTCCAAGTCTAGTGCGGATCAGAAGCAGTCAGTGAGCAGGCGAGCAGTGCAGGTCACGGACAGGCCAAGGCCACTGTGCTGTCAGAGGCGGGCAGGTCACGGACAGGCCAAGGCCACTGTGCTGTCAGAAGTGGGCAGTTCGGAAGACGGAGGGGCCTCCGGCCGAGTGCTACTCCCCAGCTCCTGAAGGCCTTGAGAGTCCTCGCCTGAGAAGAATCGGAACAGCTGGGCTGGTCCCTGGCCCCTAGACGCTGAAGCCAGCCTTAAGCAAAAGCAAGAGGCTTTTGCGTTGTTTGAAATCCTGTGCTTCTTAAAGGTGGTGGAGCTAAGAGTGCCTGAGGGGTCTTAGGGAGGGGAGCACGCCTCTCCCCAGCCACCGTCTCTTCCTTATTTGGACGGCTGCAGTCACATTTTCCTCGGTTACCAGCGGTTTCCATGGAGAGTGCCAGTGTTTATTCAGCAGGACAAACATTTTCTCCAGATTACAGCAGCCTGGCCTCAGGGAATTGGCTCCTGCCAGGAAGTAGCAACCGGGTTATAATATTTGGGGTTGTAAAATACGAGGGCTTGCAGAAACAAAGTACAGGCTGTGAGGTCCCTGTTACGTAAAGTTCAGAAACGGGGGGAATGAACCAGGCTGTGAGAACTCAGGCTCGTGGGGACCTGGGGTGGAAGTGGGGAGCAGGGGTGGGGATGGGGACCACCAAGGGCCCCTGGGGGCCAGCAGCGTCCTGCCTCTGGGGCTGGGGGCTCAGTTTGTGGACACACAGCAAGGCGTCCCCGTCGGCAGGTGTCTCATCTTCCATTTCAGCTGGTCTTCAGTGACTGAGCCTGCCCTGATTTCTGGTCTCTGCTTTCCACAGAGAAGGGCACGTCCCCCTCAGACCAGGGGTGGTGAGCGCAGGAAGCGTTTACCGTGCTGGCGGTGCTGGTAGAGGGCGGCGCTGGGGCTCAGGCTATGTTTTTGGTCCCGTTTCTTTCTACTGATTATTGTGGAAACTGTGAGTGTGTGCACGAAGGGAGGACGGGGAATGAAGGCCCTGGCCAGCGTCGGCAGGCTTCTGCCCCCTCCCACCTCCCTGCCAGCTTCCTCCTTGTCCCAAGTGCCGTGAAGCCAGCCCAGACGGTGATCTCACCATGGACGGCACTTTCTGAGTGTTCCTCTGTCCCGGCCCAGCAGCCCCGGCTACTGAAGACACGGTCAGGGGCCCGGGTCAAGGGTGTGAGCGCAGCAACTTTCCTTCCATCTGGCTGTTCCCCAGAGCAGCTCCCACGTGTGGACGTCTCAGAAGTGGCCGTGGCAGGTCTCTCGCAGCAGGTACCCGCCTGCCTTCTCCTTAGCCCCTCTGCAGCCAGGCGGTCCCTTCCTCCCCCGGGCCCCTGGGCTCATGAGGAACGCCCCCCTCCCCTCCCGCTGCCCTGGTGGAAACACAGGCTTCCCGGGGCTTCCATGGAGCCCTGGCACGCTGGCGAGGGCGGGCGCTCAGTGGACGTTTGTGGAAGCAGGAGGCAAAGTCTGCTTTGACAGGCACATTGGTTTTGCCAACTTGGCAAAATGAGGTCAGTCGGTTAGAGCTGTCAGTGCTGAGCGACGCGTTTTCTGGAATAATGAGGCTCGGACGGTTGGTCTGCTGTTTCCCGTTTCTGCCATGCTTGTCCTACGCTCTCAGGGGCTGGGACCCTAAAAACCAGGGCTTCTCCGAGGAGCTGGGTGACAAGCCCCGGGTGTGTGGAAACACGGTGTGCCACGCCTCCTCCACAGGCAGCCAGAGACAGCACTCTTAACAATGAACTATCTCCTTTTTTTTAAAGAAAAAAAACTGCTTTTTCTTACCCTGTCTCTTTTCCTCTAGTCATTGGCTGTGCTGTGCTGTGCCCAGTCGCTCAGTCCTGTCCGATTCTTCGCAACCCCACGGACTGCAGCCCGCCAGGCTCCTCTGTCCATGGGATTCTCTGGGGAAGAATACTGGAGTGGGTTGCCTTGCCCTCCTCCAGGGGATCGTCCCAACCCAGGGATCAAACCCCGGTCTCCTGCATTGCAGGCAGACTCTTTACCATCTGAGCCACCAGGGAAGCTCCTAGGGACCATAAAAGCCAGTGCCTGCTGGAGGCTCGCTGCATTCCATACGCAGAACCGCTGTCCTTCAAGCCTCTAAGCAGCCAGTGGGTGGTGGGTGCTGCTGTGGCCCACCTTACAGATGGGGAAGCAGGGCCCCAGGACGTGTGGGAACTTGCCCAGGACCGCAGTCAGGAAGTGGAGGAACCTGCCAGAGGTCCCACTGTCCAGGGTCTTCTCACTTAGCCCTCCGCTGCCATCCCCTCCCCTTCAGAACTGACTCAGCAGAAAGGCCCTGCCTCGCTGCTTATCTGGGGAGGGCTGTGGGGGAGACCGGTAGTGTCCAGGGAACCCTGAGAAGCAAGCAAAGCACGGAGGAGCCCCTAACAGGTGTCCCAGCTCCCACCTTGCTCTGCCCTGTAACCCTGCTGACACGTGAGTCAGACCTTGGTGCACTTTCCATCTCACTCAGATGGCAGCCACGGCCTGGCTCTGACCGCGTGTCAGCCACCTGCCTTGCACCTGGCCCTCCGTCCTCCTCAGACCCGCTGGCCTCAGGACCCCTGCACTCGCCGTCCCCCTGGCCCATCCTCTCAGCCGCTTCAGTCTGTCTTGGTTTGGGTTCTCTTAAAAGGAGCGTGCAGGCTAAGCTTAAATGCTGGTCCAGTACTGGGAGGTGTAATCCCAGGGCAGCTGAGGTGAGGGAGTGGGGAGTGCAGAAGAGACGACTGACACAGAGACACACACACACACACACGCACGATGACACCCTGCTTCACAGACACCCAGCTGGCCACTCAGCCCCTCGGGTCTCATTGGAAAAACTATCCGGAGGAAGATGAAGGAAGGATGCAGAGGAAAGGACGGTCTGTTCGAGGGCGGGACGCAGAGGCAGCGCCGCCCTCGGGGGCCGTGGTCCCAGCTCACCCGGGGCGCACGCCCCCTCGGATCCAGCTGCCTTGCCCACCTGGCTGCAGCAGCGGGGGAAGCGGGGCCCACCCCATGGTGACCTTGGCCCTTCATCCAAGGTCCCACGTGTCCGGCAGAGACTCCTTGAGTGTGGGCCCCGCAGTGGCCAGGCAGAAGTGAGGCCTGCAGGCTTGGGGGAGCGTGGCCGCGGGGTTCTGAGTGAGCACGCCCCGGGGGCAAGTGCAAAGTTGCGCGTCACCTGTATGTGGGCCTTCCCTGGCCCCCCTTCCTGATTCACACCCAGCCGCTCCCACATCTGGAGCCCTGCTCTGCTTCTGAGCTTCCCTCATCTGCCCTGCACGCCGTTCCCTGCCGGACGGTCTGTTTTCCGCACTTGAAGGTGAGCTCCACGAGGACAAGAAGGCCATCCGTTCTCTGCGCTCACTGGCCCCAGCGCTGTAGGCAGAGACGGGCCGGGGTCAGCCCTGCAGAGCGCCCCTGTCCTCCTTACAGCGGGTCCCGTTGCTCTGTGGCCGTCCGTTTGTGCCTGGGGTCTTCCCGCAGCAGTGAGCCTGGCTCCCATCCTTTCACTGGGTGCAGTCTCCCCTTGGCTTGTGCCCTCACACCGTGCACCAGGCCCTGGGCTACCGCTGGGAGGGACTCAGAGCTCCCATGCCCTGGCCATCTCGGTGACCCCGGGGGGCAAGGCCAGACAGGGGACGCCACGCCCACAGGGCCGGGAGAAGGCAGAGCTGCTGGTGCGGCCGTCGGGCCAGCTGCCGGGCTGTGTGCTGCAGCAGGCACCAGGCCTCCGAGGTCAGAGCCCAGCCTGGGCCCGGGGGGTGGCTGCAGGGAGGTCCCGGGCCCCACCGCGCTGGCGACCCCCGTGCAGAGCAGAGCCGTGCTCTGCGCCCCAGGCAGAGAGGAGCTCAGCTGCCCTGCGTGGACCGCAGTAGGGCCAGCTGAGGCTGGGCCCAGCCACGTGGGCCAGGTGGACACGATGCCAGTGGCTTCCTTGCCGGTGGTCCTTTCCGGGTCTTTCTTCCTACATACCCCACACTCACACGTCTCTGTGTGGACGGAGCAGCTTCCCAGGCATGAGGAGGGGCCAGGCTGTAAGCGTGGCTGGACGTGCCCAGAGCCCCCGCTCCAGGAAGACTTTGCTGGTCCAACACAGGAGCCCTCCTATTGGCCAGCCCAGGATGCTGCTGTTCTGCTCCCCCGTGGAAGCCTCATCCTTTGCGTGTTTCCTCGTGTCTTAACGAGGTGGAGCATCTTCCCAGGTCAATAGCTCTTACCTGGGGCTTCTCTGTGTGGAAACAGCCTGTTCTTAGTCTTCGGTCTCTCTCTTCCCAGACATTAGCACCTTTCATTCTTTATCATGTTAGCTAGAACTTCCCTGAATGTTGAAGCCCGACTGGTAGATGTGCTTGTTTGCTCCTGACTTTCGCAGCAGAGAGCTGGCGTTTGAGGTTCTCATGATTCGGGACCAGTAAACAGCAGCTGTCTAAGACCACAGTCAGATGCTCTGACAGCCTTCCTCTGGTGGCCCTGGCTGTCTCCTTTCGGCATGCAGACTTTCTCTTCTGAAGATCTGGTATCACAGCAGAGACATCCAAGAGTAGCGTGACTTAGCGTCCTTCGCAGGGAAACTGTTTGCTTTTTCCATGGGTAGAATTTTCTTTTTCCTTGAAAACATCATTTCATCAGGATGCAGCTGGGCTTCGACCCTTCTCACGTGATTTTGCCGGGCGCTCAGGGAGTCAGGCGCATACAGATCTGTCTTCAGGATGCTTTCCTTGCACGTGTGTCTTTCTCTGTAGTTTCTGTCTCATTGCTATGGTGTCTTTTGCAGAAACAGCTGTTATCTGCAGGTAAAAAAATGTGACTTTAATATCAGCCCTTTCCCGGGGCATGTTTAAAACGTTTCGCATTCTCATCCTTTCCACTGCTGAGTCTAAACTTTATCTTTCTAATTCTCTGTTCTAATGTGACCCTTCACCTCAGTCTGCAGCTTTAGCTCATCTGTCGTCACGTGTTTCATTGAATCCATCATTTCTTGATTTTGTTTGTGATACAGAACCGGTGATGCTGTCCTAAACTTGCTTGTTTCCTTGTGCTCTGGAGGTTGTATTTCTCGTCTTCATTGCACTCCTTTTCCAAAGCCGCATGTTGGCTCCTTTCTGCTGACTGGTTTGGGAACCAGACAGGGTCTGATCAGACCTGCTGTTTTTGTTTTGCGAAGAGCGCTGTGGTTGGATTCTGCACAGGCCCCCTCCTTGGGGAGGAGGGGGCCCTGAATCCAGCGTTGTCTCTTGCTGTGTGTGTGGCCTGGGCAAGTCACTGCCTGTTTTCCCAAGAACGGGATCCTGGTGCGCTGTGGACAGCGACCATGGGGGTTACCCGAGCCAGCGCGCGCCATGCCCCCCGCCCTGTCCGCAGAGCCACATCCGCCAGAGTCCTCTCCCTGCGGCCTCTCATCCAGGCCCCTGAGTGCGAGAAAGCTGCAGGGGCACATTCTGCCTTCTGGGTGGGGGTGTCCACTGCCTGGGCCCGCCAGCTCTCCCGCCACTGCTCAGGGCCGAGGCTGGCCTCTGGGGACCGCATCTGTGTGTCCCCCCACCTTCTGGCTTCCTGACCGCCAAGGCCGGGAGGAGAGGGGAGTGGGGTTTATGCCCCCACCCCCAGGCTGCAGGTGGCCTGGCGCCGCTGCTGCGGTGGCCCCGCTGGCCCCTCCTGCCCCTCCAGGCCCAGGGGAGAGAACAGCCCCCCACACACACCCCTGGTCGCCCCAGAGCTGCGAATCGTTTGCAGTTTCCTCAACCCTGACCACATCCACTCGTGCGGGGCTTCCATCCAGCTCTCTGTGGGTCTGCAGGAGGGTCTGCGTCCTGCCGGGACCCTGGGGAGGCACCCTCCAGGGTCCTGCTTTTGCCCCGTGACCTCTCAGTCTCCCGTCCCTAGGCTTCCCGTGCAGCCCTCCTGCCCTGGGTCCTCACTGTCTTTACTCACCTGAGCCTACAACCGGTCAGTCTCTCTCCAGCCCCCCTCCACCCACCTACCCCCCAAAGCCCCGAAGTGAAACTTTCTGTCCAAATAAACGAAGTTCCCAGAGTCTGCTGCTTCCGACCCATCCGGGCTCTGCATGGACCCCACAAAGTGTAGGCCCCACGCTGGCCTCATATGGACCCCCCGCCCCCTGCCGCTATGAGGGCTCCCGCCGCCCCGCCCTCTCCATGCAGTAACCCCCCTCCCGCAGCCTCATTTCCCTGTGAAGCCTCCCCGCCTGCAGCCTGGCTCTGGGTCTCCCGTAACTTGTGATGGCTGAGATATCTGAACCCCGCTGCACCCCCATCCTGGGGAGGGCCATCAGCAAAGGGGTGTCTGGGGCTGTGGAGGCCCTCCCAGTTCAGGGCAGCTGGGGACCCAGGGCACAGAAGCCACACCGCTGACCCTGTGTCCCTGAGCGAACCTGGAGGAGGGCTCCGGCAGGGCGTCCCTCCTAGCAGGCCGCCTGCCCTCGCGCGCCTGACCACAGTCTCTGTTCTGCCAGCTCTGCCCCGGAGCCAGCATGGACGGCTGCGCCGACCACATGCCCAGCCCCAGCGACCCCTCCGAGGAGCCCGCGGAGCCCCGGGCCAGCCAAGCTACCCTCCAGGAGGACGTGGACATGAGCGGTGGCTCAAGCGGGAACGAGACCGATGAGAATGGCTCGACGGGGCAGGACTCGCGGCACAGCAGCTGTGGAGACAGCGGCCGGGAGCCGGGGCTGCTGCTGGGGCTGCCGAGCGCGCGCCAGGGGTGGGTGCAGCTGAGGCCCCGGAGGCAAGGCCAGGCCTTTGTTTTCTCAGTGTCTCATTCCGAGCTAGCGTGGGTGCTTTTGCAGTCTTTAAGTCATGATGATCAAGTGTCTCAGGACTTTTGAAAATCTCATTAACTCAGTTCTGTTGCTTAATCGTGTCCAACACTTTGCAACCCCATGGACTGCAGCACGCCAGGCCTCCCTGTCCATCACCAGCTCCTGGAGCTTGCTGAAACTCATGTCCATTGAGTCAGTGATACCATCCAACCATCTCATCCTCTGTCTTACTAACTTATTAACAACTGAACTCTCCTGAGGTCTGTCCTTCCTCATAATGGTGATATGGGTGCAGGACTGTGCTAGATTCATGATGAGATGACAAGATCACGGGAGGCAGAAGAGTCAGGAAACCCTGAACGATGCTGAGTGGCTTACAGAGCGTGAACTTGCTGCTCTAGCCTAGGATGTGTATCGCCCAGCACTTCCTTATCTGGCATCCAGAGGTTTTCCGTTCGTTTTCTCTTAACCTCGTGTTTTTCCTGATTGACTTGCTGTGGTGTGGTCCAGCCTGTCATCCCTGGGTGGATGGGGAGGGCAGGGATGGACACACTCTTCTGAGTTTTGCATTTATTTTTGTTCTTTTAGTCCTGAAACCTTTGACCTGATGATGGCAAAGTCTGAACGCCACCTGTCCACCAGTGGCTGCAGGTAAGGCCAGTTACCACTCACTCCATTCAGGGCCTTCGGAGAGATAGAAAAGTTTGTCATGAGACGAGATTGTGGGGGTGATGTGACTATTTTCGAGCTTCTGTTGGAGCCCATCAGTCTGAGCAGCTGTGCCCTCTGTGAGTCCAGCCTCGTCCTTTCAGACGACTGGCCCCTCAGGCTGCTCCAAGCCCCTGACGGTGCCGCAGGCCTGCAGCTCCTCTGGCTCTGACTTGGCAGGCCTTGTCTGCATCTCAGACACGTACCTGGAGTGTTCCTGACCTCTCTATTTAGGTGTTTGTGACAAACATGTCCTTAATTTCATATTGACAGACGCTTTCCCATCACCACTGGGGCAAAATTCAGACCTCAGTCTCGGGCCTGGGGGCGCTATGCCAGCACCCCCGAGGCCCAATCCCTCACTCTCTGGATCCTCTGTCTAAACAGCCTGTCCCCCTCTGCAAGTGCCCACATCCCTGTATCCTTGGATTTGAAGATCCTCCTTATACACTTGGTCTCCTCTCCTCTCCCCTCTTCTCACTGTTTTCACATCTTTGTCCCAGGACACCACCATGCTGTCCCCTGGGGTCTCCGTCACTCACTCCTTCTCTGTCTGAGACCGGAAGAAAGACAGGGCTCAGCAGTGGGGCAGGTTGGTCAGGTGGTGGGTGGACCAGTAGGCCTTGCTGGTAGAGAAGAGCCAGCAGGAAGGATGCTCTCCGCGTTCACCTGGGTAGAATACTGCTGCTCCCAGCACGGTTCCTCTCCCTACCAGGGACACAACACATGTCTGCAAGTTTTGGTTTCACAGCTGGCAGGGGCACCCCTGCGTCCTGCGTGCCCACCAAGAACACGCAGACCGCAGCGTCCTCGCACCCCAGTGGGGAAGCTAGGCCAGAGGCACAGTGAAGGCGGCACTTAGGGTGATCGTGTCCTTCTTCAACTCCGCAGCAGCGAGCAGTCCACCAAAGCCGACGCCCACAGAGAGCTCATCAAAACCCTGAAGGAGCTGAAGGTCCACCTCCCCGCGGACAGGAAGCCCAAGGGGAAGGCCAGCACCTTGGCGACCCTTAAGTACGCCCTGAGGAGCGTGAAGCAAGTGAAAGGTAGGTGTTTGTTCCAACCTGTAGCAGTGAGTCTCAGATCTCCTCAGATCAGAGCTTAGACTCGGTTGATTTTCTGAAACGCAGTCCTGAAATAGCAGAAGGAAGTCACAGAAGTCTGCTGAAATCGCAGCTGGTTGAAAGCCTCAGTTCATCAGAAGTTTTCTATTGTATGTGACTTTTAGAGGAAAGAAACAAAAGCGGGTAGAAAACCAGCCAACGGAAGAAACCTGTTTATTAATACAAGATGGAGCTTTTGAGCTTTCTAGCATGGGGTCCCGTCACGTTGCGGAGTGTCCAGTGCCTTCCTGGCTCTGGCCAGAGAGTGCTGACGTGCATGCAGGCTGGGGCTGTGAGTACCCCCCACACCCAACCCAGCCTGTCGCTGAGGGCTTGCGTTGAAAAAATCATGTGAGGGGATACGAGGAGGATATCGCCTCATTTTTCTAAACGTGTGAGTTTCTACCATGGTTCTTTCCACCAGGAAGGCAGGCAGGTAGGCCCGGTGCCCATCTCCACCCCAGGCAGCAACGGCCCGCGTGATTCGCATGCCGCTTCCCTCTGGGGGTCTGTTCGGATTTTATCACTCGATGGAAGAACACAGAAGAGCTTTCAGAACAGCAGAATCGAAGGGTTTCCCTGGTGGCTCAGCAGTAGACAGTCCGCTTGCACCGCAGGAGACTCAGGGTCAATCCCTGGGTCGGGAAGATCCGCTGGAGGAGGGCATGGCAACCCACTCCAGTACTCTTGCCTGGAGAATCCCATGGACAGAGGAGCCTGGCGGGCTACAGTCCTTAGGGTCGCAAAGAGTCTGGACTTGACTAAAGCGTCTGAGCATGCACACAGCAAAATCAGCTGAGGCGTTTACCTGAGACAACGTGTGCTGGACCCTTCACAGAGGCAGCGCGGGAATCCACGAACAGACACTGCGGGCTGCAGAACGCTCAGATGCCGTGCGTTTCAGTAAATCCCACATCCCATGAACAACTCCCAGGAGAGCTTAGTCCTCCTTCAGCAGCTCTGCGACCTGGCCTGCCTCCGAGCCGGTGCCCCTGCCCTGGGTCTCAGGTAGCCACAGGTGCCCCTGCCTCCGGGCAGGTAAGGAAAGCGTGACCCAGAAGAGGTGCCAGCGTTTCTAGGGCACTGTCCTGCCTGCAGCCCACCCCCGGGAGCCCAAGCCCCGGACGCCACGCCTGGGGCCCCTCTTAGCAGCTCAGCTGCGGAAGCCAGCCGCCTGTCACGCCAGGTGTGTTTCTAAGAGTCGATTCTGTCCAGATGGGAGCGTCTGGCCACCGAGGGGGTGGGTACGAGGGGCTGTCCCACTGTCCTGCCTGGAAACAGCGGTGTGTCATAGTGTCTCAAAGACAGGCCCGTGGGGGACGTGAGCTCAGGTGGACTGTGTGGTCGTGTTCCTGAGAAGCCTGGGAATGTTCCTGAGAGGTTCCTGAGAATGATTCAAAAAGTTCTGTAATCAAAGGCCATCTGACTTTTCAGGGGGAAAACACCTGGACTTCTGTTTGTTCAGCCTTCACACTTCTCTGGTTCTGTGCCCACTTTCTCATGAGAAAGGCATGAGTTAGGCACTGAGCTGAGCCCTCCCTGTGGTCTCTCCGCAGCCAGTGAGGAGTACTACCAGCTGCTGATGTCCAGCGAGAACCACCCTTGCGGCACCCACGTGCCCTCCTTCACCGTGCACGAGATCGAGGGCGTCACCTCCGAGTTCATCGTGAAGAACGTGGTGAGCACCTGACCCGACCCGGGTCTTCGCCCAGAAAGCTCATGTCCGCTGGCCAAGTCTCCCAGGGGGAGCCGGCCGAGCCCTGGCTTCATAGCAGCAGGGCCGGGAGTTTCAGGAAGTGGGTTCCTTCCTTAAGAAAACAGTGTAAGTCAGGGATTCAGAAGCAGCGGCCGTGTGCCAGTCTGTGCTGCTCTCTGAGGCTGACCCCTCGCAGCCCAAGCGACTCCACCCCACATCAAGGGCGTGAGAGTGAGCCCCCAAGATGGGGGGAACGGGAGGGACACAAGTAGCCCATAGGTGGGGCCCACCCTGAGGTCTGCGAAGGGGGGTGAGTCGCCCCCAGTTCTCAGTCACCAGAGCAGACTTAAGGGCAGGTGGGGACCCCAAGGTCCCAGAAGCACAGCGGTGCTGGCCTGGAGAAGGAAGGGGATCCTGACCCTCCCAGGCCACTCCTCCAGTGCCCCCGCTGCAGCTTGACCCCAGGGGAGCCCCTTAACCCATGGGGAACCCCAGCCCCGAGCTCCGAGGGCCAGTTGGCCGGGAGAGCCTGGGTTTGGGCCAGGGCCCCAATGCCTCCAGCCCCTCAGGCAGCCCTGAGCCCGGGAGAGACATGCGCTGCAAAGGTCGACAGTCAGGGGGAGCAGGGGTGAGGCCCCTGCCAACTCCTGGGTCACCTGGGCTAGCCGCCAGCAGTGCCATGCCCAAAGACAGGGCTGGGGACAGCTGCAGAGGATTCCCGCAGCCGGGGTTCTGCTCGGCAGTGGAACCCCACGTGCTTTTCCAAACAGTATCCCATTGGGACCCCATATGTGTAAGAGAAGAAGTCCGGTCACTGTGGTCCGGGCTGGGGAAGAGGGGTCCACGACCCTTCACTTGTCCTGCCCCCTGCCCATGCCTCGGCCCGATTCTGGGGGGACCCCGATTCCGGGGAGGGTGACCTGTCCAGTCCGCTCCTGCCCGGCCTCACCAGGGTCACATTCTCCGCGTCCCAGGATATGTTTGTGGCTGCTGTGTCCCTGGTGACTGGGAAGATCCTGTACATCTCTGACCAAGTGGCCTCCATCTTTCGCTGTAAGAGGGACGCCTTCTACGATGCCAAGTTTGTGGAGTTCTTGGCACCCCATGACGTGAGCGTGTTCCACAGCTCCACCACGCCGTACAAGCTTCCGCCCTGGAGTGACCGCCGCCAAGCAGGTGAGGGCCCTTCTCCCTGGGCAGCACGGGGAGGACTCGGCCCAGCAGGCTGGGGGCCGGGCAGGGCGACCCCTGACGTGGGGCCGCTGCCCACCTCCCCTCCACGGGACTCCGCTGCAGTCCCCCAGCGTGCCCTCCCAAAGGGGCTGGCGTGTCTGTGAAAGATTAAAGGTTGTTTGTTCAGAATAAATTTAGGACAAAAGTCTTTGTAGATTTCAGAAAGGGAAAACGGCTTTAGAAGATTTTAAGGGATGTCAGGTGTTTTGGAAAGAAAGGTGTTGGAAGCTGAAGTCTGGAGGCGAGGCTGCAGGGAGGGGAGAAAGACAGGGACACATCTGGAAGGCTTCCTGCAGGTGGTGTGGTGATGTTAGTGCGGAGGGGAAGCTCAGCACCTCCGCGAGGCTGCTCCGTGAACACAGACCACGCCGTCCTCCCAGCTCAGACCCAGCTGGCTGTTGCAGGCTCTGCGGGCTCCGGGGATGCACCACGGCAGCTGCGTCCCCAGGCCCCAGGGCTCCCAGCCCGCCCACTCTGCTCCTGGCCACGGGGCTCTCACGGTCAAGTGTCCTGCATCCTTGTCCTGCAGTGTGTGTCCATCTGCGCCTAGACGGTCATTAGCCCCTCTGTGGGCTCTGAGTTCTCGAAGCTGAGATGGACCCAAAGAGGAGAAGCCCCAGGGAGTCAGGAGAGACGAGCAGGAAATGGACGGGACCAGGAGTGCTCCGGACAAGCTGGACCTTGGTCATGATCTCGACCAAGAGATCCCCCCAAACTGGCTGCGTCCCCCAAAACTGACTCCTGTCCTTGGCTTCTAGATCAGGTCTCCGCTCCCATCAAAATGCTCCTCCGCCCACATCCACCTCCACCTGGATCTTGGGTCCCTCCATGCCGTGGGGCTCCCCTCCCCTGCTTCCAGGCAGTGAGGGCCTTGCCACCGCTGTCAGAGCCCCAGTTCAGCAGCTGTTCCTGCCCGAGCCCAGACAGCCAGGGCCAGGGCACAGTTTGCTCTAAGGTTGACTCGCAACGAGGGGGATATGTGCTTCACGTTTCTCGGGTCAAGCCGTCTGCTTTCACCTGAAGCCCCAGCCTAGGAACTGTGCAGCCAGATCGCTCAAGGCTGCAGCCAGCGTTAGGAGGACCACTCAGCTCTCGGTCATTGCGAGGAGGGAGCGCGCTCTGCGTGTGGGCTCCCAGCATGAACGGGCACCGCCCCCCTGGGATGCCTGGGACTGCATCTTTATCTGAAGAGAAAATGAGGCCTTTCCAGGCCAGTAATTTCATATCATTTTCCCTAACCAGTAACTCTCTACTTTCCCTTATGTTTTGTTGTTGGTGGTGGTTTCTTTGTTCTGAGTAGAGGAAGCTTTATGAGAAAGACCAAAATCTAAGGCATCTTTTCTTGAATCGTGTTTATTATGAAAACACTGTTCTTTCGTCTCTAATGAGGTCGCCCAGTTGAACTCATGCTTTTACTAGACATTTAAATTTTAAAGTAAGGATTGATGTAAGCTGCGAAATGCCCTGAGTGGCTTCTATTACAAAACAATAGAATGAGAAAGACTAGAGACCCGTCAAGAAAATGAGAGACACCAAGGGAACATTTCATGCGAAGATGGGCACAATAAAGGACAGAAATGGTCTGGACCTAACAGAAGCAGAGAATATTAAGAAGAGGTGGCAGAAATACACAGAAGAACTGTACAAAAAAGGTCTTAATGACGCAGATAACCACGATGGTGTGATTACTCTCCTAGGGCCAGACATCCTGGAGTGTGAAGTCAAGTGGGCCTTAGAAAGCATCACTGCGAACAAAGTTAGTGGAGGTGATAGAATTGCAACTGAGCTATTTCAAATCCTACCAGATGATGCTGTGAAAGTGCTACACTCAATATGCCAGCAAATTTGGAAAACTCAGCAGTGGCCACAGGACTGGAAAAGGTCAGTTTTAATTCCAATCCCAAAGAAAGGCAATGCCAAGGAATGCTCAGACTACCGCACAGTTGCACTCATTTCACATACTAGCAAGGTAATGTTCAAAATACTTCAAGTGAGGCTTCAGAAGTATGTGAACTGATGACTTGTAGATGTTCAAGCTGGATTTAGAAAAGACAGAGAAACCAGAGATCAAATTGCCAGCATCTGTTGGATCACAGAAAAAGCAAGAGAGTTTCAGAACTCTCTGGAACATCTGCTTTATTGACTACACTAAAGCCTTTGACTGTGGATCACAACAAACTGTAGAAAATTCTTCAAGAGAAGGGAATTCCAGACCACCTTCCCTGCCTGTGAGAAACGTGTATGCAGGTCAAGAAGTGACAGAACCAGACATGGAACAACGGACTGGTTCCAAACTGGGAAAGGAGTACATCAAGGCTGTATATCGCCAACCTGCTTATTTAACTTTTAGGCAGAGTACATCTTGTGAAATGCCAGGCTGGATGAAGCACAAGCTGGAATTAAGATTGCTGGAGAAATATCAATAACCAAGAAGGCAATGGCACCCCACTCCAGTACTCTTGGCTGGAAAATCCCACGGGCAGAGGAGCCTGGTAGGCTGCAGTCCGTGGGGTCGCTAGGAGTTGGGCACGACTAAGCGACTTCACTTTCACTTTTCACTTTCATGCATTGGAGAAGGAAATGGCAACCCACTCCAGTGTTCTTGCCTTGAGAATCCCATGGATGGAGGAGCCTCGTGGGCTACAGTCCATGGGGTCGCTAAGAGTCAGACACGACTGAGTGACTTCACTTCACTTCACTTCAGATATGCAGATGACACCACCCTTATGGCAGAAAGTGAAGAGGAACTAAAGAGCCTCTTGATGAAAGGGAAAGAGGAGAGTGAAAAGCCGGGTTTAAAACTCAACATTCAGAAAACTAAGATCATGGCATCCGGTCCGATCCCTTCATGGCAAATAGATGGGGAAACAATGGAAACAGTGACAGACTTATTTTCCTGAGCTCCAATATCACTGCAGATGGTGACTGCAGCCATGAAATCAAAAGACACTTGCTCCTTGGAAGAAAAGCTGTGACAAACCTAGACAGTGTGATAAAAAGCAGAGTCATCGCTTTGCCAACAAAGGTCCATATAGTCAAAGCTATGGTTTTCCAGTAATCATGCACAGATGTGAGAGCTGGACCATAAAGAAAGCTGAGCGCTGAAGAACTGATGTTTTCGTAATACTGTAGAAGACTCTTGAGAGTCCCTTGGACTGCATGGAGATCAAACCATCCATCCTAAAGGAAATCAGTCCTGAATATTCATTGGAAGGACGGATGCTGAAGCTGAAGCTCCAGTACTTTGGCCACCTGATGTGAATAAGAGCTGACTCATTGGAAAAGACCCTGATGCTGGGAAGGACTGAAGGCGGGAGGAAACGGGGATGACAGAGGATGAGATGGTTGGATGGCATCACCGACTCAATGGATGTGAGTTTGAGCAAGCTCCGGGAGATGGTGACGGACAGGGAAGCCTGGCGTGCTACAGTTTGTGGGGTCGCAAGTGGACTTAGCACCTGAAGAACAGCAGTCCCCCCAGAAATGCTTGGGTTGAGACACTCGGGCGTTTATATGCAAACACTCTGCCCACGAGTGAGCACAGCTCCCAAAGTTAAGTGCTGTTAGCACGGCGTGGTTCCATGAGTGCTCACTTGTGAACTAGCCCTCACCTCGGTCAGGACTGGAGTCAGAGCTCTGTACCCTGAGGGCTCCGCTCGGTGGCAGGTAAACCTGCTTCGCACCCTGACTCTCGATTCTCCTGCCTCATCTGTAGGAAATAAAAGCGCCTTCCGGGGTCAGCCGTGTGACGGGGACTTTCTCTTTCAGACTCTTTTACTCAAGAATGTATGGAGGAGAAGTCTTTCTTCTGCCGAGTCAGGTGAGCCCAGTTCCTGAAGGTGGGGAAGGTGCGGGAGTGCCCTCGCCCCGCCACCTGCCCAGGCCCCGTTCTCTGGGGTGGAGGCTCAGCAGGGGCACCTCTGCCGCATGGCACGCGTGTCCTGAAAAGTCCGTGTGAAGACACGCTTCCATAGGCCAAGCCGTTCTGTTTTGTTTCATTTTTTGGTCATCCTGCTCAGCTTGTGCGACCTTAGTTCCCCGCCCAGGGATCGAACCGGGGCTCTGGCAGTGCCAGCACTAAGCCCTAATCACTGGCCTGCCAGGGAAGTCCCGAGCCGCATTTTAAATGTGCCTGGGGAGTTAGGAGAGACGGGCCAACCATGGGGTGACTGACCGGCTCCTCGAGAAGAACGTCAGCCTGGGCAGCCCAGACTCATATCTGTCACCTGGGAAATTGGCCAGCTCCCCCCCCCTCGCTTGGAAAGACATGAACCCCAGGTTCTGTGAGGACCCTGGAAGCTTGTGTAGCCTTTGGTCTGGGTGTGTTTTCTCAGGGAGAGCCCATAGCTTTCCCCACAGGTTCTGTGAGGATCCCAGAAGCTCATGTAGCCTTTGGTCTAAGTGTGTTTTCTCAGGGAGAGCCCTTAGCTTTCCTCACAGCTCTGTGAAGACCCCTGAAGCTCATGAAACCCTTAGTTTAAATGTATTTTCTCGGGGAGAGCCCACAGCTTTCCCCACAGGTTCTGTGAGGACCCTGGAAGCTTGTGTAGCCTTTGGTCTGGGCGTGTTTTCTCAGGGAGAGCCCACAGCTTTCCCCACAGGTTCTGTGAGGACCCTGGAAGCTTGTGTAGCCTTTGGTCTGAGTGTGTTTTCTTGGGGAGAGCCCACAGGTCGGTGGCCCTGAATCAAGGGACCCGTTGAACGTCTGGCTACAGTGTCAGGAGTGACTCCAGCCAGAGTTGGGTACCCTCAGGAGTTGGGGCTAGGACCCCCGCACTGGAGCAGCAGCGCTTCCCCCAGTTAAAGTGCAAACTGCCCCAGAGAAGGGCCCCGGAAGCGCTCCCATTGCTCAGGCCAGTGGCTGTCTGATGGTCGCCTCACTGTCCCCAGACGTCTGAGAGCAAGGACAGAGGAGCAGGGCGGTGGGTCGCAGACCCGTTTGCAGGCTGGAGGCACAAATCAGAAACCAAGGGAGCGTGCCTGACTCGAGCTGGGTGAGGGGCCCGGCTCGGCTCCGTGGACATCTGTGCAATAAGTACAGGACTGCTGAGACACAGCAGCCGCTGTTGGGGGAGAGGTAACCAGCGACAAAGGACGAGTCCTTCTGCCCTAATCCCCGGCCTCTCCTCCCGCCCTCCTCTGCAGTGTCGGCAAAAACCACGAGAGCGAGATCCGCTACCACCCGTTCCGCATGACGCCCTACCTGGCCCAGGTGCGCGAGCATCAGGGCGCGGAGAGCCAGCTTTGCTGCGTGCTGCTGGCGGAGAGAGTGCACTCGGGCTATGAAGGTAATGGGCCAGCCTGCTCCCCGGCTTCCTGCGGGGCTCAGGTGTGTGTCTGTGTGGCGGGCTCCTGGCGCCGCCTCTCCCAGCCTCAGGCAGGGTCTCGCCCCCTCCGGACTCGGTCGCCACCCACCTGAGTCGCTGCAGCCCCTCCACACCTCCCCGCTGTCGGCCAGAGGCTCTGGGCCCGCGTCGCTCACTGGGTCCAGGCGTCACTGGACTGTGGCTGCCCTCCCCTTCCCCGGCCACAAACTTTGTTCTAATATAACCACATTCGAATCAGAAGTCTGTGCGAAATTCTTTTCTTTCAGCCCCTAGAATCCCTCCTGAAAAGAGAATTTTTACAACCACACATTCGCCAAATTGTCTGTTCCAGGACGTGGACCAAAGGTAAGCCAGGCAGCACGGGTCCCCACCCCACCCAGCCAGCTCTCCCCTGCCCTCCCGCTGGCCTTGGAGTCGGTGCCGTGCCCTTCACAGCAGCAGATTCCCCACCCCAGATAGTTTCTGGCTCATCACTGTCTTGGCAGTTACTTAATAACTAAATAAAGCTCAATGAATTTTCGTGATTTTGATGTTGAAGCTATTTAGCGAAAGCTCAGGCTGCATGTTGTGTGTAATAGTCAATGGAAACACTCCACTATACACAGACAGTGAAATAATTATGGAATCACACTAAAACCTCCTAAGATATGGTCGCTACATAGATGAGACATGCTGGGGAGCTGGTCATCATTCTAGCTGAGCCTGTCTGCATACCCTGGTCTAAACCTGGTTCTGAAGTCGGGTGCACACATCAAAGCTGGTGCAGCCAGTGCTAGGACTGAAGCTGAAGGCACCCTGGCAGGGCCCCAGCAGAGGTGCGTCTCCAGCCTGCCTGCCACAGGCCGCTGCAGGGAGGGGCCACTGCTATACCTCTGCCCAGAGCCCTCCCGTGCTCCCCGCCTGGGTCCTCCACGCAGGGTGCTGTAGTCGGTGCCCATGGCCTTGCTGGGATCGGGAGCACTGACCGTTCTGAGGGCTCTGGGTTCACAGGTGTGGCTCAGGGTCCCTGTGTGACTTCCTCAGCTCCTAGGTACGGGCATGAAGACACAAAGAATGCTGCTGCTGTTTCTGCCAGCAGGGCTCTGGGAGAAGTCTCCTGGGAAGACCCACAGGGAGCTCGCTTGGCTTTCTGCAGGGTGTCTGCAGGGTCAGGCCCCCCTACCGCCTGCACCAGGCCCAGGGACACTGGGTGCCCCCGCCCCTGGCTGCAGGCGGCCTGCTCTCCGGCAGCCAAGCCCATCAGCCTCCCCAGCCCCAGGCTGCTCAGGTGTGCGTGACCAGCCACCTGCAGCTTTGAGGTGTAGGTTCCAGGCCCCACGCGGCCCTGGGGAGCAGGATCCTGGAGGTTGCGGCCTAGGAGCTGCATTTGTGAAGCAACCCCAGGATAGTTTTTATACCTCCAAAAGCCTAAGCTCCTGCCTGCAGCTGCCCCAGGTGTCCACTCATTTGTGTGCATGAGGCCTGGTGAGCTGGTCACTGTGGGCCAAGAGGCTGCAGAGCCTGGCTCAGTATGCCCAGCAGACAGTCCAGCCCACGGAGCCCAGGCTGACCAGGGCTCCTTTCCCCTCCTCCTCTGCTTTCTCCTCCTCCCACTCTGGCCAGGATGTGCTGTACACCCTGTCCAAAGGAAAATACCAGGCTCAGAACATGCCCCAGGCAAGAAAGAGGCAATCAAAGAACTCCCACGAGGAAGTTCTCCCCACACAGAACAGGGAGGCTTTGCTCTAAGGAAAGAACGAGCTGCTCCACGTGAGCAGAAGTCAGCTTGAGAAACAGCTGCTGGGATGAAAGGGAGACCGGCCTGCTGAGAAGGGAGACTGAGATGCCACTCAGAACAGGAGCTGAGCCACCAGAGGGTGCTGGACTCACGAGGGGGCGGGACTCACGAGGGTCAGGACCCACAGCGGGGACAAGACTCACAGAGGCAGAAGGGGGGACTACAGAAGTCCAGTGTAAAACGTTGCCCAAAAAGCAAAACAGCTGCACCCAGGGAAGACCTGATGGGCACAGGGCAGGGTCCCAGTCGGCGATGGCGGCTCCTGGGGACCAGACACCGTAGCCGCAGGTAGGGCGGGAGGAGGACGCCTGGAGCTGGGGAGATGCCCACGGGCAGGGCTGCCCTGGTCCGGGCAAACTTGCTTCAGAAAGTCCGTGTCAGGCCATGTTTGGCCAAACTCAAGACACCCTAAAAGGAAAAGCTCTTAGAAGAAAACAAAAACGTTGTCATGATGGGTTCTTTCAGGAAGTCAGCCTCAGGTCTAAGCACTGAGCCTGTGACGGGCCTGGCTTCTGGTCGCAGACCCTCAGCGATGCTGCACCCTTGGTTTGCCAATTAAAGAAAAGCCTGACTGTTGCCTCGTCAGCACTGGTACACAGATTTGGTCTTTAGGGAGTGGGGAGCCGGCCTCGTTCCTGGAGATGATGGGCCGGCCGCCGCTCCTGTAGGCCGTGTTCTGGCCGGCATCCTGAGCGCGGCCGTGACCCCGCGTCGCTTGCCTTGCAGGGCCGTCCCTCTTCTGGGCCACCTGCCCCAGGACCTGATCGAGACCCCCGTGCTCGTGCAGCTGCACCCCAACGACAGGCCCCTGATGCTCGCCATCCACAAGAAGAGTAGGTCCCCTCCTCGCAATCCTTCCGGGGGGTGTAGGCAAAGCCAGTGCAGTCTGGGGGTGTCTTCCCGAGGTCAGCACCCACCAGGACCGGTCCAGGGGGCTGCGGGCAAGGGCTGTCCCACCGCCTGCCTTGAGTCCTGGCGGTTGAGAGTAGCCCACCGCCTGAGTCCTCCGTGTCCCGTTTTGATTGTTGGCTGCACCAGCAGGGAGGAAGAGAGGAGACAGGGTCAGCTGGCAGGGTTTGGGCGAGTAGGGTGGTTGGCCCAAGCCAGGGGCGTGGACAACCCCGGTCCTACAAGCCCACAGACACAGCCGACACTGAGTATCCTGCTGGGAGAAGACCAGTGAGGCTTGCAGGGACGTGTCCTAAAATCCACGAGGACACTGCTGCAGGCAGCCCCATGTGCAGCCTAAAGGAAAACAAGATCCAGAGCAGCGGCTTTGAAGGGGTATTGGTGTCTCCGGAGTTTTCAAATGATTCCAAGATTGAGTGCATCTCCGCGTGTCTTGTACTGCAAGCACCGGTTGCATCTGCTCACACCCCGAACTCTGTCCTCCCTCCCCTAGTCGTGCAGTCTGGGGGGCAGCCCTTCGACTACTCCCCGCTCCGGTTCCGCGCCCGAAATGGGGAGTACGTCACACTGGACACCAGCTGGTCCAGCTTCATCAACCCCTGGAGCAGAAAGATCTCCTTCATCATTGGGAGACACAGAGTGAGGCTGTGAGTGCCCCCAGGGCCGGGGCGCGGGGAGCTGGGAGGGGCCGACCCAGGCCACCTCCCACCACGCACCTGCCCCCCGGGGGGCAGGGCCTCCCCCGGGGGGCGGGGCCTCCCCCAGGTGGACGGGGATCGGGCAGGTGGCAGCCCAGGGGGTCTGCAAGGAGGAGGAGGCAGGGGCCCGACTCACGGAGACAATGGAAACCCGGCAGGGGGCCTCTGAATGAGGACGTGTTCTCTGCCCCGCCGGGCCTGGAGGAAAAGGCCCCGCAGCCCAGCGTCCAGGAGCTCACGGAGCAGATCCACCGGCTGCTGCTGCAGGTGGGTGTGCTGCCCCCTGCCCCCTAGACAGCCCAGAGCCGCCCCCAGACCAGGCTCCGCCCCCCTTCCCAGGCCCGTCTCCCGTTTCCAGCGCCACCCTGCACCCTCGCACTGGTGTCCACAACTCGCAGCCCTGGGCCAGCGGCTGTGGTCCCCGTGGGTGGAGGCAGGTGGGGACATCCCTCCAGCTCGGGAAGCCGAGCTGGCCCCAGGGGACTGGAGAAGCCCCCTCCCGTCCTTAGGGACACAGCCCTCAGGAAGAATTCCTGTGAGCACCTGGGCCCCGGGAACGACTTCCTGCTTCTCGGTGCCTAGGGGCTGGGGGTACTGTCGGGCACCTTGGTTTGTCTCTCAACCCCGTGGCCATGGATTCCCTGGGGACTGGGATCCAGGCCCGGCCCCATGGCTGGAAGCAGGGAGCCCACCACCGCCCGACCCTGGGCCCAAGCCCGGCCCCACCTGGTGCCCACCGAGGGCCACCGCCCCCGAGCAGGTCACGGCCTCTCTGAGAGTCAGCAGGGGACCACGTGCCACCTGTCCAGACGACTCCTGCCGCTGTCTTCACAGCCCGTGCCCCACAGTGGCTCCAGCGGCTACGGGAGCCTGGGCAGCAATGGGTCCCACGAGCATCTCATGAGCCAGACCTCCTCCAGCGACAGTGCCGGCCAGGAGGACCCCCGCCGGAAGAGAGCCGTACGTGCCCCGCGGCCCCCTCTGCCCAGCACCCGGGATGCGGGTGATTGTGCACTCTGAGGCCAGTCCTCGCTGGGGCCAGGCCTGTCTGACCTCAGCTGCTTCTGGCTGCTCTAAACTCGGCTCACCTGAGACTCCCTCCAGCCTGGAAAGGGTGGGAGCAGCTGCACGCTGTGGCTACAGGTGTGGGTGAGAACTACTTAAAGCAGGCAAATCAGACAAAGTGAAGATCAAACTAGGGTTAGGGTGAGAAAGAAGACAGTGTAGCCTCACGTTCACTTCATTTCTTATTCTTCAGAATCATAAAATCTGCTTTGCTTGGGTCTCAGATCTCATACAGAGCTTGCTTCTCTGTTGCTGTGGAGAAGGAAATGGCAGCCCACTCCAGCTCTCTTGCCTGGAGAATCCCATGGAGAGAGGAGCCTGGTGGGCTGCAGTCCTTGGGGTCGCAAAGAGTCGGACACGGCTGAGCGACTTCACTTCACTTTCTCTGCTGCTGGGGCTGGCTGGGCTTTTCTTTTTCTTAGTCTGTCGGGCACAGGTTGCAGGGTCTCCTGGGGTGAGTAATGTGTTCATTTGTTTTTGTTTTTCTTCAAGGAAATTTGTAAAAATGGTAACAAGGCCAAAAGCAAAAGTCATTACCCTGATGAATCTGGAGAACAAAAGAGCAAGCCAGCTTCAGGTACTAAATGATCCAGCATTTCCTTAGCGAGGCTTCAGTGTGGCGAGACGGGGAGGTGGGTATGACTCAAACTCTGGACTCAGGGAATTTCCCCTTCGAGTTGGACCATTCGTTTCCGTGCTGACACAGGGCTCAGCCTGGGGTCCACACCACAGCCCCTGTCCAGGGGGCCCTGCCCCCAGAGGCCCACGAGGTGTGGCCAGGTGTGCGCCTCTGCCCCACAACCCCCTGGTCCCTCTCTGCAGAGTGGCCCTGGGTCACGTGAGCAGACACTCACCCGGGGGCTGCCAGCTGTCTGAGGTGGGGGTGCCGACTCTGCTCCGGGCTCCCCCCCTGCACCCCAGGCCGAATCCCACTCACCGTGTGACAAGTCACGTTGGAAGAGACTGACCCTTCCAAGGCCGGGAATATTGATGGACCACAAAGCTCCTGTGATCTTCAGGGGTTCATGTAGGAACTGGCCTTTCCCACTGTGGAGTCCCTGAACCTGAGGACAGCCCAAACTGAGTGGGGACAAGAGAGCTCCCTCCGCTGGCCTGGCGGGGTTGCCTGACTCCCAGGCTGGCCCCGGGGTCTCTGCGTTGGTGCAGCACATGCTGAGCCCCGGCCTTACCTTTCAGTAGAACTGAAATGCTCTGTAACCTTACAGTGGGCACTGGGGGAAACAGGTATTAACGGAAAGAACAATGTTGTCGTTGCTCCAGAAATGCAGAGCGGTTCCCCGACTCCAATGAAAGCTGCTGCGGCTGCAGAGAAGGACAGCTCCGGGGCCAGCCTGCCCGAGGCCAGCCCTCCCGAGGGGCTGGCCTGCGGGGACCCGCCGGCCGCTTCCTACCAGCAGATCAGCTGCCTGGACGGCGTCATCAGGTGCGGCCCTTCTGGCCTCCCCGCAAGTGGCGCCCGCGGTTGGGCTCTCGGTTACATGAAGCCCTTTCTGACCCTCCCGCAGGTACCTGGAGAGCTGCAGCGAGGCGGCCACCCTGAAGAGGAAGTGCGAGTTCTCTGCGAGCCTCCCCACGCCCCAGGCCAGCGACAAGCGCCTGGCCCTCGCAGGCCCCGGGCCACACGCCGCAGGTACCGCGTCTGCTTGAGCTGTGACCGCCTGGCCACTTATCCCCTCTCTCGGGATCAGGCCTTATCTGAGAGCCCGGGGCCCCTTCTCCTTCCCTCTGTGGGTTCTGAGCGGCATCAAGGACATGTGGGGGGTGTCAGCTGTTGACATAAATAACCAAAATGGCTCAGAACCTCCTTACCAGCTAGAGGTAGAGGTGGTTCTGCACTTAGAGGACGGGATCCCCGGGGCCGCCAGAAGCCAGGGTGTTATCGGGCGGGCCCATTTCTGTGTCTCAGAGGAGCACTGGGCTCTGAGTGTCAGCAGCCGCAGGAGTCAGAGGAGATTGGATGTGCGGTTATCACCAGTGGTCCTCACCAGGACCACAGGCAGGGTCTCCACGGTTGATGGAAGCCCGGGCGACTGGTGGAGCTTGCCCCAGCCCACAGAGGGAGCCCAGCTGCTCGCCTGCCCTCAGTAGAGGGGCCCGGGCCACAGAGGGGAGCTCCCCACAGGCCTCGGCAGAGGCCCCGAGCCCAGGCGCCTGCCTCCGCCCAGAGGACGCGGGGTGTCAGGGTGCCGCCGTCCCCATTCGGAGTCCCCTGTCTCTGCCGTCCCCCCGAGGGCACGGTGTCCCCTGGCAGGGCGAGTGCAGACTTGAGCCCCCGGGTCCTGGAGTGCCCCCAGCCGGCCTCTGTGCTGCGTCTCCGGGCAGCTCACCTTTATCGCGGTTTTGCGTCTGCTTCCCTTTCTCTCCTGTAAAGAGGCAGCATCGCCCTCCCCAGTGAAGAGCCGCACGGACGTGGGCGCACGGCTGACGTCGCTGACGCTGCCCGGCAAGGCGGAGAGCGTGGCGTCCCTCAGCAGCCAGTGCAGCTACAGCAGCACCATCGTCCACGTGGGCGACAAGAAGCCGCCGCCAGAGCTTGGTACGCCCGCGTCCTGGGCGACGGCAGGAGCAGTCTGACTCTGACAGTAGAGAGCGGGAGCTTTGCCACACGTCCCCAGATCCTCTCTAAGTGTATCTGAGTGCAGAGCGCCCACGTAGCCCAGTAACGGGGTGTCCAGGAAGTCCAGGCACGTGCCGTGCAGGGTGGGGGTGGCGACCCTTGCCTCCGCCCCCGCCACACTCCTCCTGGGACAGGCGTCCACTCAGGTGTCAACACAGAGGGGCTTCCTGGGAGCGAGCAGGGATGCCAGGACTCCCCCTTGCTTGGTGCCGAGAGAACCCCAGGGACGAGGACCCCGACCTCCCGACTGCCGTGGGTGGGGTGGCGAGCCGGGCCTCCCCTGTTGGAGGACAGGAGCCAGGACAGGACAGCCAAGGGCGACACGCTGAGCCGTCCTCCCGACACCTAGAGGAGAACCAGCCTGAACTTGCTCTTTGCTTGGAAGAAGGGCGTGATGAGGGGGAGAATGCACGTCAGAGGGTCCGTGGCCAGCCCCCTCAGGATGGGTCTTAGTCCCGTGGCCCCATGCTGCCTGCCCCCGCGGTTCTGCTGACCACACTGCTGGGCCCGTGCTCCTAAACCAGGACAGGGCCGGGCACCTCCTGTGCTCCGAAAGCCCAAGACAGCCTGGAGTGTCTTCAGCGTCACAGGCTGAAACCCCAGGTGCCCCCAGGTTAGAGGACGGATCAGTTAGAGGGCAGATTCCCGAGCCCCCACGTGACGCAGCTTCCTGTCCCCGCTTGTTGCCTTTGCTTGGTAGCTTTTTCAGAAAGCTGAGCAGGCGCGCCTCGAACGTCAGCCCCATGCTGTGGGCGTCGTGCAGGAGTCTTCTGTGGGAGACTCTGTCCTTTGTGGGAGCGGTGTGCATTTTCTCAGCCATTCTCGGGCAGAAGGGCCCCTGTGGATGAGAGCCCCATGTCTGCTGTTCCAGAGCTGCTGGGAGATGCTGCTGTGAGCGGGCCCGAGTCTCTGGAGTGCCCGGCAGGCCCTGTGCTGCCCTGCGGCCTCAGCCAGGACCAGGAGGCCTTCTGGAAGCTGGGCCTCACCAAGGAGGTGCTGGCCGCCCACACCCAGAAGGAGGAGCAGAGCTTCCTGCTGCGGTTCCGGGAAATAAGGAAACTCCACGTTTTCCAGTCTCGCTGCCATCATTATCCGCAAGAAAGGCCCAAGGGGCACTTGAGCAACAGGAGTAAGTGATGACGTCTGAACTAAAAGTGGGTTTTGTTGTTCTTTTTTTAAACTTTGTTCTTAACGCTACTGCGTCCCGTGAGGCTTTCAGATGGTGAGCGCCCCCTGTTTAGGACACCTGCGTTTGTAAGATGCTGTTGGAGCTTGAGCAGTGACACTCTTGGGGATGTCACCTGCGTTCCCAAGGGAACCGTGCTATAAACAGTGGTGACATGCCCACCTCCCCCACTGTGGAACACAGGGCCGGGCGACTGTCCTGCCTTGCCAGGCATTCTCTGCCTGGGTGACCCCACCCCTCTCCCTCCCTCAGAGAACCAAGGGGGCGAATTCACCACCCAGGGAAGGAGCATTTGACGTCAGGCTCCTGAGGAAGCAGGGATCCCAGATGATGCTGCAGAAAGAAAGGACGCCCTTTCTCCCCAAAACGCACACCCTCCTGGCAGGTTGGCCTTGCCACTGGGGCGCAGACTCCAGGGCCAGACAGAGCACGGGGGGTGTGAAGAGCCAACACGGGGCTGCGGTGGAGCAGGCTGGCTTCCTCGCCCCTCGTCTGGTCCAGGAGCCAGGCTCCCAACCCCCAACTGCCTTCCTGGGCCCTGCGGTCAGGGCCAAGCTGGTTGGAGATGCCAGCTCTCTCCTGGGCTCCAGGCCCTGAAACAAGGATCAGATCTACGAGCCCAAGGCACCCACACCGCAAGGGCCCAGCTCCCCTGGCCTCTGGGCAGGTGTGCCGAGACGGGTGTCCCAGGAGTGACAGGCTGGCCCTGCTCTTGAAGATTATGCCATTCCCGCTCTTCTTTCTTCCTTCCTACCTGGACCCAGGGTTACTGAAGGCACACAGGGAACCTCTGGAAATCAGAAGCCAGGGCCCCACCTCCCCAGCCGCAGCTTGGTGCAGAGTCCCAGCGCCCGCCAGCCCCAGCTTGGTGCAGAATCCCAGCGCCCCTTAGCCCCAGCTTGGTGCAGAGTCCCAGCGCCCCTCAGCCCCAGCTTGGTGCAGAATCCCAGCGCCCGCCAGCCCCGTTGGCCCAGCAGCTTGTGCAGTGCCCCTGCCGTCCAGCTGTCCTCAGCAGCCCCGCCCAGACCTGGAGCCCAGCACTGTGACTCCTAGTCACAGCGGGAGACGGACTCTTGCAGGAAGAGCACTAGGCAGACAGGCTGGCGGCAGAACCCCCACCCGCGTTCTCGTCAGGCCGGCCCATCTGCCCTGGTATGTGGCACAGCTGGCAGGGGACGGCCCCACACGCCCGCTGCCAGAGCCCCCGAGTTACCCTCTGTGACATTAGAAGAAAACCTGGGGTTCCTGGGGCCCCTCCCACTGCCTGTGCCCCACCCACCAGGCTCAGTGTGACCCCCTGGCCCACAGCACCCCCAGTCCCGGCCAGTGCCCAGGGGAGGAGGGGGGACATGCCCTGTGTCCCCCACACCACAGGTTGAGTCCCTACAGCCTCCTGAGGACGGCCCCTCTCAGCAGGTCTTGTGTCAGAGGAAGACCTGTGTGCCTTCAGCCTTTTGACTCCACAGGCGTGGACCCAGGCTCCTTTGGCAGATGAACCAGGAAACATCTCTTCTTAAAAATGATGTCTTAAAAACATCTCTTTTTAAAAGCTTGTAAAGTTGAGATATGAGGTTAGATGAGATCAGTGGTTCTGCCTTTCAGTTCATTCCAGTCCCTCACTCATGTCCGATTCTTTGTGACTCCGTGAACCGCAGCACACTGGGCCTCCCTGTCCATCACCAATTCCCAGGGTTCACCCAAACCCATGTTCATCAAGTTGGTGATGCCATCCAACCGTCTCATCCTCTGTCGTCCCCTTCTCCTCCCGCCTTTAATCTTTCCCAGCATCAGGGTCTTTTCAAATGAGTCAGCTCTTCGCATCAGGTGGCCAAAGTATTGGAGTTTCAGCTTCAACATCCATCCTTCCAATGAACACTCAGGACTGATCTCCTTTAGGATGGACTGGTTGGATCTCCTTGCAATCCAAGGGACTCTCAAGAGTCTTCTCCAACACTACAGTTCAAAAGCGTCAATTTTTTGGCACTCAGCTTTCTTTATAATCCAACTTTCACATCCATACATGACTACTGGAAAAACCATAGCTTTGACTAGACTGACCTTTGTTGGCCAAGTAATGTCTCTGCTTTTTCATATGCTGTCTAGGTTGGTCATAGCTCTTCTTCCAGGAAGCAAGCATCTTTTAATTTCATGGCTGCAGTCACCATCTGCAGTGATTTTGGAGTCCAAAAAAATAAAGTCTCTCACTGTTTCCATTGTTTCCCCATCTATTTGCCATGAAGTGATGGGACCTTATGCCATGATCTTAGTTTTCTCTTTTTTTTAATTTAATTTAATTTTTTTACTTTACAATACTGTATTGGTTTTGCCATACATTGACATGAATCCACCACAGGTGTACATGAGTTCCCAATCCTAAGCCCACTTTTTCACTCTCCTCTTTCACTTTCATCAGGAGGCTTTTTAGTTCCTCTTCACTTTCTGCCGTAAGGGTGGTGTCATCTGCATATCTGAGGTTATTGATAATTCTCCCGGCAATCTCGATTCCAGCTTCTGCTTCTTCCAGTCCAGCGTTTCTCATGATGTGCTCTGCATATAAGTTAAATAAGCAGGGTGACAATATACAGCCTTGACGTCCTCCTTCCCAGTTTGGAACCAGTCTGTTGTTCCATGTCCTGTTCTAACTGTTGCTTCTTCACCTGCATACAGGTTTCTCAGGAGGCAGGTCAGGTGATCTGGTATTCCGAAGTCTTTAAGAATTTTCCAGTTTGTTGTGATTCACACAGTCAAAAGTTTTAGTAAAGTCAATGAAGCGGATGTTTTTCTGGAATTTCCTTGCCTTCTCTATGATCCAGCGAATGTTGGCAATTTGGTTTCTGGTTCCTCTGCCTTTTCTAAACCCAGCTTTTATATTTGGAAATTCTTGGTTCACATACTGCTGAATCCTAGCTTGAAGGATTTTAACTCTCATTGTGTCTCTATTATTTTAGCTGCTCCCAGACTAAGAAATACCTCTGGAATAGACTCCTCTTGGAAAAAAAATGGGAAAAACCGAAAACTGAAGTCCAAACGTGTCAAGCCTCGCGACTCCTCGGGCAGCACTGGGTCTGGGGGGCTGGCACCACAGCGGCCCCCACTGGTCGGCCTGAACACCACGGCCTGGTCCCTGTCGGACACGTCACAGTCCAGCTGCCCAGCGGTGCCCTTCCCTGACCCAGTGCCAGCGTACTCCCTGCCCTTGTTTCCAGCCCCAGGAATAGTGCCCGCACCAGGGACCGTGGCCACAGGGTCCGGGGCTGCCCACACCAACCTTGCAGTACCCATGGATGCCCACCAGGCGCTCAGGGTCCATCCCCTGCCGTTCACCGGCCCCGTGGCCCCAGTCATGGCATTGGTCTTGCCTGGCTACTCCTTCTCCCCGGTGACCCCAACCTTGCCCGCAGCCTTCTTCCCCGACCAGCGGAACTTTGCATCTGAGATGCCTCCTGCCTCACAGCCCGAGTTCTTCCCCGATCGGACCTCAGCCCCCAAACAGCCGTGCCCATGTGCCCCGGCAGAGCGAGGGCAGTCCGCGTCGCGGGTGGCCACCCCGGGAACCCCGCCCTCGGCCGCCGGGCTCCCAGACAGGAACTCCCCGGCACTCTTCCAGTCCCGCGGAAGCTCACCACTGCAGCTCAACCTGATGCAGCTGGAGGAGGCCCCTGAGGGCACCGCGGCAGCCACAGGGGCTGTGGGGACCGTGGGTGCAGGCGCCAACTGCAAACCTGGCTCGTCCTGGGACTGGCAGCCCCAGTCACCTCCAACCGTAAGCACCTCCTGATGCCCTTTGTCTAAAGCAGGTGGCAAACTCGGGTGCCGGGGCAGGCTATGCACCCCCCTCATGCCTGACACGCTTCAGTTTGGACACAGATTCGTGTGCCAGACATGAGCATGTTCCCAAGGCCCCGCCACAGTAGACCTGTGACTCTAACCGTCCTGGGACCTGAAGGGAGAGAGATGGCCGGCAGATGCGGTGTCCAGACAGCCACAAGGACTTCATAACGCATCGTCAGGGGCCTCCGGGTGTTAGGTGGATACTTCAAGGATGGAGTCATCAGGTTAAATGCCAGAGCAGAGGCTCCTCGGAGGGGGACTGGCAGCAGAGGGCCTCTGGTGAAGGACCGGAGCCTGAAGGAGCTGGGAATCGGTGCTCTCAGTCTCCGTCCTCCCAGGTCTTGAGAACACAGGCGTGTACGCTTACTTGGTTCATGAAACGGGAGTGTGATTCCCAGCTAACGCGTCTGTGTTCTGAGAGCCGAGGCAGGGCTGTCCATGAGCCGTCCCCCAACACCCATCCTGTGTCCAAGGCAGGGCCACCTGAGTTCCCACCCTCCACCTGTGTCCAAGGCAGGGCAGTCCGTGAGCCCCCCAAAGTGGGGCCGCGTGGGCCACCCCAACACCTGTGTCCAAGGCAGGGCCACCTGGGTTCCCACCCCCCGCCTGTGTCCAAGGAGGGGCCACGTGGGCCTCCCCTTGCCTGTGCTCTGGGAGAGGAGGTGGAGACAGGGGCCCCAGTACCTCTGCTGCCTGCCTGGCCTGCAGGCTGGTTCTGAGGACTGGCAGGCTGGGCACTCCCAGGCCGGGCCCGTGGTGCCCCCGGCTGGCCCTGCTCTCGGGGTGCAGGAAGCAGAGCCCGCCGCTGGGAGGGGCGCCTTTGGGTGCTGTCGAGGCGCGGTCCTGCCTCTGTGTCCACTCGGTGGAGAAATGAGCATAAGGCTTGGATTCCCACCGGGGCTCCAGGAGCCACCGTCTCTCAAGGGACTCTCCCAAAAATGGAACCCAATCAAACGTCATCCTTTCCACTTCCAAGAAGCGAGCTGGGTTCCAGGAACCCAAGGGTCTGTGCCCATGGCCCATGGAGGAGGGGCCGGCGGTCTGAGGAGCCTCCGTCCCCTCCCCCACCCCCACTTTGCATGGAGACCTGACTAGGTGTCCCCTGCCTGTTCCCCCAAGCGCGAAGAGCCGGCGGATGCCCCGAACAGCGACGCCCTGTCCTCGTCCAGCGGCCTCCTCCACCTGCTGCTGCACGGGGACCTCTGCTCGGCCACAGGCTCCGCGCTGTCCGGGAGTCGGGCCTCCGCCACCTCCTGCTCCCTGGGCTCGGGCTCCCTGGGCTGCGATGTGTCCAGAAGCGGGCCAGGTATGTGGGGGCCGCCGGGAGCCCTGAGTGGGGTGGAGGGTGCAGTTGACGTGTGTTTGGAAGATCCCCACGTGACGCACCTGGGTATCCTTGGCTCTCTGAATCCGAGGGCACCAGTCGCCCCAGAGCCTCAGGCTGCTGTATTGCTGGGCCCAGCGTCAGGGTCCTTCCTGACTGCGCAGCTTCCGGCTGCACCCCGGGCGGCTCCTCGGAGCCTCACACGGGCCATGGGCCCCCTCCTCCTGCCTCGTGGCCAGGCCCGGCTCCCTCTGTCACCTGTCACTCCCCGCATCGGTGGGCACAGCAAGCCCCGCACCCCCGTCCCTGGCTGGACCCTCCCTGGGGCTCCCCGTGTGTGCCAGGAGGTCAGGCAGTGCTGCACCGTCCCGAGTGGCTCCCCTGGTGGGCGCTGGTGTGTGGCCTCAGGCGGTACCGGCCAGGGTGGTGCAGTGTGGCCCGGAGCTGCCCGGCGAGAGCAGCGCACACGCATGCCCCCAGGCTGTAAGCGCCCCGCCTCCCTCACCTGGGCAGAGCCCCCTTCCCCCGGGAGGCCAGGGCGGGGAGAGCACAGCCTCTTAGATGGGGCCCTGCCTGGACGCCCCCGGCCTCGCCAGCAGAGAGTCACCTCTGTGGTCCCTGCTGATACTCACTCTTTACATGATTTCTAAATTATCATCCAGAGAATTGGACCGTTGGAAAAAGAGAAGGGACATCCCCCAGCACGCACGGTAGCTGCCCTGCCCTTACAGGGCCTACTTGAGCGCGAGGCCGTGACCTGCGGCACTCTGTGTTTTAAAGGCAGCAGCAACACGAGCCACACCAGCAGGTATTTCGGAAGCGTCGACTCCTCGGAGAATAACCAAGGAGCAGCGGCGAAGGCGGAGGCGGGCGGGACTGGGCGCCTGCTCCGGGGTGTCCTCCAGGACCCCGTCTGGCTGCTGATGGCCGACACGGACGACAGCGTCAGGATGACCTACCAGATGCCTGCACGGTAGCCGCTCGCCCCTCCTGGGACGGTGTGGGGCTGGGCTCGGGATCCCCCCAAACTGTGAGGCCAGAGGACTTCCCCCAGCCTTATCTCAGATGGAGCGGAGGGCACCGCTAGAAGGGGCCCCTCCAGGTGGCTGGCCGGCCGCATGGAGCCCTGCGGAGGCCCTGCTCCCAGCCTCCAGGACCACTGCTCAGGGACCCTCCAGGCTGTCACTTGCCGTGTACGAAGCATTTGTGCCAATGTCGTCTCTTTTGCTCTGCTGCCAATAACCCTGTGTGGTCAGTGGTGTGTGTGTGTGTCTGTCTGTCTATCTGTCTCAGAGATGCAGAAACCAAGAGTCAAGGTGGGTGACCATCCCAGGCCACCAGCTACTCTTCAGGGAGCCTGGTCTGTGCCTCAGTTCTGACCACTCCAAGGACCTGGAACCCATTAGGGTCCCTGACCCTGTGCAGTGCCCCCTTGGTGGGGGTGATTTACCCCAAGGCTCAGAACAACCAGGGCTCTGGGCCAGGCCAGCCTGGGGCTCCATCTCCAGGGCCGCTGCAAGGCAGGCCAGGGTAGCACGTGGCAGGGAGGGCTTATCTACTATCCACCTCACTGGTGATCACCACCTCACTGGTGAGAAGCTCCCAGGTGCAGAAACAAGTGTCTGCAGGTACTCAGCTCCTGTGGCTGATCTAAACTAAAATTAAAGCCAGAACTTGGTGTATCGTTTTCATAGAAAAACTACAGATTATTTCCTAGAGAGATTGTTACCTCAAATAGGGTAATTTAAGTGGAAAGGAAAGTTAAACAAAATCATCTAAAATTGCATGAGTAGGACTTCCCTGGGGTCCAGTGGTGAAGACCCCACACTTCCCCTGCAGGGGCCACAGGTTCCGTCCCTGGTCAGGGAAGATCCTCGATGCTGAGGAGTGTGGGCAAAAAAAAGGATACATTAATCAATTAAAATAAAATTACGTGAATAATACTGGAAGGACTGGTAGAAAATGAGCATATACTTTAAAAAAGATAACGCTTGAGGCATTCTAAAGCGTCCGTGTTTCTCCCTATTTCGTGAAGAAACTTGGAGACAGTCCTGCAGGAAGACAGGGAGAAGCTGAAGGCACTGCACAGGTTCCAGCCCAGGTTCACGGACGGGCAGAAGCAGGAACTGCAGGACGTCCACCCGTGGATGCGGTTGGGCGGCGTGCCCACGGCCATCGACGTGGCGGTAAGCTCTGGGACAGGGCGCTTCCTGACATGGCGTTCCAAGGCGCTATACATTTAAAACTTTGAAGATTAGATGAGAGCATTGAAAAAAAAAGAAAGAAAAAAAAAAAACCACGACACTGTTAGATGTCCTTCAAAGAACTTCCTTCCAGTGGCTTTTCAACGCTGTTTCCAAAAAGGTCTCCAAAATGTCTAATGTCAATCACATGCTGAAATTTGAAAATCTTTTGAGTTGTCGTCACAATTAAAACACAGACCACTTCTTCTATCCTAAACCCTCAACATCCGTGTAGACCATAAGAAGCAGGGGACGGCAAGCCCTCCTCCCACTCTAAGCGGCTGCCCCCATGCTGTCTGTTCCTTCTTGAGGGTGTCTCTGTACCCCAGCTCCCTTCTCCTGCTCACTTCCCCAGAATGGACACAGCCAGGCTCCGGGGTGCCCGGCCTTCTCTGTGCAAACTGCCCCGGCACGGTCAGCTCCCGCCTCCGCATGGGAAGTGGCATCTACACGCCGAGCCCCACCGGCGTCCACCTCTGGGGAACTTCCCGGGTTTCCCCAGAGACAGCCTGCCCAGCCATTCTCTTCCCACCCACTCCTCCAGGGCGACTCCGCGCCACTCCACTTGCTCAGACCACGGGCCTGGACTCCCCTCCTCTCGTACCCTGATAAAGTCCACTGGCAGGGCACGCTGGCCTGACCTTCCAGGGGGGTGGAAAGCAGCCGCTTCCCATCGCCTCCAGCATCACCACCCTGGTCCATGCCAGCTGCCTTCTGCTCCCCACGCAAGACCACGTTGCTCCCCACCCCAGCCCTGCGCCCCTCCCGGGTCTCCATCCCGTGATCACAGGCAGAGGAAAGTGCCATAAAGCCGTTAAACCGGGTCGCCCCCTCCCCACAACCCCCGTCCCCCTGTGTTCCCGCCTCTCTGGCTGTTTGCTGAAGACCATCACGAGGCTCCTGCCCCAGGGCCTTTGTGCCCTGCCCTCTGCTTGGGGCTCCCCTCTCCTCACACAGACACACGCTCACTCTGGCTTCCTTGTCTTTCCACATAGAGTTGTGTTATTGACCTACCGTCACTGTGTGTGTATGTTGCTCAGTCGTGTCCGACTCTTCTGTGACCCCACGGACTGTAGCCCTCCAGGCTCCTCTGTCCATGGGATTCTCCAGGCAAGAATACTGGAGTGGGTTGCCATGCCCTCCTCCAGGGGATCTTCCCAACCCAGGGATCGAACCTGGGTCTCCTGCATTGCAGGCAGTTTCTTTACCATCTGAGGGACCTGGGAAGCCCCAGATGATTTACTGCTGCACAGCAAATAACCCCAAACTTAGTAGCTTAGAATAAGAACCATTTATTGTCCCCACTGTTTCTTGGGTTGGAATTTAAGAGCCGCTTAGCTGGGTGGTTCTGGCTCCGGTCCTCTCCTAAGGGTGGAAGATAATGGCTGGGCTCCTGCCTCCGGGGGCAGGACCGGAGCTGGGGGATCTGCTTCCGAGGGTGGTCCCTCCCGCGATGCTTGTGGGGGCTGGCTGTTGGCAGGAGGCCTCTGCTCCTTGCCCCGTAGATCTGACCTTGGCGCTGCTTACATGTCCTCAGGACAAGATCCCAGCCTCCCCTGAGGGCATGGGGCCAGGAGGCTGGGGGTCTGTGACAACCTGCATCACCTCCGCTTTGTTAGAGGCACGTCAGAGTCCAGGCCTCCTCCTTTGGAGGAAGGAATACCAAAAAATGTGTGGGCGTATTTTAAAGCCACTACAGTCGCTCTTGGTGGCTTTTTCTGAACGTTGACTGTAAAATGACAGTCTTCACGTGCCTCGTTCCACGTCAGCCCAGCACTTCCCGTCTCATAAAACACCTCGGAGCACCTCTCCTCCGGCTACTAGGAGATCTCTAATGGGGTATGGATTTTCCTCTCTTCACTGCTGAATCCCGGTTCCTAGAACGAGCCTAGAACACAACAGATGCTTAACAGATAGGTGTTCAACATGAGGAGGAACAAATAAGTCGGTAGCTTGTTGCTGTCCCATTCTACAGATTAAAACACTGAGGTCAGAGAAGGTAAGTACCACTCCAGGTCACGCAGGCAGAAGGAGGAGCACTGGGACCAGGGCCTCTGGTTGATGCCCCCGCCTCACTGTGCAAAGCTGCCTCTCAGATAAGGTTCCCAGGGGACTCGGATCGGGGACGAAGCAAGCCCCACAGCCCAGTGGCACCTCCTCACCTGCCAGCAGCCTCACGGTGGACACCTGGTCACCTGCGCCTTGTTCAGACTGAACTGTTGTACCAAAGATCTCATTTTCGTTACTGATTTACATTTTTCTTTTAAGGGATGTGTTTACTGTGAAAACGAGGGAGAAGACAACCTCTGTGTGTCATACGAGGAAGACATCCCTACGCCGGGGCTCAGCGAAGTGACAGAGACCAAGGAAGGGGAGAGTGGGCCCGCCCGCGGCCCGGAAACGAGCGGCAGGCGCAGCGCCCCTCCCCAGGGCGGCCGCGCCGCCAGCGACGTCCGCTAGGCGGCGCTCTGGGGCGGGGCCGGGTTCGCGCGCGTCTCGGGTGAGACGGACGGATACACTTTTGTGGCTTTTTTTGTTTTAGAAAAAAACCCATAGTTTCCTGAAGGGGTGATTTAAAACCATGGAGGGCAGAAGACGTTTGCGAAGAAATGCTATTTTATATTTATGAATAAAATACAAATACAGGGTGTTCGGGGACAGGGGAAGGAGACCTTCCTGCCTGCCTCTTTGGGTCGGGAAGGCGGCTGGGCGCCCCCACGCGTCCTCAGACGGGCCGTCCCGGGTCTGCTGGCTCCCGCGGGCTGTCCCCAGGCCGCGCCCAGGCTGCGCCCACCCGCCGGGGGTCCCAGGGGCTCCCCGCTGGAGCAGCGGTCCAGGGCTTGCCCCGCGTTTGTGTTTGTGTTTGGGTCAGATCAAATTCTGTCCTCTCCGGGGGCGGCTTTTTCTCTAAATTATTTAGTCAGACTGATGTCTTTGAAACCTACCAAGTGGAGATCACAGCCTCTGCTTATTTTCTTTCAAAAACCTCCTTTTCAAAACGTTTCGCATTAAACGGTGCGTAGTTTGAGAAACCCGCGGCTTCAGCCCCCAGTGCAGCTGCAGCAAACGGTTCATCTGACAGAGTGTGCGTCCAGGGCAAATCAGGTTGAACTGCGGGCTGCGGATGAAAGAAGCCGACAGGTTCCTGTGGCCAGCTCCACCACGGAAGTCACACGTCCTCGGAAACACGGCGCAGACCCTTCCGGCTGTTGCTGCAGCATCCGTGCATCTTGTTCAGACTGGGATGCCCGCGTGTCAGTGAAAGCGTGCTGCTGGCCGTCCCCGTCTCGGCACTTGGCTCCTCCCAGCCAGGCTGTGACCTCCATGTTTGGGACTCGGCGCGTGTTGGTCCATCGTTGGCACTTGCCAGGCGTCAGCTCTGGCGCAGCCAAGCCAGCCACTCCTCCTGGCTGAGCTGGGCGCCCCGCACCCTTTTCATGAGCCTTCACTCACTGATGCCGCTTCCGGTCTCTGCAGAGACGTCCCCTATTGTCGCTGGCACTTTTGGGAGGACACCCGGGGAAGAGTGAGACCAGACTGCTCACCTTTTTGCAAAACCTCACATCGCATCGTATATCCCAAAGAGAGCTTAGAAAAAAATGTTATACTGGTCCCTGGAGTGAATGAGAAGCTGCCCGTTGATGAAACGATTGACTTACAGTTGCACTGAGTCCGTAGCAACTTCAAAGAAAGCAGCTTCCCCCCGGCCGCCCCCGCCCATCCTTTGATGGAGAAGCAGCTACTAGAATAGGTGAAGCCTCCTTGTAATCCAGTTGGTTTTCATAGTAAAATTATTTTATGCCTGAATATCAACCTTACTTTTCATAAATGCAAAAAGTTTAATTATTTTTTTAAACGTAAAAGCAGCATCTTCAGATCCCCAAGGCAAGGTGTAGTCTGTGAGTTTGTGTGGCGATCAGATGCTACAAACGGCTTCTTGCCTGAGTCAGATCGTCAAGGGATAGTCAAGGTTGCATTGACTTTACCTGAACTGCCAAAAGGTTCTCTCCTGTTATTGAATGTTTACCATCAGCATTATCTTACTATTTATGTCTGCCTGTTGATTAGGTGCCATGTAGCTTCGACGCGTGCTGAGCAGTGGACCGTAGGAGCAGCTTGTGAAACTGTTTCCACGGTGCCGACACGCATCCAGTCTTGTTCTCTCTAGTGTGTGTGCTTACATGGGCGTTACAAGGCTTCCTCTCAATTTTAAACTGAGCCTTCTTTTTAATATATTCCCGAAAAGGTATGTAAATAAGCTCTCAGAGTCTGTGTAACAACACGTCAAGCCTTGCCGGACGAGTGGTTGGTTTATGCTCAAGCCAGACTTTCTTCACCCAGTGCAATATGTTTGTTGGGCTGCTTGTGTCTTTCTATGACTTTTTTGCCTTTTAGAAAATTGGTAAATAAAGCAAGTATATTTTTATTTTGTATATTTTTAATATAGCACAGAGAAATAGGAGCCTGAGTTCTGTTCGTTTATTTCTTTTCTGCACGGTGTGTGAGATCTTACTTAGTTCCTGGACCAGGGATCAAACCTGTGCCTCCTGCAATGGAAGCACAGATTCTCAACCACTGGATCACCAGGGAAGTCCCTATTTTTATTTCTGTATTTTTAATATAGCACAGAGGAATAGGAACCTGAATAGAGACAAAGATTATCAAGTGATTTTTCTAAGATGAACCCTAGAAATTCTGCTTTAGGAACTATTCTGTCTCCAAGGCGCTCCTCACCTCTTCTCACGCACAGTGTGCCTCTTGCTGGCCCTCCTGCCATGTGTGCATGCATGTGTGTGTGTGTGTGTGTGTGTGTGTGTGTGTGTGTGTGACACGCAGCCCCCACCCCAGCGATCTCCCTGTAATGCAGTGTTAGTCACTCACTCGTGTCTGACTCGTTGTGCCCCGTGGACTGTAGCCCGCCAGGCTCCTCTGTCCATGGGATTCTCCAGGCAGGAATCCTGGAGTGGGTTGCCATGCCCTCCAGGGGATCTTCCCGACCCAGGGCTCAAGCCTGGGTCTCCTGCGTTGCAGGCGGACTCTACCACCTGAGCTACAGGGGACTCCCTGCTGTAGATCTCATCCTGGAGTCCAGCCCCTCCGCGGTTTCTCACTCACAGATGGGGAGAAGGGCCGCTCAGCTCGGCCCCTGGTACTCACACCCGCTCTGCGGTGAGCCCAGGCACCTGCTCCTCTCTCTCCCTGCCCGCTCTAGGATGTCTGTCCCACCGGGGCTGGCTGCCTGTGCACTGGCCCAGGGCTGAAGGCAGCGAGGTCAGAAGGGTCTGAGGCCAGAACGGCCTCGTGTCTCCACCAGAGGTGATATAGGCAGCGCGGCACAGCCTCCTCCTGCCCCACCCCCGTGCTTCCTCCCACAGCAGCGAGACCTTGCAGGGCCTGGCCAAAACAGCGGGGGCTGCTTCTCGCTACCTCCCACTTCATACCAGACCATCGTGGGTCCCAGACTTGGTGCCTAGCCTTCCCAAAGCTCCCTGAACAGGAGGAGGAAGGCTTGGCTCTCGCCTCCCGTCCTGGCCGCCTGGAGCCAGGTGGTGGTTGGGGGTGGGGAAGCTAAGTCCTCCCAGTGGACCTAGAGGCCTCTGCAGACCCCTTCAGTGGCCAGATGTGGAGATCCGCCTGCTTCACTGAAATTCTGGGAGACCTCAGGGTGTTTAGCTGCATTTTTATCTACCGTTTAACCCCAAGGGCACCCCTCCCCTTTATTTCCAAACCAAAAGGAGCTTCTCCAAGCCGCTGGGCTGATTGCCCACCAGGGGCCTGGACATCCATAGGCTGGCCACCGCCTTTGTTCCCTGCGGATTTTATGGCTTGCCACCCCTGCCGCTAACTGGTCTCCCTGAGGCCACTGCTGCGCTGACCAGCCTCTGTTGGGGTCTGTCTTTGGATATGGGGATCAAAGAGCCCAAATGCTCAGGAAGTCTGCGCTCAGGCAACCTTTGAAGGTGGGCTCAGTCCAAGCAACAAATGGCAGGAAGTGGGTCTGCTAGGGGAGGCCATGTACAAGGAGAGAGAAAGGGCATGCTGGTCCTGAGATGGAGAAGCCTGGTTTCTGGGAGGGAGAGGCCAGGCCCGCCAGCCAGTGGGCCCATTAAAGGAAACAGGCTGGCTTCAAAGATGAGGCCTTGGGCAACTTCCGATCTAGCTGGAAGGATTTTGCTGGAGGAGGATTTTGCTGACTCACACACCCTACACTATGGTGGTGATTTAGTCGCTCAGTCGTGTCCAGCTCTTTGCAACCCCATGGACTGTAGCCTGCCAGGCTCCTCTGTCCAGAGGATTCTCCAGGCAAGAATCCTGGAGTGGGCTGTCATTTCTTTCTCCAACCCTACTCTATACTTGTGGTTTTTGTCCCAAGGCTACTTAGACTGAGGCATGTCCCAGCACTGAATCCTCTTTCCTTCAATTCTAGACAGCATTCCTCAAGGCCCCCCGACCCCATGTAAGATCAGGCTTTGGAGATCCTTAGCCCTTGCTCAGCCATCTTCTCGTGACAACTGTCACCTGTCTTGTTTTCACAAAGTTAGCTTTATATCCTATGACCACCATTAAGCCTTTTCTATCAATCTACAGAAAGACACAATGACGTAGTGACTTTCGCTCACTCGTAGATTGACTCTAAATCTTGAAACGCTATGAGCCATATTACCCTGTTGTGACTGTGAAAGAATTGGCTACTGAGCCAAGTAAGTACTAAGGTTACGTTTCTCTCCTTGGGCAGCTTTTTGTTTTTCCCGGGGTTCTGAGTTGCCTTTCATTTCTTGTTTGCACCGTTGGCCTTTATCACTCTTCCTGCACTTCCAGTTCCCCATCGGCCTTCCCCAGAACCCCGATCATCCTGTTCCAATATAAAGTGCTTATCCTGGAGAGCATTCTAAAATACTCGTTTGATCTTATTCAAACAATACAGTCAATAATGGGAGGGCTAAGAGTCAAGAGTGTAACAAACATCACCGAGTTGGTTTTTCCATATCTGAGTTCCTCAAAGTAGGGCAACTTAACTGCCATTCCTGGGCATGGGGGTGGGATCTTGCTCCCTGGGGTGCTGTCTAAATGGTGAAGAAAAGTGAAGTTCCAGGCCAGCTATGGGGTCTCTCGGGTTCCACTACTCAAGCCCCTCTCGCGCTCCGTCCGGCCCTCCACTATAGGAGGGGGAAGGGCCGTCAAGCTTCTGATCAGGCAGGGGAGGATGGGAGAACAAGGGCTGAGCTTCCTCCCCTACGGCCTATGAGGGAGACCGGGAAGCGCACAGGGCGTTTGAAGGAGAGGAGCAGGCTCCTGCCCGGGTGAGCAATGCAGAGCAGGGAGTGCATCAGCGCCCTGCTCGGAAAAGCAAAGAGACGGCCAAGTGAGGACCAGCAGAAGGGCTGCCCAGGGAGGCCCCGAATCCCAGAGCCCCTACCCACCCAGGGCTCACAGAGGTGAGCTGGCCTTGCTTGGGCTTAGTCGCTCAGTCGTGTCCAGCTCCTTGTACAGAGCCCCCAGACTGTAGCCCACCAGGCTCCTCTGTCCATGGGATTCTCCAGGCAAGAGTACTGGAGTGGGTTGTCATTCCCTTCCCCAGGGGATCTTCCAGAGCAGGGGATCAAACCCGAGTCTCCTGTGTCTCCTGCATTGGCAGGAGGGTTCTTTACCTGCCGAGCCACCTTTGGGAACCATCAGAACTCTCAAGCTTGTCCTATTGTGGAGATCCCTCTGGTGGGGAACCTGAAGTAAAGTAGACACCGGAGGGCTGCCAGAGCCATCTTCAGATAGTGGGGGGCCCAGGTGGGCGTCTGTAGCCCAGTCCTGCCACCCGGCCACCCTGCTGTCCCTGGATGTTTCTTTCTTCTGCTCCCTCCAGCTAGGCTCCAGACACTCCATCTTCCCTCCCAGCCCAGGGCTTCTGCTTCACCAGGCTCTGTGCTGGGGGTTGTGCTGGGGTCCTGGTTAGAGCACCCCTAGCCAAGGATGCTTATAACCTGGAGGGGCGCAGAACCAGACCCTGACGGTCCCAGTCCCGGGAGGAAAGCAGCAGGCCCTTCCACCGGGAAGATGGAAAGGGAGCTGCGGCCTGAACTGTAGGGAAGGAGCCCTTTAAGGGAGATCCCAGGCGCTCGAGGTATAAGGCTCTCTGTGTGCCCGGTACAAGCCCTGGCCGCCTGAAGGCAAACTGGTATCCCGGCTTTGCCAGGAGAGCGCGTGGACCTAGGCCTTCGGCGCTGGGGCCAGGCTGGGGTCCCCAGGGTGCCGCCCCACCACCCACGCACCCCACCCTCAAAGAGGCCGGGCCGGCAGATGGGCGGCCGGCCTTGGGGGTGGCGGTCGTCTGGCGGACACAGGCGCACCCACCCCCGCGCCCGCCCTGGTGACAAAGCGGCCGAGACAAAGGCGCGGCCAACACCTGTCGCTCTTGGCTGGGCTGCCGCTTTTCTCTGCCGAAGCGGCTGCAGCTGCCAACTGTCACGGGCATCAAGTTACGGGGACCAGACGGCGGCCTCCGCCAGCCCGGCGAGGGGCGGGGGAGGGAGGGGGAGGGCTGGGGGGAGAGGGAGCCCAGGGGCTGGGGACGGGGCCCGGGCCGAACGGAAAGGGGTGTGGGACCAGGGAGGGCAGGATGCGGCAGGGCGAGCTTGGGTTGCGGACGGGGGCGTGGGAGGGGGTGGGGGGTGAGAACCAGATAATGTCGGGGGTGGGCGGGGGAGGGAAGGCCGGGCGGCGGTGGGTATATTGAGGGAGGAGAGGGAGGGGGAAAGGAAGGTGAAAGGGGGTCGGGGAGCGGAGGGGCCGAGAAGGAGATGGGAGGGCGATGAGGACCAGGAAAGGACCAATGACTAGAGAAGGAGGTCCGAGAGTTGGAGCTGTTGAGGGCGGGCCTGCGGACCCCGCCCCACTAGGATCCCCGAGGGGGCTGCAGGCGGCGTTGAGACCCTGGTATCAGGGCCCACAAGTCCGCTAGAAACGCGAGGGGGCAGGGGCTCGCTCCCACCCCTGCTGCCCTTAGGGCCCTCACCTCCCTGGGACTCTGCAGCCTCCCCAGACCGGACCTGTGGCTCCCTCCAGCTTCGGAGACCGCGGTCTTTGCTGTGGCTGTAGCTTCCAGGACCCCAGCACGCGCGCTGAAGGGTCCCCCTCCTGTGGCATCTTAGGTGAAGGAAGTCAAGCGCGAATGGATGGTTGAAGGGATGGGCGCGCTCCTGCTCTCGCGCGCAGCAGACCTGGGCGACCGGTTCAGGGTCGGAAGGGAAACAAGCGCACCCGGGGCCATAGCCCTCGGGGTCATCGCCCCCTCGGGTGCCCACTCCCCCTCGCCAACGCGGGGGTTGCTCGGAGGCCCGGCTGGGCTTTCTCCCCCCACCCACCAAGTCCCCGGCTGCAGGCCACGCCTCGCCAGCTGCTGGCCGACCCCGGCGGCGGGGCCGGACAAAGCGGGCCTCTGCCATTGGCCCGCACAAGCAATTGGCGTATTGAGATGCAAATAAGGTGCTATAAAAGGAGCGGGATCGGGTGCTGGTGCGAGGACTCCGCGGAAGACGCAAGGGGACAAGGGCGGTGGCTTCGGGCTTTGCGCGGCGAGGGGCGCGCTCGCTTGTAGCGCTCGCCGGGCTCCCGGCGGTGCGCGTCATGGCTCCGCTCCTGGCGCCGGGCCGGGACCGCGCGGGCCGGGAGGATGAGGACGGCTGCGAGGCGCGCGGGGACCGCAAGGTGCTGGCTGTATCCGCGGATCGGCGAGGGAGCGGGCGGGCTCGGGTGGCCACGCAGGGCCGGGACTCAATTTCTCGCTTCCCGCAGGCCCGGAAGCCCCTGGTGGAGAAGAAGCGGCGCGCGCGGATCAACGAGAGCCTGCAGGAGCTGAGGCTGCTGCTGGCGGGCGCCGAGGTGAGGCCAGCGGGGTCGAGGGTGGGAGGTGTCCAGGGTCTGCGGGCCCGCGGGCCGGCCTCGCCTCACCTCCCCTCCCCGGCGGCGCAGGTGCAGGCCAAGCTGGAGAACGCCGAGGTGCTCGAGCTCACGGTGCGGCGCGTGCAGGGCGCGCTGCGGGGCCGGGCGCGCGGTGAGTGGCGGCCGGGAGCGCGGCGGGCGGGGGTCGTGGTGGGGCGCGTTCGCCCGGCCTGTCGCGGCGCGGCTCCACTGAGGACTTCCCTGGCCCGGGGCAGGGGGCGCCCCCCGCGTCTCCTGGGTGAGCTTCGTTCCCGCGGGCCGGGCGGGCCGGGCCACAGCGGTCGCGGCTCACGGGACCCGGCGCGGCTCTCTTCCCCGAGCGCAGAGCGCGAGCAGCTGCAAGCGGAAGCCAGCGAGCGCTTCGCCGCCGGCTATATCCAGTGCATGCACGAAGTGCACACGTTCGTGTCCACGTGCCAGGCCATCGACGCTACCGTCGCCGCCGAGCTCCTGAACCACCTGCTCGAGTCCATGCCGCTGCGCGAGGGCAGCAGCTTCCGCGATCTGCTGGGGGACGCCCTGTCCGCGCCGCCCGCAGCCCCGGGGCGGAGCAACTGGCTCGTAGGAGGCGCCCTGGAGTCCCCCCTGCCCAGCCCCCGGGTCTCCGGGGAGGACCAGTCCTCAGACCTAGAGGAGGTCCCCGAGGTTGAACTGAGCCGGGCCCCGCCTGCCGAGGGGACGGACTCGGTGCCCGCAGCCCAGGGCAGCCTAACCGCTGCCCGCTTGGCCCAGAGTGTCTGGAGGCCTTGGTGACCAACGCCAACCTGGGGCCTGCGGGGTGGGCCCTGCCTTCCCAGGTTCCGTTCCCTCCTCCCTGGGGTCCAGATGTGGCGGGCAGGGTTCTGGATATTTCCCGGTCCTGCTGTTCAGTCCCGCATAACCAGTCCAGCCAGGCCCCTTTTTACTTGCGGGAAGAATGTTTATGCATTCCCCCGCCCCAGCCCTCTGGTGGATGGAGGGAGGGAGCTACAGGCGGGAGGAGAAATCTTGTAGGGCTCCCAGGGTTCTCTGGGATTGGCCTGCCCCAGACTTCTCAGGCGCCCTGTGGGTCTGGGGGCAGAGGTGATGGAACGGAGCTGAGTCTCTCCTGGGTGCTGGGCACTAGTGTCCTGGCAGAAGGAGACCTCAGGCCCTGGCAGCCCTGGCCATTCAGCCAGGACACGGGGGAGGCATTCTGCAGGACTGCCCAGAGCTGCCACAGAGAAGCAGGGTTCTCGGTATGTCTTGCATTTAGCACACTTGATCTTGTGTATTAGGTTGCCATCGATGGTTACAATTGTGTTAAATAAAGCCTTCTGGAGACGTAGTTACCCTTCTGAAGTATTGCTGAATGCTGTGGTGTCATTAAGGTGTCAGTCAAATGCAGAAATACAAAGCCAAGCACATTTTCCCCACATCTAATGCCATGAGTGGATTTAAAACTTCTCACTGTCAACAAACAAAGAAGGGTGGAGGCGATGGTGATGGACGCCCCATGGTGCATCTCGTGGTGGACAGTGCTTCCACTTCGCTATGGCCAGGCCATTCCAGGTGGGTTTCCCCTGCAGGTCCTTGGACCTGGCTTGCTCTCCCCGGGAACTGTGTGTGTTCCTGGTGATGGAAACTCAAGCATGGAGTTTGTCTCGAGTCACTAAGGAGAAAGGAAACGGCTGGTTCCCAGACCATTCCCTTGTTTGTGAACTTCCGGGAATAAAACTGATACCTGACTGCTAGCCACATGGTGTGGAAGTTTCTTTCAGAAGCCTGTTGGGTCCATGAGTGTGGTGCAGACATCTGTCCACTTAGGTGATTACTTTTCTCTACTGAAGAGCGAGCTTCCCCATTGCCAGTGACCTCAGGGACACAGAGACCCACCCAGTTCATGGCCCAGGCAGTTTGGACTTAAGGCCAAATTGAGCCCAGGAGGTCAGCAACCCTGGAAAGAGGGATACAGGCAGCTGGGGTGTAGGGAGCCCACCCTCTTGGGCTGGGTCAGGGCCTGCAGGTCATGTGGTGAGCTGATCGCAGTCCCTGCCACAAGGAGCCCAGCTGCCACATCTCCTGCCCCAGAACCCCAAGCTTATTCTTGTTCTCTCTTAGGGTTGGCAGCGCCCAGGCCTAGTCAAGGGGTGACAGTTTAGGATTCACACCTAGGTCTCCTGTCCAGTGTATATCTTTGCTTTAAAACGTCTCTCCCTGGAGCTTCCCCGATGATCCAGTGGTTAAGACTCTGTGCTTGCAACAATGGGGGCACAGGTTCAATCCTTGGTTGGGGAACTAAGATCCCACATGATGTGTGTGGTCAAAAATAATAATAAAAATCAGTTCACTTGCTCAGTCATGTCTGACTTTGTGACGCCATGGACTGCAGCACGCCAGGCCTCCCTGACCATCACCAACTCCTGGAGTTTACCCAAAGTCATGTCCATCGAGTCAGTGATGCCATCCAACCATCTCATCCTCTGTCGTCCCCTTCTCCTCCTGCCTTCAATCTTTCCCAGCATCAGGGTCTTTTCAAATGAGTCGGTTCTTTGCATCCGGTGGCCAAAGGATTGGAGTTTCAGCTTCAGTATCAGCCCTTCCAATGAATATTCAGGACTGATTTCCTTTAGGATAGACTGGTTGGATCTCCTTGCAGTTCGAGGGACTCTCAGGAGTCTTCTCCAACACCACAGTTCAAAAGCATCAATTCTTCAGCTCCTAGCTTCCTTTATAGTCCAACTCTCATCCATATATGACCACTGGAAAAACCATAGCTTTGACTAGACGGACCTTTGTTGGCAAAGTAATGTCTCTGCTTTTTAATATGCTGTCTAGGTTGGTCATAACTTTTCTTCCAAGGAGCAAGCGTTTTTTAATTTCACGGCTGCAGTCACCATCTGCAGTGATTTTGAAGCCCCCCCCAAAATAAAGTCTGTCACTGTTCCCATTGTTTCCCCATCTATTTGCCATGAAGTGATGGGACCAGACGCCATGATCTTAGTTTTCCGAATGTTGAGTTCAGAAATGTTCCGTCACTCCTGCCCAGTAAGCCCCTCTGGTCCATTTGGTTACATCCAAGTGCCCTCGAGCTCAAGTCCATTTCCATCCTGTTGGTCTCCCTGCATTCTCCTCAATGTTGACACTTAGACGTGAGATAGGCATCACAAATCACCGCCGAAAAACTACTGATTTCCACCCCCCCACCCTCCCGAAAGGCGTTTGGAGGCGCCCTGCTGTCGGACGCTAGAGCTCAGAGATGTTCGACAGCCCTGGAGGCGCTCGGAGGTATTCGGGTAGCACCCGGAGCTCGGAGGCATTCGGGAAGCACCCGGAGGCGCTCGGATGTGTTCGGGAAGCGCTCGTAGGAGCTCGGACGCTTTCGGAGCTTTTGGAGGCGACCGGCTCTTGGCCACGCCCCCGGCACGCCGCCACGCTCACGCGGTGAGTTCTGGAAAATGTAGTCCCAGCCCTTTGATCTTCCTTTCCCCGAGGATCCTGCAGGCAGTGTCAGAACTACGACTCCCAGGGGCCTCTGCGGCCTGGTGGCCCCTCCCCACGCTGCCTCCAGCTCCGGGTTCGTCCCGCCCGAACCCAAAGAACCCAACGGCGCCTAGGCGTCTCGCGCCGTCGGTTAAGCGGCTCTTTGGTCAGCAGAGGCTGGGCTGCGGTCCTTTCCGCCGCCCCGGGACCAGGAAAGGGAGTGATGAAGGCGCCGGCGCCCCGCCGCTCGGGCCTTCCACCCGCGACTCCAGCTCAGGGCCCCCGAACACTTCGGGCCACCAGGAGACCTGGTCGTCGGGAGTGTTAAAAGCGCCCCGGCCTCTCGGAAAGTGCGACCAAAGCCGACAGCGACTGGTGTCGAGGAAGAAGGGGGTCGTTTCAGGCTGTGTCATGGAAGCAGTTTTCTCGAGTAGGAAAGACGAATGTTACAGACCGTTTCGTGACCGCGCCTCCGCTCTGCCCACCGTTCACTCTACAATTGCAGTGAACACCTGTTATGTGCAACGATAACAGAGATGAGGCCGACCAGAGCCTTACTGTCGAGGAACTGGACAAACAAGAACCCACAGAGGCCCCAGGCTGCTAAAATACATCCCAGAGGTCGACAAAGGCGGTGCCTGGTTAAAAAGCAGCCAGAGGAATGCAGAGCTCATCAGGTTCTTAAAGACAGTTACTGGGCTTAAGTGGGTCTGAAAGGAGGAGGCTTTTAGCTCCTCTTGGGAGCTCCCAGGCTTTTCTACTCTTCCATCCCGGTACAAAAATTTGCCCACCGGCCCCTCCCCACAAAGATGGTAACTGTGGCCGTATCTGTTCTGCGCCTAGTTGTCATTCTGCCCCTCTGTTGTCGGCAGATGACACTCAGGCACCATCTTCCTCTCCCCTGCAGATCCTGCCCCAGCTTAACCTGGGGAAATTGTGTATGGCTCCTAGACATCTCAGTCAATGGCCAGGCCATGCTCTCTGTCACCCCTGACAGCTCCATCCCAGGAAATTTGTTCAGACTTCATCGGGTCTCTCCTAGTTAACTGTCTGCCTGTTTCTTCCTTCACAGGTTTCTTGAGAGCAGTCTTCATTCTTAAACTTTTTTTCATTTCCTCACCTGCTTGCTGCTAATAAAATTTCACTGTTTTCCGTTTCCCACCATTCTACTGGAAGCTTCTGGCAGTCTCTGGAGAAGTCCTAAATGTTAGAGCATCCGACACTATCAAGAATGTCATTCTTAAGACACTGTTCTCTGTCTAGTTTTCCTGCTTCCTCTTTGCCCATTCCTTCTCAGGTTGTAGACAGGGCTCTTCTCTGCAGCCCACATCTTCCTTGGGCTTGCTGCTCTGTGGTCTCCCTGACTTCTCCCAGTCCTTTCTGCAGCTCCAGTCACATGGGGTCACAGAATCAGACACGACTGAGTGGCTAAGCACAGCGCACAGCATTCTAGTGGCTAAAGTTTCTTCTCAAGTTTATACTGTAATGAGGGAGACACAAATACGTGCTCTGGCAGGTGGTGTGTTCGTGCCAAGAAAAATTATAAATCAGGTCATGGGGACAGGGCGTTATGGTGTGGAAGCAGGGTGCAGATTTCGGTAAGTTGATTATAGAGGACTCCTCTCTCTGTAGGTTGCGTTTTGAGCGGAGAATGGATGATGTTCATGGATGGCAAAAGCCAGTGGCTCTCCTGGGAAGGAGTGGGTTAGGGTTCAAATGGCTTTAACAATAGCACTGGCCTTGCTTTGCGCATGAATTGCGACCGTGGGAGCAAAGAAAGAAAGTGAGGTTGCTCAGTCATGTCTGACTCTTTGTGACACCGTGGACTGTAACCTCCCAGCCTCCTCCGTCCATGGGATTTTCCAGGCAAGAGTACTAGAGTGGGTTGCCATTTCCCTCTCCAGGGCATCTTCCCCACCCAGGGGTCCAACCCGAGTCTCCCGCACTGCAGGCAGACGCTTCACCGTCTGAGCCACCGGGGAAGCCTGGTGGGAGCAAATCCCTTCCAAATCCCCTTTCTGTCCCCACTCGCCCCTCTGCCCCTCCCTGTTTTTCCTCCTTCCTTCTTTTCCTGCCTCTTCCGTCCTCTTCCCTCTTGTCCTCCCATTCTTTGGACTCTCACGCCTCGCCTCTGCTCCAGCCTCTCCCCCAGCCTTCCTTCTCCTCCCAGCATTGGGGGGGCTTGGCTGGGGGCGGCTGTGCGCCTCCAGGCCGCGTGACGCTCCCTCCCTGCTCCTCCGCAGCAGGCTCTGAGCGCCTGGCTTCCCGGGAAGGCGTCTGGGCTGCTGCAGTCCCCCTGCCGTGAGGGCTTCAGGGCCACCGAGGACACATGCCGACGGTACCCAGGTGAGCCCCGGGGAGGCAGGAGGAGAGCCGCAGGAGGCATGGGGGTCCGCACCCCGTCTCTGACCCCCTGCGCACAGACCGTCCTGCTGGTCCTGACTCGGATGGGTAAACAGGGGCCGCTGCCCCGTGGACACCGCTGAGGGGCAGGGGAGCCCCTGGTGCAGGAGCGCAGGGTCTGCCGGTTGTGCTTGGCCCAGGTCAGGAGGGAGAAGCACCCTTCTCCTGCGAGCTGGCACGTGGGCACAAATGGGACCCTCCCTGCTGCAAGCGGGCCGCAAAGCTGGAAGCCCCGGCGGAGCCCAGCTCTGCGCGCATTTCCTCGAACTTTCCCGTGGACCCAGTCTGTAGCCAGGCCTCCCCACCAGGCCCCTCCGCAGGCCAAGGAGGGTCCAGGGTGGAGGGGCAGGAGGCACCCCTTGCTTTGGAGAAGCTGAGAACGAGTCTCAGGGGGCAGCCTGCACCCTGTAAGCAGGAGGAGGGCAGACGATTGTACCACGTGCAGGGGAGTGGGGGCTTGCCCTTAAGGAAAATGTGATTTTAGAGGAGCAGACACTTCTTGAGCATTAGTGTCTGAGGAACAAACGCCATGGGAGAAGAACAGGAACGCTGGGGGTTTGAGAAAAGGTGCAGTGGCCTCTGACAGCAGGCTCCTGAAGGAAGGCTTCCTGGAGGAGGTGGCCTGGGAGCCCTGCAAGACGGGTGGAGGAGGACTTTCCTGTGGGAATCTGGTCCCCACGGCTGGAGAACAGGAGGGTCCGAGGAGGGGGGCCGGAGTAGAGCACAAGGGCCCCTCCCTTGGGGGGTAGGCTTGGGGGCGCCCTCCTGGAGCCTCCTCACCTCCCTCCCGCCTCCTGTCGGCCCCCCTGCATTACCTATCTTCCTCCAGCAGCTTCCTGGAGCAGCTCCCTGGCGGCTGGAAGGCTGGGCAGACTCCCACGCGGTCCAGTCCCCACGCGCCCCCTACCTTCCCTGGGTCCTGGAGCAGGGAGCTCACAGCGCAGAGGATGAGACAGCGGTCTGTTGTCCCAGCGCATGGCAGCACCACGCAGCTCTGTTATCTCAGTTTCTGGGGGTGGGGGATGGAGCCAAGACCAGCAGGGGCTTCGGCCTCGAGGTCTCGCGAGGCTGCACCTGTGCACAGGCTCCACCTGGAGGGTCCAGGCACACTCACGTTGGCAGGATTCGGTTCCTCACAAGCTGCTGGGGGAGCATCATCCTTTTCTGCATTTTGCTGGAGGGCTCACTCCGTTCTTGGCCACATGGGCCTCTTCAGAGCGCACCTCCCCGGGGGGACAGGGCCCCGTGACCCCCGTCTGCAATGGCAGCTTGTCCCTCTGTGCTGTTAGACTCCACTTACCCTGGGGGCCCTTGCAGGGTGCTCGTCCAGTGGGGGCCCCTGGGGGCCACACCCCTGCCCCTCTCTGCGCTCTTCCTACCGTCCCCCAGGCCTGGGTCTCCAGAGACGGTCATACTGTGTCCAGTGTGACAATTGTGTGTTTTTCTCTCGTTTTAGAAACTGTAGCCTGGGCTGTCGCGCCCTGAGATAGATGTACCCAGAGAGTTGTAGGGTGCGCTGTGGACACTGTTCTGTCCACACCGCCCCGGGACAGCCCTCCCTGGGCCTCTGCTTACTAGGCTTTCCAACCTCCTCCGGGACAGGGAGCCACTTTCCTTAAGCTCAGGAGTTGTTTGCATTTTTATCAGAGCAGGGTCAGGCCCCACCCCCCACCCTGTCTCGGTGGAGTGGAGGAGCAACGGGAAATCCGAGAAGGAAGTGTAGGGGCCCCCACAAGCCACACAGTCAAGGCTTGAACCACGGCTAAATCTCGGTGTTGGTGAGAGCCTGGGAAGAGCCGCTGTGGAGGCCTGGGCGCCCCTGGTGCCCCAGGAGGCCGAGCCAGGGGGGCTGGGCGAGGTAGGGCAGCCCCAGGCCCATGGTGTCCCGATGCTGCAGCCACCCAGCCACGGTCTGGTGCGTCCTGGCTAGGGCCCGCTGGGAGCTGGCACCTTGGGCTGCTCTTCTGTTTGTGGGCTGTGTAATAAACGGAAGTTTAAAAGGACTGGCTCATTCTTTACCGGCAAACCTGCCAACCTTGACTGCCCTGGCTTGACACGAGGGAAGGAAGAAGGGGAGGGGAGACGGGAAGAAGGGCCCCAGGCCCCGCCCCTCGCCACCCCTCCCCTGGGCCGGCCCTGGGTCCTGCTTTCTGGTCCCGCTTATCCTCCCGGGCTCCATCCAGCCCCTTGGGGTTTGACCACTCCACTCTGGGGACACTGTGCCCCAGCCCTGCCCCCCTGGAGACACTCGGGTAAGGGGTTCCGGGCTCACTCCCCGACCGGAGCAGCCCTCAGGTGGGCCAGCACTGGGAGCAAGAGGGAGAGGACTCAGCCCCTTTTTCCTCGACATGTTATGGAAATTTGCAAGCACAAAGTGGGATTTTTCACTACACACCTGCACACCCACTGGCGATGATCCCACTCAGCGTTTCACTAGACTGTTAATATCTAGGCAACCATCCTTTAATTCATTTAATTTTTGGTGCATTCAGAATCAATTTCAGCCTTAAATGTGCTTGCCCCTACATACATTAGCATGTACATCAGCTAGAGTTCATTACTGACAGTCTTTCAGTGTACAGCAGTGAAACGCCCAGCTTGAAGTGGACAGTCACTCTTTTGACAAGTGTATGCATTCTTGTAACTCAGACCCTTATTGAGATACCGAGTGTTCCCATCACCCCAGAAATTTCCCTCATGCTCCTTGCTGGTTGACCCCCAGTCCACTCGGAGGCAACTACTCAGTAACCTGCCTTGTGATACTGGTACAAAGTACGGAGTGAAGTCGTTCAGTCCTGTTCGCCTCTTTGTGATCCCATGGACTGTAGCCCACCAGTCTCCTTGTCCATGGAATTTTCCAGGCAAGAGTACTGGAGTGGGTTGCCATTTTCTTCTCCAGGGATCTTCGCAACCCAGGGATTGAACTCGGGTCTCCCCCCATTGCAGGCAGATACTTTACCATCTGAGGGACCACAGATTTAATCCTGGAGCCTAAAGCAAAAGGGAATTATTTTTTAATGGCTAATATTTTGTTCTCAGAACACCAAAGTAGTTAAAGACCTGTTGAAAAATGAAAAGTAGATATATCAAAATAGTTTATTTATACAAAAAGCAACCAATAATTTTGCTTTCCTGGTTTTATTGGAAACGAACTCATCAATATTTCCAAAGTCTACTACTTGTTTTTAAAGGAGAGAATTGCCATGCTAATTTCTTTTGATGAAGTGATCTTAATTTTTCATTTACTGCAGCTTACTGAAATTTTTATAGGATGCCATGGTGACTGGGAATGCTAACAGCCTTCTCAAGGCCATGTCCAAATTGGAAAGTATTGCACTAAGCAAATTTGTGAATCAGCCTTAGAAGATGCAAACACTATTTAATAAATAACTGATACTGCATGCTGCTTAAAACTATATCAGATGGATATATAGGACTTAAGGATATTTGAGTCAAGTAAGTGGCTGCTTTGTGTAAGAGGTATCCATAGAAAACTTTTGTCCATTTAAAAATTCAAAATGTAAGACTTTAATTTTTCATATAATCATTTACAATGTGAAAATTAAGGCATCTATAATTTAAATTTGATATGCAGTTTTATAATAATTGACACTCGTCTAGTGATTCATTTCCAATTTTTATACTTTAATTTTAAAATTCAAGTGCAGTATTGGTGACATAGAGGTGAGCATAGCTGCCTTCCATAAAGTGCAAGCAGTAGCCCATATCTTTTGCTAAGATTTCACATTAATCAAACATTGAAAGTTTGTTATTTCTAAGCAAAGGTACAGGCCTTCTGCTAAGCATACAACAATGTATAGTCCTTTTTTAAAAATTGTATAGACATTAACTTTTACACTGGTTTAGAATAACATCCTACACAGATTGTATAAAATAATGCATTTGTGCCAAGATGCTTTTGATGTACGCTTTTCATTTAATATATATTTCAGTATAAGTGCCTTTGTATGTGAAATACCTTGTTTACATTTAATCTTTATCTTCATGGGATATCTGGATGTGTTTTTAATGTAGGTTTTAGAACAGACATAAGACTATCCCATCTGCGCATCCATTTTTAAAACTTCACACACAAAATATATATGTATATTATATGTATCCATATACATATATATAAATGCTAAAAGATGGTTAACATTTGATTTCCCAGGGGCAGCATTTTTGCTTATTTTTATGAGCTGAGGAAGCACAAATTTGGCATAATCATATTTTGGGGGAAAATGTCTTATAAACTCTTGTATAACATGCTATATTTTCTCCATTACACTATATCTGGCCACAGGCATTTTAAATTTTATTTCCAACCTCTAATTTCATAAGCTAGACTTAGAAAGTTTCATCTTTCATTTCAATCAAGTCAGTACAACTTACTTTATTGTTATGACATTGTTCTTAATGTGAGCAGAACTCATGGTCAGACATGCCGGTTCACAATGGGCTACATCTTGTGTACAAGCAAAAGATAAAAAGTACTTGCTCCTTCTTGACAGTATTTCAGAACTCGTGATTTGCTTGTAACATGATATACTTGTTTTGAATTTCATTAGACCAGGCACATGGATTTCCAATAATTTCCTGTGATTCTCTTTAAGATTTAAATTGTTTTCTTCAAGGTGTAATATCTAAAATGACTCAACATATTGTAATTTTTGTTTCTTTGATTTTGTCATCTTCTGCAAAACATCATCTATTAAACTGTCAGTTTGAATATTTTTCAAAAACACTTCCCATTTTAGCATCACAATGAGACATCAAATTTTCAAGGTCACAGCTTTTGTTTAAATTTTTCTAATATTTGAAAACTTTTTGATGGTTCCAAAAATTTGATTCTATTGTATTATTGTGGGGAAACATTCACGAAAAATAAAGACATTTCTTGTGAATAAATGAACCAGTCACCGTGAATTTATTTGCCATTATAATAGAAAAAAAAAATTTGGAAGAATTGGCCATCATGTGAAATAGATTCTTTAAAATAGCTTCTCTAAACTATACCCTTTTCCTTTGTTGGGTCTGTGTTGTATTAAAACCATTTTTATTATCACAAAGTAGCAACCATAATATAAAACTATTAAAAATATATTTCAAAATGGCATCTTCTTACTTTTGCTCACACTCAAAGTATCTGAAATTTCTAATATTTCTCTTTATTTCCCAAATAAGAATCTTTAACTCTGAATTTGATGGTAGTTCTGCTCTAATAATGTCAGTGTTAAGGAACCTTCATTTTAGTTGCTGGAATACTGTTTTTCTAGTCCAATTTGTAATTGTCCCTTATTATTTTGATACATTTCTGCATATATTTTTCTTCTTTTCTGGAATATTACACTATTTGACTTGTAGATACTACAGATACCATGTTTGTCTAAAACAATTTAGTATACATTTAAAATATGTACTTAATTATATAATTGTTACAAATATATTTATGTTAATATGAATTTTAATATTTCACAGGTAGGTATACATAAAGTTTTGTTTCAAAAATAGAGAAATCAATTGTTGTTTAGAACATAAAATTCTATAGTCACTGTGGGAAACAGTTTGATAGTTTCCAGAAACTTACACTGAAACTACTTTATGATCTAGCAAGTCCACTCCAAGGCAAAAACCCAAAAGAACTGAAAATAGGGACTCAAACCAATTCAGTTCAGTCGCTCAGTCATGTCCGACTCTTTGCAACCCCATGGACTGCAGCACACCAGGCCTCCCTGTCCATCACCAACTCCTGGAGCCAACTCAAACTCATGTCCATCAGGTCAGTGATGCCATCCAACCATCACATCCTCTGTCATCCCCTTCTCCCCCTGCCTTCAATCTTTCCAAGCATCAGGGTCTTTTCAAAAATGAGTCAGTTCTTCCCATCAGGTGGCCAAAGTATTGGAGTTTCAGCTTCAACATCAGTCCTTCCAATGAATATTCAGAACTGATCTCCTTTAGGATGGACTGGTTGGATCTTCTTGCAGTCCAAGGGACTCTCAAGAGTCTTCTCCAACACTACAGTTCAAAAGCACCAATTCTTGGCACTCAGCTTTCTTCACAGTCCAACTCTCACATCCATACATGACCCCTGGAAAAAACCACAGCTTTGACTAGACGGACCTTTGTTGGCAAAGTAATGTCTCTGCTTTTTAATATGCTATCTAGGTTGGTCATAACTTTTCTTCCAAGGAGCAAGTGTCTTTTTATTTCATGGCTGCAGTCACCATCTGCTGTGATTTTGGAGCCCAAAAAATAGTCTCTCACTGTTTCCCCGTCTATTTGCCATAAAGGGATGGGACCAGATGCCATGATCTTAGTTTTCTGAATGTTGTTTTAAGCCAACATCTTCACTCCACTTTCACTTTCATCAAGAGGCTCTTTAGTTCTTTTTTGCTTTCTGCCATAAAGGTGGTGTCATCTGCATATCTGAGGTTATTGATATTTTTCCCAGCAATCTTGATTCCAGCTTGTGCTTCATCCAGCCCAGCATTTCACATTATGTACTCTGCATATAAGTTAAATAAGCAGGGTGACAATATACAGCCCTGATGTACTTCTTTCCCGATTTGGAACCAGTCTGTTGTTCCATGTCCAGTTCTAACTGTTGCTTCTTGATCTGTATACAGATTTCTCAGGAGGCAGGTCAGGTGGTCTGGTATTCCCATCCCGTTAAGAATTTTCCAGTTTGTTGTGATCTACACAGTCAAGGCTATGGTTTTTCCAGTGGTCACGTTATGGATGTGAGAGTTGGACTATAAAGAAAGCTGAGTGCTAAAGAATTGATGCTTTTGAACTGTGGTGTTGGAGAAGACTCTTGAGAGTCCCTTAGACTGCAAGGAGATCCAACCAGTCCATCCTAAAGGAGATCAGTCCTGGGTGTTCACTGGAGGGACTGTTGTTGAAGCTGAAACTCCAATACTTTGGCCACCTGATGCGAAGAGCTGACTCATTTGAAAAGACCCTGATGCTGGGAAAGATTGAGGACAGGAGGAGAAGAGGACAACAGAGAATGAGATGGTTGGATGGCATCACCAACTTGATGAACATGGGTTTAGGTGAACTCCGGGAATTAGTGATGGACAGGGGGGCTTGGCGTGCTGTGGTTCATGGGGTTGCAAAGAGTCGGACATGACTGAGCGAATGAACTGAACTGAACTGACAGTCAAGGGCTTTGGCATAGTCAATAAAGCAGAAGTAGATGGTCTTCTGGAACTCTCTTGCTCTTTTGATGATCCAACAGAAGTTGGCAATTTGATCTCTGGTTCCTCTGCCTTTTCTAAATCCAGTTTGAACATCTGGTAGTTCTCGGTTCATGTACTGTTGAAGCCTGGCTTGGAGAATTTTGAGCATTACTTTGCTAGCATGTGAGATGAGTGCAGTTGTGCAGTAGTCTGAACATTCTTTGGCATTGCCTTTCTTTGGGAATACACAATACACAATAGAGAAAAGGTAGAAACAATTCATGTGCCTCAATAGATGAATGTTAAACAAAATGTATATTTATACAAGAGGATACTATTTAGCAAAAAAAAAAAAAGTAATGAAGTTCTAATACATTCTACAAGGATGAATCTTAGAAACGTTTTGCTAGGTGAAATAAGCCAAACACAAAAGAACTAATGATTTATGATTCCATTTATATGAGTACCTAAAGCAGGCAAATCCACAGAAACAGAGTAGAATTGGGTTACCAGGGGTGGGAGGAAGGGAGGGATAAGGAGATGTCATTTAATGGGTGCAGAGCTTCTGTTTGGGATAGTGGAAAGTTCTGGAAACAGATAATGATGGTGGCACAATATTGTGAATGCGCTGAACACCACTGAATTGTACACTTAAAAATGGCTGAAATCACTTTCCTGGCAGCCAGTGGCTGGGACTCTGCACTCCCACTGTAGGGGACCCGAGTTCAATCCCACATGCCACATGATGTGGCAAGAAAGAAAGAAAGGAAGGAAATGGCTGAAATGGTAAATCTTCTATTATGTATGGTGGTGGTTGGTGGTTTAGTTGCTCAGTCATGTCCAACTCTTGCAATCCCATGGACTGTAGCCCACCAGGCTCCTCTGTCTATGGGATTCTCCAGGTTAGAATACTGAAGTGATTTGCCATTTCCTTCTCCAGGGGATATTTCTGACCCTGGGATCAAACCCAGCTCTCCTGCATTACAGGCAGATTCTTTACTGACTGAGCTACAAGGGAAGCTCCTTAAGCTCTGTTATGTATCAGTTCAGTTCTGTTCAGTTCAGTAGCTCAGTTCTGTCTGACTCTTTGAGACCCCATGGACCACAGCTCGCCAGGCCTCCCTGTCCATCACCAACTTCTGGAGTTTATCCAAACTCATGTCCATTGAGTTGGTGATGCCATCAAACCATCTCATCCCCTGTCGTCCCCTTCTCCTCCTGCCCTCTATCTTTCCCAGCATCAGGGTCTTTTCAAATGGGTCAGCTCTTCACATCAGGTGGCCAAAGTACTGGAGCTTCCGCTTCAGCATCCGTCCTTCCAATGAACACTCAGGACTGATCTCCTTTAGGATGGACTGGTTGGATCTCCTTGCAGTCCAAGGGACTCTCAACAATCTTCTCCAACACCACAGTGCAAAAGCATCAACTCTTCGATGCTCAGCTTTCTTTATAGTCCAACTCTCACATCCATACGTGACCACTGGGAAAACCATAGCCTTGATAAGACAGACAAAATCGACTGAAGAGAGTTATCGACAGAGATGAACACAAATATGCTCTGTGACCCAGTAACTCTCTCTCCGTGGGTATCGCGATGGAAAGAAGTACCATGTGCAGCAAAAGACGTGAAGAGCAGTGTTCAAAGCAGCACTCTCAGCGACAGCCGTAGACTGGCTAGAGCCCAGCTCTTCCTCAGCGTGAGGACGTGCCAGTGAGTGGTGGTACACCCAGACAAAGCAGTGCTGTACAGCGATGAGCAGGACTGAGCTACAACTAGTAAGAGTGCAGGCGAATCTCATCAACCAACGTTGAGCCTGAGAAGCCAGGGGTGGAGGAGCGTGGACTCTGTGATGCCGCTTATGTAACTCCAGACCCAGGTGAGAGAAAACTGTGGTGCCGCCTGAATCTTGGCTGTGACTGGAAGTGGCTCTGGAGTACACGAAATGTTCTGGTTTTTGATCAGGGCCCGGGTTAATGGGCGTATTTATTTTGTGGCTCAGCTGGTAAAGAATCCGCCTGCAATGTGGGAGACCTGGGTTTGATCCCTGGGTTGGGAAGATGCCCTGGAGAAGGGAACTACTGCCCACTCCAGTGCTCTGACCTGGAGAATTCCATGGACAGAGGAGCCTGGCGGCCTACAGTCCATGGGGTTGCAGAGTCGGACATGACTGAGCGACTTTCACTTTCACTTTACTTTGTGAAAATCCAGCAAGCTGTACACATATGATTGGTGTACTTGAAGTATGGTTTTACTTCAGGAAAAAGTCTCCTTAAAAAAACCTACACGGTCTCCCACCACCCCCACCACGGGTCCCAGCAGCTCGGGCGGGCGGGAGGAGGTCAGGCTACTCAGCTTTGCGAAGGCTCTCGGCGCGCCGCGGCCCTCGTACCCGGCTCTCGCCCGCCCCGTGGCCAGGATGCCCAAGAGGAAGGTCAGCTCCGCCGAGGGGGCGGCGAGGGAGGAGCCCAAGAGGAGATCGGCGAGGTTGTCAGCTAAACCGGCTCCTGCAAAAGTGGAAACGAAGCCAAAAAAGGCGGCGGGAAAGGATAAATCTTCAGACCAAAGGGAAAAGAGGAGCAAAGGGGAAACAGGCGGAAGCGGCCAGCCAGGAGACTAAAGACCTACTTGCAGAAAATGGAGAGACAAAAACGGGGAGAGCCCAGCCTCTGATGAAGCAGAAGAGAGAGAAGCCAAGTCTGATCAATAACCACACACGAGTCCTGTCGGTGGTCCGTTTCCCTTCTTGTGCAATCCAGAGGAATATTTTTATCAACTATTTTGCAAATGCAAGTTTTTTAGTAGCTCTAGAAACATCTTTTAAAAGGAGGGAATCCCGCCTCACCCCATTTTTCAAGTGTAAATACTTTAAGAGGTGAAATCATTTGCTGGCTGTTTATTTTTTGGTGCAACCAGAACATAGTGGGTACTGGGTACGGGAGGCTTTGATTGTCTCGGGTGTCAGCTTAGCACTCCATAGGTGGGGGCAGCTTTTATACCCTATGATACAAAAGCATACTGAATAGCAGTTTGGAGTCACTTGTGCGTTTAATGTCTTGAACACTTTAAATGACTTCTCTTCCCATGTTGCTTTGGGAGAATTATTTCCTACAGCAAACCACTTTCTGATCGTGGCTCTCCTGGTCAGAATTTCGTGCACTATACTGTAACACCTTTGGTCGTGGTAGTCCTGTAACTTGTAGTTCCTAGTAACTTGGTTAATGTGCTGTGAATGATTGACAGTTTGGGTATGTAGTGTATACGATACTGAATTGTGAATCAGTGGGACTGATGACGTAACACCATATCAACATTTGAAGATACTGGTACTTGATATGCTGTTAAGGAAAGTTTGCTCCAAATTCTAAGCTGGAAAGTCCCTGGAATAACTGTTAAGAACCACAGCTACATGACATTTCAGATTTCTGGTACGTATGTGAAGAATTGTGTACAGATTGGAATGTCTGTGCAGTGATCCTCCAAACAACCAATAAAATCTCAGTTATAAAAGGAAAAAACCCACACGATGTGCAAAATACGTAACTAATGAGGCCTACTGTTTAGCACAGGGACGTCTTCTCAGTACTCTGTAAAGACCTATCAGTCGGTTCGGTCACTCAGTCGTGTCCGACTCTTTACGACCCCATCAACTGCAGCACGACAGGCCTCCCTGTCCATCATCAACTCCCAGAGTTTGCTCAAACTTATGTCCATTGAATCAGTGATGCCATCCAACCATCTCATCCTCTGTCACCCGCTTCTCCCACCTTCAGTCTTTCCCAGCATCAGGGTCTTTTCAAATGAGTAAGTTCTTTGCATCAGGTGGCCAAAGTATTGGAGTTTCAGCTTCAGCATGAGTTCTTCCAGTGAATACTCAGGACGGATTTCCTTTAGGATGGAGTGGTTGGATCTCCTTGCAGTCCAAAGGACTATCAAGTCTTCCCCAACACCACAGTTCAAAAGCATCAGTTCTTTGGCATAATGACCTATATGGGAAAAGAATCTTAAAAAGTGGATGTACATACATGTATGACTGATTCACTTTGCTAGACAGAAACTAATACAATACAGTAAATCAATTATACTCCAAAAAATTGTTTAAACCCACAGAAATTAATTACTCAAAATAGCAGAAAATTATGTGCCCAATGGAGATAAAGTAGTAAAGACCTTTTTCATATAAGAAGTAAATAATGAGGAGCTATTTCTTTTTTTTCTCATAGTATTAAGTGAATAGAGGATGAAAGTTTCATGGTAAATCTATTTTTCTAGTTAAAAAATTTCAGAAAGTGTTGATCAAGTCTCATTTATGGAAAGTCAAATTATATTCACAAATATAAAATTGCTATTGCTCACCTAAATGCCCATGATGAGGGTCTTGCAATTGGAAGACTTAGGGCCAGGAGGGCAATGGACTGAGTCATGTTTTCAAAGATTTCTCTCCTTTTCTGGAAAATTAGGAGGGCAAGGAGTCTAAGAGAGAGAAGACAATCTCATTCATCTAGGAAAGAAATAGCAGGGCTTGGTGTGTGCGATCATGGTGGCAGAAATGGGATATCCAAGCTTTCCAAGGAGGACAGGCAAGACCTTCCACTGAACTGGACACGGGGGTGAAAGAAGGTAGGAATGGAGGGTGACACCTAGGTTTCCGTAGGATCCTCTGAGTGGATGGTGAGGTGCAAAGATTGGAGAGGACAAGTTTTGGGGAAAAGAGCAGGAGTTGTATTTGGAAGGTGTTTAATCCAAGATGTCTGTTAGCCATCCAGGTGGGGATGGTGAGCAGACGGCCGGGGACGTATGTATGTATGCATGTGAGTTCCGAGAAGAGGTCAGGACTAGAGTCCTGCATGGACAGGTCATCAGAATGTTGGGATCTTTAAAGCCACAGAACAAATGAAGATGACTTCAGAAGACAGGAAACTGAAGCGAAGAGAGGGCCAGGCCCTTGGGCACCCAACACTGAGATCAAGAGAAGCCAATAAGTTGAATCTGAAAAAAGGAGGGGTCTCAGAGTGGGCCACATTTCCTGTCTAACGTGGAGTAGTGGGATTACAAAGCCTCCGGGGCTCTTTCTGCCCTAATAACAGGGGTTTATAGTTCTGAATGGCTACAGATTGAAGATGGCGCGGGGGTTGGGGAGAGCAGGTAGGTAGAGGCAGGAGAGGCTGCACCCACCCATCACCTTGTGGGAGGCTGAGATTTTGCTAATGGTAAAAATGTCTATGATTCCCCCATCGAGCTTCACTCACCCTCTTGGCATTCAGGACCCTTATGAAGTGATCCCAAGTTAACTGTCCCTCCTGCCAACCCAAGTCCTCTCTACCCCTTGTGGAGGCCTAGCTGCCCTACACCCATGCCTTCCAGCTCTGCCCTTTGCCCACAGGGAGTTTATTTTGGCATCTTAACATCACAGCCAGTTTTCAAAGAAGACTTTCCACTCTGGCTAGTGGATACAGGAACTACTTCTGGCCCTGTAGGAACTGCAGGAAAGCAGCAAGAATCACTGCACAACTGTTATTCAGGCTGGTTTTGTGCACTGTGAGAAAGGACTGGAAGAGCAAAGAGCACAAGACAAAAATCTGCTGTCTTCTGTGGCCGTGGGGAATGGTAATAGCAGCTTTTCCTTCCTGGTTTTTCCTTCTTCAGCCTTAGGTAGATTTCTCACACAACTGCTACTTGGCTCTCACCTGAAGACTCAAGGGACACCTTCTGCAGCCCCATCCATCGGCAATATGACTTTCCCCATGCAGCTGTGAGAGGCCAGTGCCTGGCCCCGGGCAGGCACGTGGTGTTCTCAGTTCTCTGCCCCTCTCCCACTGCCGGGCACATGGGACCTTAGTTCCTTGACCAGGAACCGAACCCACATCCTCTTTTTACTCAATGAATTAATTAACTTGGTTGCATCGGGTCTTAGGTCTCAGCGTACAAGATCTTTACCACACCGTCTTTCGTTGGGGCACACGGCCACTCTAGTTGCCGTGTGTGGGGTTAGTCACCCCACAGCATGTGGGATCTTAGTTATCCAACCAGGGGTTCCAAGGTGGAATCTTATTAGGCACTGGATGACCAGGGAGGTCCCTCTCCCCCTTTCTTAAAGGACACGTTTCACAATAAAAATAGCACTGCCAATTAAATTCGCACAGTGTGAGAGCTTTTCTGACACTTACTCAAATTTCCCCAAACCAGAGTTGCTATAAAATTCCTTTCCCCATTGCCACAGAAAACAGAACAGTTATTTGTCATTTTCTTCCTTTTCCAGTCCTTTCTCACAGTGCACAAAGCAAGGCTGAATAACAAGGTTGTTCAGTTATCGTTGTGACCTCCTGTGGACCCCAAACAGGGCAGTTTATGACAACCTCTTCATTTGTGCTTGGCCTGGTCCTGCTTGCTTCAGACCTGTCACTCAGGTGCAGTTGGAACTTCCAGTATTTTCCCTGGAAATCTCCTATGCCAGAGCCATCACGTTCACTGGGCACAGGTTTCTATTTCCTACATTATTGCCAACAGTTTTGCTAAGCTTTCCATCAGTGTCTAGCAGTGATTTCCCTCCATCTTCCAGCATTTCACTCACTCAGCATCATCCACAGCCTGTGGCCCATCAGGGTTCCACCAAGAGTCTTCTCAGCTCCTTCCAGGTGCCTGCTGCCCAGTCCCAGGACAGTACTGTGCATTTTGAGTTTCTGGTGTATTAACACCCCACTCTGGGTACGAAATTGCTCTTCATGCTACTACTGTTGTGTAACAAGTCACCCCCAAACTTAGCAGCTTAAAAAAACTTATTTTGCTGGAGAGGGTGTGGAGAAAAGGAACCTCCCTACACTGTTGCTGGAGATGTAAATCGGTGCAGCCACTATGGAAAACAGAATGGAAGTTCCTTTAAAAACTAAAGATAGAACTACCATATGATCCAGCATTCCCACTGCTGGGCATACATCTGGAAAATATGAAAACTCTATTTAAAAAAGATACATGCATCCCAGCATTCACAACAGCACTATTTATAACAGCTGAGATATGGAAACAACCCAAGTGCCCATCAATAGATGATCTGCTTAAAAAGATGTGGTTTATATACATGATGGAATATTACTCGGCCATAAAAAAGAATGACATATCGCCATTGGCAGATGGACTCAGAGAGTATTATACTTGGTGCGTGCGTGTGTGCTTAGTTGCTCAGTCCTGTCTGACTGTGACCCCAGGGACTGTAGCCCACCAGGCTCCTCTGTCCATGGGATTCTCCAGGCAAGAACACTGGAGTGGCTTGTCATGCCCTCCTCCAGGAGATCTTCCCAGCCCAGGGATCGAACTCACATCTCCGGTGTCTCCTGCATGGGCAGGCGGGTTCTTTACCACTAGCGACACTTGGAAGACCCATTATACTTAGTGAATTAACTCAAATGACTTACTTTCTTAGTGAAGAAAGACAAATATTAAATGATATCACTTATATGTAGAGCCTAAAAAATAATACATATGAATCTACATACAAAACAGAAACAAACTCACAGATGTAGAAAACAAACACGGTTACCACAGGGGAAAGGAAGAGGGGAGGGATAAATTAGCACTATGGGATTAGTTTGCATCTACAAACTACTATAAATAAGATAGATAAGCAACATGGATTTACTGCATAACAGGGAGTTAACTGAGTGTCCTGTAATAACCTATAATGGAAAATAATCTGAAAACTCTATTTATATATGTTCAAACTACCACACAACTGCATTCATTTCACATGCTAGCAAGGTAATGCTCAAAATTCTTGAAGCTAGGCTTCAACAATATGTGAACTGCGAACTTCCCATGTACAAGCTGAATTTAGAAAAGGCAGAGGAACCAGAGATCAAATTGCCAACAGCTACTGGATCATAGAAAAAGCAAAGGCATTCCAGAAAAACATCTACTTCTGCGTCGACTACACTAAAGCCTTTGGCTGTGTGGATCACAACAAACTGGAAAATTCTTCAAGAGATGAGAATACCAGACCACTTTACCTGCCTCCTGATAAACCTGTATGCAGGTGAAGAGGCAACAGTTAGAACAGGACATGGAAAAATGGATGGGTTCCAAATTGGGAAAGGAGTACATCAAGGCTGTATATTGTCACCCCGCTTATTTTACTTATTTGCAAAGTACATCATGTGAAATGCCAGGCTGGATGAAGCTAAAGATGGAATCAACACTGCCGGGAGAAATGTCAATAACCTCGGATATGCAGATGACACCACCCTAATGGGAGAAAGCTAAGAGGAACTAAACAGCTTCTTGATGATGGTGAAAGAGGAGAGTAAAAAAGCTGGCTTAAAACTCAACATTCAAAAAACTAATATTGTGGCATAAGGTCCCATCCCTTCATGGCAAATAGTTGGGGAAAAAATGGAAACAGTAACAGACTTTATTTTTGGGGGCTCCAAAATCACTGCAGATGGTGACTGCAGCCATGAAATTAAAAGATGCTTGCTCCTTGGAAGAAAAGCTATGACCAACCTAGCATATTAAAAAGCAGAGACATCACTTGGCCAACAAAGTTCTGTAGTCAAAGCTATGGTTTTTCCAGTAGTCATGTACAGATGTGAGAGTTAGACCATAAAGAAAGCTGAGTGCCAAAGGATTGATGCTTTCGAATTGTGGTGCTGGAGAAGACTCTTGAGAGTCCCTTGGACTGTAAGGAGATCCAACCAGACAATCCTAAAGGAGATCAATCCTGAATACTCATTGGAAGGACTGATGTTGAAGCTGAAGCTCCAGTACTTTGGCCACCTGATGCGAAGAGCTGAATCATTTGAAAAGACTCTGATGCTGGGAAAGATGGAGGGCAGGAGGAGAAAAGGGCAACAGAGGATGAGATGGTTGGATGGCATCATGAACTCCAACAGACATGAGTTTGAACAAACTCTGGGAGATACTGAAGAGCAGGGAAGCCTGGCGTGCTATAGTCCATGGGGTCACAAAGAGACACAACTGAGTGAACAACAACAAATATATATATACATATATATGAGAAGCTGAATCACTTAGTAAAGTGAAACTAATGCATTATTGTCAAATCAATTATACTTCACTTTAAAAAAAGAAACTTTATTTAGCTTGTGATTTTGTGGGTCAGAATTCATAAAGGGCTCAGCCAGGCAGTCCTTGCTCAGGGTCTCTCTCAAGGTTGTAGTCAGATGTTGGCTGGGGCTCAGAATCCTAGTATGAGGGTTCCCCTGGGATGGATGTCCAAGATGACTCACTGAACTTGGCTGGCAGTCACTGATGGCTGTTGCCCATGCCAGCTCATCAGGGGCGTCGTTGAACGCAGTGCTTACGTGTGTGGCTTTTCCAGCCAAGCAGCCTCAGAGTAGCTGGACTTCTTACTTGGTGTCTGACTTCCCCAAGAACAGGCATTTCAGACACAGGCAGAAGTTGTGTGGTCTTTTATGACCTGAACTTGGAAAACATGTAATGGTGCATTGTCCACTCTCTCTGTTGGTCAAAGTAGTCACAGCTCACCCAGGTTGGAGGGGAGGAGGCTCAGAGCCTACATCTTGATGGGAGAAGTGGCAGAATCCTATTTAGAGGAACACAGGGAACGGGCCACAGGACTGGAAAAGGGCAGTTTTCATTGCAATCCCAAAGAAAGGCAATGCCAAAGAATGCTCAAACTACCGCACAATTGCACTCATCTCACATGCTAGTAAAGTAATGCTCAAAATTCTCCAAGCCAAGCTTCAGCAATACGTGAACCATGAACTTCCTGATGTTCAAGCTGGTTTTAGAAAAGGCAGTGGAACCAGAAATCAAATTGCCAACATCCACTGGATCATGGAAAAAGCAAGAGAGTTCCAGAAAATCATCTATTTCTGCTTTATTGACTAGGCCAAAGCCTCTGACTGTGTGGATCACAATAAACTGTGGAAAATTCTGAGAGAGATGGGAATACCAGACCACCTGACCTGCCTCTTGAGAAATCTGTATGCAGGTTAGGAAGCAACAGTGAGAACTGGACATGGAACAACAGACTGGTTCCAAATAGGAAAAGGAGTACAGCAAGGCTGTATATTGTCACCCTGCTTAGTTAACTTATATGCAGAGTATATCATGAGAAACGCTGGATGGAGGAAACACAAGCTGGAATCAAGATTGCCGGGAGAAATATCAATAACCTCAGATATGCAGATGACACCACCCTTATGGCAGAAAGTGAAGAGGAACTAAAAAGCCTCCTGATGAAAGTGAAAGTGGAGAGTGAAAAAGTTGGCTTAAAGCTCAACATTCAGAAAACGAAGATCATGGCATCTGATCCCATCACTTCATGGGAAATAGATGGGGAAACAGTGGAAACAGTGTCAGACTTTATTTTTTGGGGCTCCAAAATTACTGCAGGTGGTGACTGCAGCCGTGAAATTAAAAGACACTTACTCCTTGGAAGAAAAGTTATGACCAACCTACACAGTATATTCAAAAGCAGAGACATTACTTTGCCGACTAAGGTCTGTCTAGTCAAGGCTATGGTTTTTCCTGTGGTCATGTATGGATGTGAGAGTTGGACTGTGAAGAAAGCTGAGCACCGAAGAATTGATGCATTTGAACTGTGGTGTTGGAGAAGACTCTTGAGAGTCCCTTGGACTGCAAGGAGATCCAGCCAGTCCATTCTGAAGGAGATCAACCCTGGGATTTCTTTGGAAGGAATGATGCTAAAGCTGAAGCTCCAGTATTTTGGCCACCTCATGTGAAGAGTTGACTCACTGGAAAAGACTCTGATGCTGGGAGGGATTGGGGGCAGGAGGAGAAGGGGATGACAGAGGATGAGATGGCTGGATGGCATCACGGACTCGATGGGTGTGAGTCTGAGTGAACTCCGGGAGATGGGGATGGACAGGGAGGCCTGGCGTGCTGCGATTCATGGGGTCGCAAAGAGTCAGACACGACCTAGCGACTGAACTGAACTGAACTGAGGGAACGGGAAAAGCTGCAACAAACTCTGGAAAATAGCATCTGCTGCTTAGGCAGCTGAACATGTCCAGGACATCAGGCACCTTTCTTATTGCTAGGCAGTTTAAGGTCTCAAAATCAGAAATTAACCATCTTTTCCTAAGAGCAAAACTGAACTTCATTTGCGTCGTCCTGAGTGAGTGCACAGGAGGTCGCACTTTTGGCTCCAACATTCCCACCACTCTGGAGGTAGGAAGGCTTGTATCAGAAACCCTGAGCATCAAAAACGGACATATTGGACTTCCCTAGCTGGCCATTGGCTAAGACTCTGTGATCCCATTGCAGGGGACCTGGTTTTCATCCCTGGTCAGGGAACTAGATTCCACGAGCTGCAACTAAAGCCACTGCATGCTGCGAAGGAAGATCGACGATCCCAGGTGCCACAGCTAAGACCCGGGGCAGCCAAATAAACAAAATGCTTCTTAAAAATAAAATAAATAAATTACACTCCTTTAAAAAAACAGACACCTTAATCCATCCATTCATTTGTCCATGTGATCATTCCTTCATCGAGCCAGTGTATCTACTGTTTGCCAGGTGCTGCGGGTACAGTAATGTGCAAAACTAAGCATAGTTCCTGGCCCCTACAGCTTACATTCTGATAGAAGATGCAGTCACTAAGGACAAAATGACAGAAATAACTGCAAAACGGCAACCAGGACAAAACCCACTGAGGAGAGGTGCCAAGTGGGGGTTGTACTGAGTAACTGATGACCAAAGTTTGAGGAATAAATCAGATTTCCCAGAAGCAGAGGGGACAGAAGAAGATTCCAAGCCAAAGGACCCACATGAGAAAATGTGCTGGGACAAGACAGAGAAAGATGAGCTGAGGAAAGGCCTGAAGCGGAAGCCAGAAAGGAGGCTGTGATTTGGTGACACAGGCTTGGTGGGCATGGGGGTCAGGGGATAAAACTGGTAGGACTTGGTGATGGAGGATGTATTTGTTATCCACTGCTGTGTAACAAATTACCACAGATTTAGTAGCTTAAAACCACATCCACTTGTTATTGCAGTTTTCATGGGTCAGGAGTCCTCTGCAAGGCTGCAATTGAGGTGTTGGCCTGGACTGGAGTTTCATCTGAGGCTTGACTAGGAAGGACCCACTTCCATGCTCATGTAGCCGTTTGCAGCACTCATTTCTTCACGTGCTCTTGAAGGCCTCCTTTTCTGCCAACTGGAAGCCGCCCTCCATTCCTTGCTGTGGCCCTCTTCATCCTGCAGCTCACAATTTCAGCTAGCACATATTGAGTCTGAGCAACTTTTGAGACATCCCTGAGATATCACATGAAGGATGGATGAACACGTGGATCTGGAGCTGGTGGGAAACACAAATGAACAAACCACGTTTAGGTAACTGGAAACTCAAGCCATGTGTGGATGAGACCTGCTCAAGGAGGGAGTGTGGGGTGAGGAGGACCCAGGATCAAGTATGAAAGAGTTCCCTCAACGAATAACCAGGCAGAAGTGGGTCTGCAAAGCAGACAGGGAACACTTTCAAACAAAAGAGAGTGACATGTCCCACAAACGAAACGGAAAGAGAGGCTAACGGCGATTGAGGACTAAAAAACTCAGTTCCCTTTAGCATCACAGTGGGAATTCACTGATGAGCTGAGCAGGAGGTGTTTGGAGAAGTGATGAAGCGAAGCAAGGTTGGGGTGGGTGGAAAGTGGAAGAGAGGTGAGGAGATGGGGCTTTGTTACTCCTTTAGAGCACACCTGCAGGGAGGAGGCAGTTCATCTGCTAAAGGGAGAGGAAAGGGCCCGAGGGTTTCAAACAGCAGCGCAGATGTGCAGCATGAAGGCTTGCTGGGCCAACAATGTCCTTAGCCAGGGATCACCAGAAATCAGTAATCTGTAGTCCACGGAGCTGAGCTTGTGCTTCATCCCAGCGAGGGAGACCATCACCGTGGGAAACCGCAGTAAAGGGATGTGTAGGTATACCCTTGGACCGTAAAGGCAAAATGCCGAAGAATTGATGCCTTTGAACTGTGGTGCTGGAGAAGACTCCTGAAAAACCCCTGGACAGCAAGATCTAAACAGTCGATCTTAAGGGAGGTCAACCCTGAATATTCACTGGAAGGACTGATGCTGAAGCTCTAGTATTTTGGTCATCTGGTGTGAAAAGCCAACTCATTGGAAAAGACCCTGATGCTGGCAAAGATTGAGGGCAGGAGGAGAAGAGGGAGTCACAGGATGAGATGGCTGGAGGGCATCACCAATCCAAGGACCGTGACCTTGGGCAAACTCCAGGATATGGTGAGGGACAGGGAGGCCTGGTGTGCTGCAGCCCGTGGGGTCACAGTCGGACACAACTGGGCGACTGCACAGCAACTACTGATATTTACATTTCAGTTGTGTTAGTTGATGTGGGGAAAACGTTTAAGGAAGCCAGTCCACTCCGGATTGGATGTCAGGAAAAGGAAGCAATTCCTTGAGCAGATGTCTTCATAGATTGCATCACAAAGACAAGAAGACTAGAGAAAAGTTAAACCTGTACCTGGTAAAGAATGAGCAGTCACTCTGACTGGCTGAGACAGTAGGAGGTTTGGTCATTTTCGTGGCTTGGGCAATGTTCTTCTCCTGTCTGTGTTCAGACAAGTATGGAGGGGCCTCGTTTTGGCCGTGGATCTAACATCAGAGCTTGATGTCTACGTTTCACGGAACTCTGCATATTCAGTAGAACACAGAGGCCAGCTCTGTGTGCCGGGCCAGCTCCCCGACGTCACCGCCATGGTCGCTCGTTTCCCCTCTTCCCCACGTGTCCGCATGGGAGCGGTCAAGTCCAGAGATGCCTCCTCTCCACCTTGCATCTCAAGGGTTCGCTCCAACAAGATTCTGCTTCTCAACCTCAAATTGACCAGGGATGGCGGGACGGAACCTGCCCTTGAGAGCAGACTTGTTTCTCTGGAAAGGGCCTTCTCGGAATCCAACGCCTATGCCCAGAGAAAACTGGAGGACCCCAGGCCAGGCGTGCGCGGAGAACATGGCGCCGTCAGCCTCACATCAGCAAGCCGGGCGGGTTACCAGCTCCCTCTGGCGGCGGAAGCTGGACCCAGTGCGCTTGCGCGCCGTCGCCCCGCCCCCGCACAGCCCCGCCCGCGCGCAGGTCTCTGGGGCGGCAGGGCCACGCCGTGCGCCGATTGGTGGCGTTCCGGGCCCGCCCTCGGGTGATTGACGGCTCCCGGGCCGCCGCCGCCGCCGCCGCCTCCGTAGCCCCGCAGCCGCCGCAGGGTGTGGAGCCCGTCGCTGGTCGCGGGCTGCGCGTGTGCCGCAGCCGCCGCCCAGCTTCCGTCATGGACCTGTTCGGGGACCTGCCGGAGCCCGAGCGCTCGCCGCGGCCGGCTGCTGGTAAGCGGACGGCCGCCGGGCCGGTGAGGGCCAGGAGGGCGGGCGGGCGCGCGGGAGGGCGAGCGCGGCCTGCACCGGCGCGGGGAGCCGGGCCTCCGCCATGTTCGCTGCGCAGGAGGAAAGGCCGCGCGCGCCCCGGCGCCCTTTGTGCGCGGCCGCTTTCGCTCACGGGAGCCCCGCGCCGCCGGCCTACGTCCCGACCGGCCGCCTGGGGAGCTGGTAGTCCCGGGCGCGCTCCCGGTTCAGCGTTTTCCTGTGCTTTGTGTTCCGCGTGTACCCCGGCGACTGAAGTGGTCCCCGGCTCGGCTGCTCGTGATTCTGAGGCCCAGAAGAGAGGATTCGTTCTCTCTGCGTCCTCCGATCTTGCCTCATGACTCGGAGTAGTTTTTTGTTGTTGTTGTTCCCTCTGGGCCCCAGGAAGTCCCCTCTCCCCAAAGGGAAGACCATTCGCCCGGTCCGCTCCCCACCCCCGGCTGCCCCCTGACCTCGGCCGCCGTGCGTGTCCCGGAGGCCGGCGATCGGAGCTCCACGGGGTAGCCCTGCGGGGACTACCACGCCTGGTCCTCTGTCCGGCGGGTTACAGCCGCGCCCAGGCCGAATTTGGCAAGACTTATTCACGTTTTCAGGTGCAAGACATTCAGCTGGATGCTGTGGTTTAGGAATTTCCCCCCGCCCCCCGAGCCTAACTCTGTGGCAGAAAACGTGGAAACTCTTCAGAACACTTTTAAGATTCCAGGCCCAGCTCAGCCCCACTCAGCTTGCAAGCCCGGAAGGTGGGGCCCGGCCTCTGTGTTACGAAATCCGCAGCTGATTTTGTTGGACAGCCCGGGAGGGGGTCTGGAGACCCTGGTTCGGCAACTGCTGTTGTCCTAGGGGCGTACGAAGGTGACTGACACCCAGCGTTTGCTTGCTTTCAGAGAAGCCGAATTCTGAATGCGAGTGGTTGACATCGAATAGGGCCAAAGTTAATGACTGGGAAATGCTGAATGTCCCGGGAAAGGGATGTTTGTGGTCCGTGCACGGAGAGTTGGGTGGGAGGTGGTGCTGGACTCGGGCCTCCCAAGATGGATAGACTTGTAATTTGCAGAGATTCTAGGCGAGGGAACAGTGTGCTCCTTGGGGAACGTTTGGCTCTCGGGTTTGCCTGCGCATCCAACGTGGAGGAGTCGCGACTTGCGACTCGGATCCATGAAGACGGCTCCCAAGAAGGAGTTGTTCTGCCCTCCGTAGGGCCTGGATTCTGTCATGTCACATGTGGACGCCACGCCAGTCTTAGGAGGCCGTTAGTCACAGTAACGGCACTGTTTTCCCGGCAGAACATGTCATTTTGCAGATTGTTTCCTAGATTTCTTTTCTAGATTGTTCTCGTTGTGGGTGAAAACGCTGGCTTGTGTATGCAGGCTTTTTGACTCTGTTGGTGGAGGATAACTTCTGTCTGAATATATTCGGGGCAGAGTTCGCATTTGCAGATGCACCTGTAAGCCTGTCATTTTCTTTAATCGCCATCACTTTCTACCTGAAATTAATTTGGGTCCACTCAGGCGGAAGGGACCCCTGAAAGACACAAAACTTGACGAGTCTTTAAGTTGGTCCCTGGCAGGACATGTCCAGCCCTGGCTGAGACGACAGGGTGGCAGAGGTGCTGCGTGCTGTTTAAACCCGGGTTCCCTGAAGAGGGGATCAGTGACCTGCCTCCTGCCTGTGAGGAGTGTGCTGGCCCTGCCACAGGTTCTCCTTGGCTGAGTGTGTTTTCTGTACTAGTGTTAAAAGCAAAGAAGGCATGCTTTCTGAGTTCGCTGATGACAGAATGCTGACAGGGATAAGTACTAAAGTGAGTACAAAATCAGAACCCAACGTTATCTTGACAGGCATTTAGTTAAAACCAGTAAGATTAAACTTAACAGGTTAAAAAAAAATTCATTTGAACAAGAACAGAAACTGATTTCACGGTTTTGTAAAAGTACTTTGATTTTTGAAAATTTAACTCAAATGTCATACTTTTTGTTTCTGAAAAATTGTTGATAACATTGAATCTAGAGTGAATGAGAGGAAAATAAAGTTGGCTTCTTGAAGTAGATGGAGAGAGGAGGCTAGATTGCCACCGTCATAGCCCTCAAAGGATGTGCAGGTGTCACAGATTTCTGAGCTAACGCAGGAACAATAAACCTAGTCATTTTCACAGACCCTAGAAGAGCTGTTTGGGGCATGTACTCAGACTGGTTTCAGATCCTAATTCTGCTCTTACTGTCTTCTGTGGCTGTTCCTGCATCTGAAAAATCGGTGTTGCCGCCTACTGTTACCCACAGGTTAGAGAGAGTGCAGTGTGTGGGGAGCAGAGGCTCTGTGCTCAGTGCGGACAGATGCTGGTGCTCTGTAGAGGTTACTCTATGAGTTAACTTTCACAGCTGTTCCAAAGAGGGGGAAATGCCCTCTTAAATGGATTCTGTGAAAACGCCAAGTGTCCAAAGGGAAGAAATATCCACTCCTCTGATCATGTCAAGTGTATTTTACTTAGTGTTTTGATTTTTGCTTTGAACATCACTCCTAATGTTCCTATACCAAACCTCTTACTTTTTGTGATCTGAAGAAAAATATGGAGAGAATACAGTAAATGTTTTCAGATTTTGTGCTGAATTAAGGGTTTTCATCCCAACCCTTAATAGGTTTTGCTTGCTGAGTGAAATCAAGTTTCTAAAGTACAGTATACATACTTATTTAAAGAGGATGTGTATTTGTTCACATCAGATGGAAGTGGAATTTCTTTGCTTGTTGTTCAGTCTCTAAGTCATGTTGGACTCTTTGCAGTATCATAGTCATTAAAGTGTTGATTGATGTCTTTGAAGATTGACAGCTTATATTTAGTAGTCTGAACAAGTTAAAGGTGTCTTGGTTTAAAGTCATTTGTGTAGTAATCTGGTTTCAGTTTTATAGGGTGGTTCTTTCACTACACCAGTACGCTTGAAAACTGATGGTCTGCTGTTGACTAAAATACTTGATTTGCAAGGCATCCTCAAAATATTTCTTTTTATGAAACTGGAGAGCTAAATATAAAATAAAGGCTAAGGTATTAGAAAAAACTTGAACTAACTGTAAAACCTCAGGGTTAGTAAGAAAAAAGTCATTAAAAAATTAAAATGGATTTAGCTACGTAAAAATAAAAAGTTTTTGCAGCCAAAGTAGTGCAAAGGCAAAAGGCAAACTGAGAGAAAATGGTTGCAGCACCATTGCTGAAGGTTACTACCCCTGGTAAGGGAAAAGCTCAGACAGATTAACAGGAAAAAGAGGTGACCCATTAGAAAAGTGGTCAAAGGATGTATCCTGACAGTTTACAGAAGAAATGCAGGCGCCGATTAATGGGAAGTGGTGCTCAGCTTCCCCAGTCACTGGGAAGGAACAGCAGGCCACGGGTGTGCCATGTTTCTCACTCGGCAGATTTGAAAATTGGCGCGATAATTAACATGTAGAGAAATGGACATTTTCATAAAGTGTGTTGAGAGTGAAAGTTACCCCAGCTTTTTTGGGAACACATTTTGGCATTTGTCAAATTTCTTTGTTTGCTTTCTGACCAGCAGTCTGGCAGATAAAATGAGGTTATAAGTCTTGGGCTGTTCATTATGGCATTGTCATGTAATAAACCAGAATCACCCCGCATGCCCATCAGTAAAGGACCCGGACAAGTGAGTGCTTCCTGTATGTTGTAGGATAGTGGGCGACTGCTGGAAAGAATCCTTAGACCCAGCGTGCATGAACAATGATATATGTAGAGTATCGTATATAGTGGTGGCAGTGGCTCATGGTAAAGAATCTCCTGCAGTGCAGGAGCCGCAGGAAACACAGGTTCGATCCCTGGGTTGAGACGATCCCCTGGAGGAGGAAATGGCAACCCACTCTAATATTCTTGCCTGGAGAATCCCATGGACAGAGGAGCCTGGCGGGCTACAGTCCATGGGGTCGCAAAGAGTTGGACACGACTAAAGTGACCTAGCAGCAGCATCGTTGTATATAGTGTACTTCTCCCTTTTAAAAATTAAAATGAACATCTGTGATTCAATAAAGGAGCATAAAGGGAAATGGAAAGTATACACTAAGGTGTTATTCTGGTGGGGATAGGTGGGGAAGTGGGCCTTTTTCTGATACATCCGTGGTATTTGGAAAACATACACAGCTGTCCGTCACTCTCTGCGGGGGATCGCGTCTGGAGTCCTCTTCAGATCCCAAGATCCGAGGATGCTTAAGTCACTTATATAAAATGGTGTGGTATAGTTGGCCCTTTGTATCCACGGGTGGCCCTTTGTATCCACGGGTCAACTGTATCACATTTATAGTTAAAAAGAAAATTCAGGTACAAAAAGCAATTTAGGCAAAATATTTAAGCTTTTTGTTGCTATAAGTAGCAATTTTTTGCTAACCTGAATATAATCAGCCCAAGAGTATTTTTGTCAGCATGATATGTAACTTTCAGTAGACTTAGCTTCAGAATGTAAATAACTTAAAAAAAGAAATCTAGATGAGATTAACTCTCATGAAAAACCTGTTTTCTGTCCTGTTTGTTTCTTTATGAAAGTTCTTGTATTTAGAACTCAGGGACTACTTCTAAAGTTAAGGTCAAGGTCACACATGGTCCAATGATTGCAGCCCCAGATACTTTGAATTACTATTTATCCAACACAGAATGTAAGGGTCTGGCTAACCGGAAGTTCCCTTTATAGCATCTGTGATGTAGAGATTGTTTTTAAAGATGCAAACGGTTCTAACTTTGATCCTTATGATGATGTGGAAAGGTACTCCAGAGATCTTATAGAGCCTTAGGATTATCTTTGGGGCGTTGTATAAAGGTTAAATGATCCTTGTGAAGTTCCAGTAACAGCAAGGAGGCAGTATATAACATCTCACCGAGAGCATGTGCTGGGAAAGCAGGTTGCCTGCGTTTCAACCTCCGCTGCTCACTGGCTCTTCTCTTGGACAGTTACTTAAGCAAGTGCATCAGTTTCCTCATCAGTAAGTAACCATAATAATACTACCCACTTCATAAGATTATTGTAAGTATTCAATCCATGAAAATATGTAGAGCACTAGAGTAGTTCTTGGCAGGCAGTGAATGTTTAGTATCATTTGCATAAGCCATTCTCAGTTGTGGCCAACAAAACTCTGAGATGATCTCACTGTGTTTAATTGCAGTACCACTCAGAATATTCTAGAGTGACAGAGCGCAGTTGAGGTTCACTCTGTTCAGCAGGGGAAGAGAGGCTGTTCTCTGGGGCTGGTAGTAGGTTTGAGGCACTCTACTAATTCAGCAAAGGAGAGCAGCCAGGCTAGTGCTGAGCTGGAAACCCTCTTATGAGGAATGCTTGCCAGGACCGAAAAAGTATTACCTGGGTAAAAGAGGACTCCCCCCGCCTCCCTGCCGTGGACACTGGATTTGGAAAAACCTGATATAGAGAGGTAGTTTAATTCAGAAATTAAAATGTGGCCCTGCATAAGTGGAAGGGTTGGTTGCTCTTCAGGTTGGCCTCCTCCCTGCAGTGTCCCTCTGTCCCAAGATGCCTGGTGCTCTGACCCTGCTGAATATGGTGCGACTGTTCTGGCTCATCCTGTTCAGTTTGGAGTCTGTTAGAATGGATATGTTGATGCTTAGACTAGTACGCTTTGAGTTCCCCTGGAAGCGGCCTGCTGAAATGTCAGGGATCCTTGTGGGAGAATAGCAGAGTGAGTGAGTGGTCATCCTAAATGCCTTCAATGTCCTGATGCTGGTTTTGGATTACTCCCCATAGAGTGTGTCACTTGTGAGGAAAGTGAAACTACTTGTAATTACTTAATGTCTTTATGATAATCCTAAGGGAGAAAACGGTAATTTAATGAACTAGCCATTCCCTATTTGTGTTACGGGTATAAAGCAAAAGAGTTACTTTTTGTTAAATTAGAATTTATCAGGTATTTAATGTACTTCTGACCTAAAGACTCCTGAAGAAATTTCTTTCCTTGGAGTTTATAAATTTTACTTAAAATTTTTAGTTTGTAAAAAAGTAGAGTTGATACCCAGCTCGTTTCTAGGCAGAAAGACAAGATGGATGAAACTTTCGGGGCACACATATTGAGTTGGTTTTTAAATGGGTGCATCTCTGTGCTTGAGCTCTGAGGAACAAGATCAGTGTGTTCAGTCACAGAGGACGTGGGCATCCACATCTTCATCTTTAGCCCGTTGTTTCCCCCACATTCCTGTGGGCTGGTTCCTATATTTCATAACTTAAGTAGAAATTTTGAGGAAAGCTGGAGAAGGAATAATGATTAAATTTTATGTGGAAAGGGATAATTGAGTATAAAACATTAAGACAAGTACTTTAGTTAGGTAAATCTTTAGGTTTTTAAATAGAAAGATTTCTTAGCTTTTTCCTGAGTTTATCTTGGAGTATCTAAAATTCCTCATTTTCTTCATAGATATTTATTGAATTGGGCTCTGTGCTGGAGACACCAGGTTAAGACAGATTCAGGCCTCTCACCATCTCTTTGCTTGTGTGTTTAAGATTCTACTTGGTAATTAGTTCAGAATGTTATTGAAATAGGATTTTTTAAGATCAGTAGATCTTTGAAGAGTCCCTTTATTGAGGTTCTGAGATAGAATTATTGTTTTGCTCTAGAATCAGTTTTTTCTTCTCAGGATTCACTCTTAAAGAAAGGTTTTTTAAAATGTGTTCCTTTCAATACTGAAATTAGCAAGAAAAATACTTGTTTTCCTCAAAACACTCAGTAGCCCCTAAAATTCCTGTTGGATTGTCCTTTATTGCTTGTATATTGACTGTAACTGTTGGAAACAAATGTCCATATTAAATGACTTTGAGAAAATATTTTTGGAAACAGTTACTCAGTCCAGTAGAGAGGAGAAGATCTGAATTCACTAGCTGCCTTATCACAGAAGACCCCCTGCCCCCCCGCCCAGCCCCGCCTGGCCGGTGTCCACGTGCTCTCTAAGCAGGTGTTCCATGTTCTAGGGAAAGAAGCTCAGAAAGCACCTCTGCCCTTTGACCGTCTCCCTCCGGCCAGCAGTACTGACTCAGGCACAGTCTCCAGGCTCTCCCAGGTGTGTGTCGACGTGTCATCCTGGGATGGTAGTTGTCTCAGTCTTTCTCCCTTTCCCCCGTTTTCAACACACAGATGTTTTAGGTGTTGGACTGTCTTAAGTTTTGAATCCATGGCTTCAGGTAAGGCAGAAAAATCCACTAGTTGCTAGCCCTGAGGAACTGCGCGAAGATGTTGAGCAGTGTTCTCTGGTTCATCAGAGCGTCTGTTTTACTAGTGGAATAAAACTGAACTCTAAGGCAGGTTTTCCGTCTCCTTTGAAGTGATGAGACTTAAAGGAGGTTCGGGACGCTGCGTGCACAGCATGAGCTGCACTGGATTGGTGCGAGAGCTATGGCCTGTGTGGGCATCCTGGTGGGATGGACTCGGAAATGTGCGCCCCCACCCCGGCTTTGTGGGCTCACTCGGTGTTCTGCTGTGTTTCAGGCTCTGGGGGACCTTTGCTTTTTGACGATCTCCCGCCAGCCAGCAGTGGCGATCCAGGTAAGTGGTAGGGAAGCTAGTCCAGTGTGCCGATGGAAATAATATATGATGTTTTACATAAAGCGTGTTTACTTAGAGCTGTAAAAAGCCTTAGGATGACGAATCATAATACTACATAAAGTTTATTAAAACTAATAGATAGCAGGAATTCCCTGGCCCCCCAATGGTTAGGACTCAGTGCGTTCTCTGCTGGGGTCCAGGTTTGATCCCTGACCGGGGAACTAGGTTCCCGCCAAAATGAATAAACAAACTAAACTCAATAGATACCCTCAGTTGGGAAGCAAAAATATACATAAATACTGCATCACTTTTTGGTGATTATTTTCTACTGCTTGGAATTTTAAGAATTCAGTCATTTACTTTGACCTTTGTTATTATGTTCTTTAAAAAAAAAAAAATCTGAGTCTGTCATTGTAGTTTTGCCTTGTTATGTTCCTGACAGATCCAGATGTATCCAGCAGAAAAGTATCTGAATATGTGAAGTACTTTCCACATTTATATGTGAAGTACTTTTCACATTTCACACTGAAAAGATATTTTCAGTATCTCTGATAAATTAGTCTTCTGTTTTATGCCACTTACAAAATGGAAAGAATTGTGATCTTTAAATGAAGTTGGAATGACGCTGCTTTACTGACTGGTATAGACGGTGTGCAGGAATTTGAATTCTTGAAGTTTTAAGACCTTAGTTAATTAATTTCCAGTCAGTGCTTTTATGTTTGTCTTCAACATTCTTTTTGTTGATTTCATTTTTGTCAAGCCTATTAACCCTGGCTCTACTTGTTTCTGTAAATGTTTAACTTTTCCTTTTACGTCCCAATTGAACAGAAGGGGAAAACAGAGCAGATTCCTCTAGGTTGTCATACATGACGAGTCCGTTATTCCGTCTGAGGACGTCTCACATGGGACTCCCCCAGAGGGGGTGGGGCAGGGCGATAGTGGGGGGCAGGGAGGGTGCAGGCTGTCCTTGCATATGTGAGTATCTTCGAGTGTGGAATGACCTTCCTTATGTTGTCAGATAGAACACTTGCTGCTTTTCAAGTATATTTTTCTGTATTATTAATTAATTACTACTAAGTCATTGGAAACTATGGATTAAGTTAGTATCTTTCCTATGCTTGGGCTTCCCAGGTGGCACTAATAAGTGGTAAAGAACCCTGCCAATACAGGAGATGTAGGAGACGCGGGTTCAATCCCTGGGTCGAGAAGATCCCCTGGAGGAGGGCACAGCAACCCACTCCAGTATTCTTGCCTGGAGAACCCCATGGACAGAGGAGCCTGGCCAGCTACAGTCCCTAGAATTGCAAAGAGTCAGACATGACTGAAGTGACTTAGCGCACACACATTTCTGTATTTAGAAAAAGTATCACAGTCATCTTTCACAAGAATTCTCAGATTTTCAGGCTATGTGTCCATATAAAAATATTACAGCATTCTCATACAACTTACCCTAAAACCTTCCTAATAAAGACAGTGCTCTCAGTTATAATGAAAGGTAAACGTGTGCAACTAGGGCTCTGAACAGGTTTAGTTTAAGGAGGGTTCAGGATAGTTATGTCTTCGTTATCCTGAGGGCAAAAGGCAATAGACTAATGGTAACTTAGAGGACTTCCAACACCATTATTAACAGCTTTTTTTTTTTTTTTGGATGTAAAATCCAATCTTGTATCCAATATTTGGGATTTCTTGAGAAGACTTACTCTTCTCAAGCAGGCAAGAGCCATTTACAAAAGTTGACTACATTCTAGGCCATGAAGTAAGTCCTAGTACAGAATTAATATCATAGGTAGACCACATTCTCTGATTACAGTGTAATTTACTTTGAAGGCAATAACAGTTTAAAAAATTTCTCTGTTTTCCAATTTAAAAGAAAGGAAGACTTTTTTTCATACACATTTGGAAAACTGGAACACAAACAGTAAGTGGCAGGAGGCTAATGGAGAGACCATTGAGAGATCCATGACATTGTCGCAGTTAATTTGGGTTGCCCTGTGGGATAGGATGTGTGTGTTAGATTGTTCCAGAAATCTGTCCTTTGCAAGTAACTGATTATTCTTGAGGGCAAGAATGTTTCCTTTCTCCCCTCAGTACTCAGAAAGGTTTGGCAAAGAGTAGTTGAATGAATAATAAATGGTTGTATGCTTTTATACCTACATGAAGAGAATACTAGGGCCATTCATGGGACACTTGATGGACTAGGGACTGTGATGAACGCTTTCCATAAGTTTTCCCCATCAGTTTTAAACAGCCTTCTGAGAGGACAGTTTCCTCCCTGTTGTGGGTGAAGAAGCTGAGGCCTGCAGGTTGAGTGACTTGCCTTAAGGGCACACCCCTTGCAAATGGCAGAACTGAGGCTTAAAACTAGACTCTGTTCTGCAGTGCGCGCTCACTGCAGGTGCCCTGAGCTCAGCTTTGAATACACACCCACCCCCTTTGCAAGCGGGAATGGCTTTAGCAGTGCTATTCTGCCTTTCAGGATACAGACGGTTCTTATAGCCTGATATTGGTCTCAGTTTAAGCCTTTGTTAGTGTTTCTGGGCTGGTTCAGGATGTTTCACTTTGCAGGTTTTGGAAAATGTATACATAAGAGCTTGTGGATATAAAATACCATGTGATGTGTGTGCCATAGCCTCAAAGTATGAATGTGTGTCTTTTACCACTGAGAAGCCTCTCACATAACCTCTCGAGGCCATCTGAGCAGGGCCTGGATTTTATTTGTGGGCACCCAGGGCACTGCCCCACCCCTCAGAGGCATGGCTATGACCACTGAGCCTCCCTCTCTGCCAGGCCTCGCTCGAATGTCCTTTCGTCTCCGAGGGCTGGGAGGGAGCCAGGTCTGCTCGGGACTTTAACGTCTATAGCTGTGTTTCTGTCTGGTTTTCACTTTATATTTCCAGGCTCTCTTGACACTTCGACATCCCAGGAGGTAAAGAAGGAAGGGAAAGGAGCAAAGAGAAAAGCCTCTGATGAAGAGAAGAATGGCAGTGAAGAGCTTGTGGAAAAGAAAGTTTGTAAAGGTTTTCAGACAGTTTGAAAACAAATGTATTAGACTTCATATTGTGAGACAACCCAGAGCAAAAACAAGCTTAGCTTTCCAATGATAACACTTCCTTTCTGTGTCTGTGTTTAAGAAGTGGATAGGGTTCCCTGTTTGCACATGGATTTCCGAGTTCACGCGTGCTTCCTCACTCCTTGCCCTCCATGCGCTCCATCTCTTACTCACCTTCGGTCAGGTAGGAAACCTGCCTTGGTCCTTCAGGGGTTAGAGACAGGTCTACTCGGCCTTGGTTAGCGTGTGGGTCCCCAGGCTGTCTCTGACTACATGTCCTTGACCTCCGCCTGTTGATTAGCAGTTGGAATTCTGTGACGAGCTTGCAGGCAGCGCCCCAAGAGATGACCTGAGGCTGGAAAGAGCAATTGAAATTTGTCGTCCACTTTGTAACGTGTCACAGTGCATGAGGAATAAGTGAGGAGTATCAGCTAGATAGAAAGCTGTGGGTTTTCACTGACTGCGGCCGTCAAGCCACTTGGTTGCATGCGGCCGGTGGTCTCCAGCAGAGGCCGCAGGCTCCCGCGGGGGACGTGAAGATGTGGGCTTCAGTGTGGCTGGCCACTGCCTGGAGCCTGCAGAGCGCTGTGCGTGCCCGCGGGCGCCCTTCAGACAGGGCGTCTAGCACTGACGTGGCTCTCAGTGTCAGAAACCGAGCTCAGACCAGCCCTTAAGGAGAGCTTCCGACACCTCCAGTGGGCTCCTTCTTCCTTCTCCTTCCTCAGTTAAAGCAATAGCAGCTGATCTTTCCATTTGTTCAGTCTTCCAGCCTCAAGCCTGGAAACACATATTTCCAATGTATCAAACAGGGCACTTGGGGTAAACTGCTTACTTACGTTTCTCTAAACTAGAGATTTTTATGTCCTCATGAAGTTACTGACAGATGAGATTTGCAAAGAGCTCCTTGCCCTGGTCCTGTCTCACTTCTGTGGGGTGATGGCGCGCTCCTTGCTCTGGTGCTTTGACCAGGCGCTCTCTTTGGAAGAGCCGTTCTGCTCTGACTTGCTGTCGCCTGCTGTCTCCTCTCCGCTGCTCAGCCTTGCAGAGGCCACCCATTCAGCAGTGGTCTGCTTTCTGTAGCAGACTTGCCACCTGGGAGATGTCTGGCAGGGCAGCTCTCGGACACTGCTGGGTAGAACAGCCGCAGCTCCCTGTCACTTGCTCTGGGACTAGGGCGTCTGGAGAGGAGGGCGCAGTTTTGTATTGGCTTTTTGTTCTCTTCTGTAGCCTCTTCGGTGATCTTCGGCCTGAAAGGCTACGTGGCTGAGCGGAAGGGCGAGCGGGAGGAGATGCAGGACGCCCATGTCATCCTGAATGACATCACCGCGGAGTGCCAACCCCCCTCTACTCTCATGTGAGTGTCCTGCTCCGGCAGCCTGGGTGGCGTAGAAGTCTGTTCTGATGCTGGTGCGGTAGCGAGGGCCCAGAAGGAGACCAAAACAGCAGAAGGCAGACGTGGAGTTTTCCCTGCAGTGGCATGAAGTGAAAGTGAAGGAAAAGGTCTGGAGGAAGAGCCCTTGTCCCCAAGAGCAGGAGTGTGCTTGGAGTTGCTTTTAGAGCCTGGAAAGGGGCTTTGGAGAAGCCTCAGGAGGCTTGTCTTTTGGGAACAGATTTAGTTGCGGGACACCAAGCCATAACTAGTAGATGCCGCACTGTAAGATTCTGAGTTATAAACCACATATGAGAGGTGTATATATACATATATATCACATTATGTATAATAGTATATATGGAAATACATATATACACATATAGTAGAATACCAGTCAGCCATTGAAAAATAAACTTTGCTGTTTGCACCAACATGGATGGGCCTCAAGAGTACACTCAGCAAAATAAGTTTATTGTCTCATGGCTCATGATGTCCCACATTGAGAAGGGATTCTAGAAACATTGAGGAAAAGAGCAGCTCTGCAGAGTCAAAGTCATTCCACACAAGCATATCTGTTCTTTCCTTCTTAAAGCAGTGTTTTAATGCTGTTTATCTGTGTGTGAGTTTTCTGGCAGACTTGAAAGGGGAATAGGAATGGGAGTGGTAGGGTAGGCTTTAAGGATTCGGTGTCAGAGTCTGAGCGGGCGTTCTGAAACTGCCTGTTCTCTCACAGCTGTCTTTGACTGTCAGTAATTTGTCTGTGTTTGTCTGTGTGTTAGTGTTTAAAACTAAATCTGCTGTAAGTAGAAACCTAAATCTGTTCTAAATAGAAAAGTGTTCTGAATATTAGTGAAAAATCAGAGTTAACAGATCTTCATTTTTGAAGCAAGTGTGAGTTTTTAATTTTAAAATGTCATGGATGTTACTTCAGTATTATCTTAGGTACTGTTACTGCTTGCTGTTCGAGTTAAAAGCTTTAATGGAGAGGAGTAATCTTTGCCTGAGGATCTTGCTGACTCTCGGTTCATCATTCCAGCACCCGGGTTTCATACTTTGCTGTTTTCGATGGACATGGAGGAATTCGAGCCTCAAAATTCGCCGCACAGAATCTGCATCAGAACTTAATCAGGAAATTTCCTAAAGGTGAGGCTCAGAGCTCAATCGGTTGGCGTTCACCTCGGGGTTGGCTCTTTGTGCTGCTGAGGGAGACGTCACTGGCTTTAGCAAAGAATCCTTGATGACTGGAAGAGCCCAGCTTAGAGGAGGCTGTGCCGAGGGGAGCAGGGGCTGTGCGGCAGGCGTGGCGCTGGCGGTGTCTCTGGGCGACAGCGCCTCTTGCCTCTGCACTTGGGAGGGTACTCAGGCCCCCACGTACAGTGGAGGAAGCACTGCTTGTTCTTGGCCATAACAGAGTGGCGGTGGCGGGAGGGCCATCTCCTTCCTTAAGGCCTCGCTTTCTTTCCTGCCTGCTGCCACAGGAGATGGGATCAGCGTAGAGAAGACCGTGAAAAGGTGCCTTCTGGACACCTTCAAGCACACCGATGAGGAGTTCCTTAGGCAAGCCTCGAGCCAGTAAGTGTGGCCGTGTGGAGGCCTATGAGTAGGGGCGGGGGTGTGGTGTCCTAGACGCATCTCAGGCCTTCCGATACGGTGTAATGCCAACGCTCGTTGTCTGAAAAAATCCTAGCGCCAAGTAAGCGCTTACAGCTTAATGAAATCTGAATTTAAAAAAACATGTATCTAAGAAACCGTGCATTTTAAAAGTATGACACTTCCCTTTCAGCTCTGGAAATTCAGTCTCAGAGTGCTAGCATGTTGATGGTGACTGTGTCTCTGATGTGTTTCCCCCTTCCAGGAAACCTGCCTGGAAAGATGGGTCCACCGCCACGTGTGTCCTGGCCGTAGACAACACTCTCTACATCGCCAACCTTGGGGACAGTCGGGTATGTGGCTGTGGTGCCGCCCACTGAGACAGCAGCGCGTCCGAGGGGGACCAACTGTAGGCAGCACTGTTGAATATGGTTACAGCCACGACGGCGGGGTTGAAGCTTCATCCTTGGGGGGCTGCTCCAAGGGCTCTGTTGCAGAGTTAAAAGTTCTGGGTCAGGGAATGGCTGCTAAACTGGAGGCTGTTTGTTCTGGGAAGACTTACACCCTGTCTCTCCGACAGGTACAGAGCTGTGAGCTGGAATTTAATTGGCCCTCAAGTAAAAGTACTTCTATTTAAACAACTCTTTGTCTCCATTTCTTTGACCTCAGTAGTAATGAATGAAAAGTAGTAACCCCTGCCTCTCCAAATTATGTAATTTCAAAATAACTCAAAAGCTGTGACTAGAAGAGTGCTCGGTGATGGGATGAATGTCCGCTGAGCCTAGGACTCAGGGCTGAGGGAGGAAACCCAGCTGCTTCCACTGATGATGGCCTGCATCGCGTCCCGGCTGTGGGGGCTGACAGACCTGGAGGGAGGGCTCCTTGGGGCCTCTGCAGTCCCTGCTGTCTCCCTGGCCAGGAGCAGACGGCCCCTCCCTGCCGCTTGCTTGCCAGCCAGCCTCCGTGCTTGTGCGGCAGCCTCTGGACAGAGTGACCTTCCCGGTCGTCAAGCATCTTCAGATCTGGACGTCGCTGCTCCCCACCCTGGTGCTTTTAGGGTGACTTGGGATTCGGGGCACCGGGAGCCGTGAGCGTCCCAGATGAAAGCCCTGCCCCCGTGGGGTCTGTGGATCTCTCTGGTGGGACTGCCCCTTGTACACGGGCGTTTAGACCAGAGGACTTAAAAATAGCATGTGTATGCATTAGCCAAAAGAGAGACTTTGGAGTCAGACCCAGTTTCAGTCCTGGCCCTGTTCTGTGACTCCAAGCATGATGCTTATCCTCTGGGCCTCAGGCTTCCCCCTCTGCAGAATAAGAGGTTTGTGCGGAAGTGCCACACAGTAAACACGGTGACGGGAGCACGCGGCCATGTACCTGATCAGCCACCAAATGGGCCAGTGTAGGCTCGGGGAACAGCAGCGCCTGAAGGGGCCTCGGTACTTTTTAGGGACCTCCCTGTCACGTCACAGGTGGGAAGATGATGGCCTGGTGAGGGGAGCAGGGGGCTGTGGTCACCCAGCTCTTCTCTCCCTTAGTGTGTGTGTGTGTGCGACACCACTTTGCCACTTGATCCTTCTGACGCTGGACCCTCTGAACCCAAGTTTGTCAGCAGGAGGCTGAATCTGAAAGTCAGTTGTTAACCTTGCTCTTCCCCTGTCAGCATTAGGCACTGGGCTTGTTCAGTTTCACACCTGTTGCACTCTCGTCTTCCCAGGCAATCCTTTGTCGTTACAACGAGGAGAGTCAAAAACACGCGGCCTTAAGCCTCAGCAAGGAGCATAATCCAACCCAGTATGAAGAGCGAATGAGAATACAGAAGGCCGGAGGGAACGTCAGGTAACCAGAGGGTGGCAGGGGCTCCAGGAAGGGGGGCACCGTGGAGTGAGCCGAGAGGCCTCCGCGGGTAGGGCCTCCTGCCTTGTACAGTCTTCAGCATGATGAGACTGTTTGAGGTCTAGCTTGGTGAACACGTGTCATAGGATTCACGTATGTCCAAGTGGGAGCAAACAACATGTGCGAGAAACGTGCTTCCCTACATCTCCAAAAGGATTCCTGTCTCAAATTCAAGCTTACCATTTCCAGCATTTTCTGTGGTCCTAGGAACTTTCCTCAAATCTATTATTTGTCACAACTGGATAAGCTACACTTTGGGCAGTTTCTCCAGAGAGAAAACCTGAAGTGTGAGACAGTAGCATGAGCTGGTCACCCCTGGGCTTCCAGGAGCAGCTTCTCAGGCCCAGGGCCGCTCTCGCCTGGCTCGGTCTGCCGCAGTTGTTTGATCTGTCTTTACATCTTTGAAGACGGTGCCAGCTCTAGTTAAGCAGGGCTGAGGACGCGGCATTAGGAATGTCACCAGAGGTGTTTTCTGGTTCATCTTCGGTTTGAGCCGTTTAAGATTTCGTTGCCTGTTGGAGATAAGGGAGAAGTGAGGTGCCAGTGTGAGACGGCAGCTACTCATCCTTGGAGGTGTCTTTCCTCTTCTGTTGTTTACTTGGGGCAGTTTTTGTTGTCGCTCCAGGCTGTTTCTGGCCAGTGGTGCAGGGAAATCTCTGGAGAGGAGTCAGAATTCTTAGGGTTGGTTAAAAAACTCCAGGGTTAGTAAAAGGTGATTTTGGTCTGGGTTGTGGCTGTCTGCGTGGGCCAAGAGAGAATTATAGACTGGGTCTGACTTCGGCCAGTGCCGTGGCTGGGCCTCCGTGGATGCTTGTGGGAGCTCATGCCCAAGAGTGTGATCCCAGCGTCAGGGTTAGTGGCATCGCCTTTTCCGTCCTTTCTTAGAACTTTAAAATTCTGCATTTGTCTGAGCTCTTTGAGAAGATTTGACAGTAACATTCCTATGGCTGAAAGTGAGATCAGCTGTTTTGCATTTACTTCCTGGTTCCCAGTCCCCGTTTATTAAGGACTGTGTGGACTTAGGGTGCACCCCTCGATTTGAAGAAGACAGTGGGGGTGCTCAGAGACAGGAGGGGTGACTTGTTCCCGAGCTAAGGGCTGGGCTGTGGCCCATCTCCTGCCTGAGGCTGGGGCTGGGATGCGCTTTCTTTTCGTCCATGCCCTCTCACTTTCATTATTAAGATTTTCAAACATGCAGAAAAAAATTTTTAAATAGTAAGCATTTAAATATCTACTACCTAGATTCAGTAGTTAACATTTTGCCATATTTGCTTTGTCTGTTTATATGTGTGTGTGCGTGGCTGAACTATTTAAAAGTTAGTTGCAGACATAACATCTAAGAAAATAACCATTCTTTAGTTTGTATTAGGTTATCTTAACATTCCATCTGTGCCCTCATTTCCCCAGTTGTCCCCAGAGTGTCTGTGTTGGAAACTAGGGTCTTGTCAGCATTGGACTCGCATATTTCCATGAAGAATCATCTCTGCTTTGGCTTGGATCGTGTCCCTAGTCCGCCCTTGTATAGGGTCACCAGCACCATTTAAGGTGCCTGTATGTTATGTCTTATAAAGTAGAATTTAGGTCTACAGGCTGCTTTAGATTCAGGTTACACGTTTTCAGTAAAGGGATCTGATGGGGATGCCAGGCACTTCTGCCTGCCCCCCACGTCAGTAGCCGAGTGCGATCACTGCTGGAGATGCGTGCTGTGTGCTGGCCACCATGCGGCAGCAGAGGGCTCCAGGTTAGAGGACTTGTTTCTGTGTGTGGTCTGCCGGTAGTCTGGGGAGGTCCACTTGGGCACCTGTGACTGTTACCCGTCAGCCTTTCAGCTGACGATTTTAGCGCCCCTCAGTGACCTTGCATGAATCAGCTACTTCACAGGGCCGGCAAAGAGGACCATCGACTTCCGGCTCCCTCTGCACGTGGTAGCAGGCATCCGGTTAGGGAAGGCTTTCCTTCATCAACAGTGGGTGAACCAGTTTTTCCCTGAAAGCAAGGTATGTGTTGCATCTTCCGTCACCATTTGCAGAGTGGGGGCACCCACGGTTGTAGAAACTAGTGGCTCCCGTCCTTGCTCCAGGAGCCCCTGCAGGTGGGTTTCTGCATCCAGGGCACTGACTCTGGCCGTAGAGGCAGGGTGTTCTTGCTGCTTGCGTGCCCTTGGTGGCCAGTGGGAGGGAGCGCCTTCCGCACGTCTGCAGAGCTCTAAACAGCTCCACGTGCTGGGGCTACTGGGGTCACCTGCAGTGGCATCAGTTCACACCCGTTCCAGGACAGAACCAGGACACAAGACACACCTCTGTAGCCTGTGAGTCTGGATTGCTCCTTCTCATTCAGACTGAGCATTCATCGGGCGTTACAGGGCTTTCTCTTAACTTCTTTGACTCAGTAGCTGTAGTGTCTCCTTTTATCCTGAAAATCTTGGTTCCTAATAACGTTGCATATTTATTTGCCAGAATAGCTTTTTGAAACTTGTAGCATCAGCAGCGTCACGGTTACTGAATGTGAGTTCCTGCGGTGCTCTCGTCTGTAGTCTGTGTCTCACTGAGGATGTACCGAGTATTGTGTGTAAACGTGGAAGAGTTGTTTTCACTGTGGTTTTGTGACACTCTGGTTATCATGATCACTAGTTTCATTTTGTTTTCAACTTCAGGGCTCTTTCACCCTCTATTATGAAGCATTTACATGGTGAGATAGGAGCCCACTGTTGATGGCCATTGTGGAACACAGCATGGCAGTTCCTTACAAATTAAAGATAGATCTACCATCACAACATTGTAAATCAGTACTTTAATAAAGAATAAAAATAAAAATACATAGACCTGCCATGTGAGCCAGCAGGTCCAGTCCTGGGTCTGTGCGCCCCGGAATTCAAAGCAGTGGATTTGAACCGATACGTGCGTGCCTGTGCCCAGCATCATTTTCCACAGTGGCCACAAGGCGGGAGCAACCCAAGCATCTATCGCTAGATGAGGAGACAGACAAAACATGGGCCCTCCATGAAATGCAAGCACTGTGCAGTCTCGATAGGCAGGGAATCCTGTCCCATGGACGAACCGTGAGGACAGCTTGCCAGGTGGAGTGAGCCAGACACAGAAGGGCAGGCACTGCGTGATTCCACTGCGTGAGTCCCCGAGCGGCCAGCGTCCTCGTCGGGACGGAAGGCAGGACGGGGTGGGGGGGCGGGTAGTGGTCGCAGAGTCCTGGTAATGCCACTCAGCCGTTAGCTTAAAAGTGGAAGTGAAGATGACCGATAGGATGTTACACATTTCACCATGATTTTAAAAGGGAAGAAGACCCACATTTACATGGTTAGCTATCTAAAACACAGAGCAGAGACTTGCTTTCACGTCTTGTTCTCTTCCCCCTCATCTGCTGACCTTTCCAGCGTGTCTCCGTGTATGCATTTTACTTTCCTCCTTCGTTACGCTGAAGGTCGTGGACTGGGTGCAGTGCCTCACGCTGCTTCAGGAGAATTCCTCGGAGAAGGTGAAGACAGCTTGATGTTTATTTTACGAGGAAGGCTGTAGCACCTGCGCGCTGAATATCTGATACGGTCTCTGACAGTCCTGCCCTGTCGCACCCATCCTGCTGAAACTCCGGACCTTGGCATCTGCCATCCTGGGACGGTCAGAGGAAGATGGAGCTTCCACCTCCCAGCCTCAGCTTCGCGAGCCCGTTAAGACCACTGTGTCCCTGGGCCAGAGGAGCTGCAGGCAGAGCAGGGTTCCGCTTGTCCTGGTAGCCAGGGTGTTGGTCTCTGTGCCCCGCCCCCGCTGTGAAGGGGAAACCGGACCAAAGCACCAGCAGAAGGCGCTGCGGTCAGGAGGTTCTGGTGACAGACTCTGCACCAGTGGGACAGCCGATGTCTGACTGACGGGTGGATGGAAGGGAGGCGGGAAGGACGCTGCGTGGAGCACAAGCCGCAAGTGCTGGAGGGTAGGAGGCCAGGCCTGTGGGCGGCAGGTCCCCGGGGAAGGCAGGCTGGCTCGGGGGCTGGGACTTCAAAACCCACTCCCTGCCCAGCACGGTGGGAGAAGAGTGGATTCTCTCAGATTGCCAGGGAGAGGCCACGCAGAGCATGCAGCGTCCTGTGCTGCGTGGGGGAAGCTGGCTGTGTGTGGAGGGGCTGTTGAGGCTTTGGGTGGGCGCAGTCCGTGACCCACGTGGCTGGTTCTGGGCAGCCCTTGCCAGGAGCAGTCATATTAGACTCGCTGGGCACAGAGGGTAGGTGGTGTGGCTATGCTCCTGTGACGTACAGCCTGCGTCGGCCCGGGCCTCTGCAGCTGGCTGGCGCCGGCACCACACACACCCCATGCAGCCTGTTGTGCCAAGGGCATGCAGAGCGGCAGCAGCCCACTGGGTCGGCTTCCGAGGCGTGAGTGGACTCTGAGTTGTCCTGGTGGTACCTGGGTCTTCGGTCCTGGTTCTGTGCACATGCAGTCTTGTTGAAACAAGCTGGGTCTGTGACTCGGGAGGAGGCCGCGCCAGGCGCCCCGGCCCTCGGTCCTGAAGACGCGCTCTGGTCCGCGGGCTCCAAGCTGCTGCCTCTGGCGCGCTAAGGGCTGAGGGTCCCGCACGCGCCTCTTCCCCCTCAGCTCAGCGCCAGCCTCGGTGCTCCCTCTTGCCTTTTGTTCTGCTGTTCGTACCTGAGAAGATTGTTCCGCTGCTCACAGACGCCAGCACAAGTCTTTGCTGCTGGTGGTTTGGCTGTGACCACCGACCGGGAGGGTGCCTGAGGGCCAGCAAAGGGCCAGGAGCCAGGCGGGATCCTGACTCTGAGAGCGGCCCCGGCCCTGGCGGGCAGACGGCTCAGCTTCCAGGGCGCGTTCCCCGTTGGGATCCTGACTCCAAGAGCGGCCCCGGCCCCGGGGGGGATCCTGGCCCCGGTGGGCAGACGGCTCAGCTTCCAGGGCGCGTTCCCCGTTGGGAGCCCCGTGGTGACGCGGCACCTCCGCGCACAGCTCTGCGGTTGGCTGAGCTCTCTGGCCTCCCTTGTTGAGTGTGGCGTCTCGTCTGGGCTCACACCCGAGAGCCTGGGTGCTCGGGCGTTGTAGCTGCCTGAGTGGCAGAGCAGGTGGCCACCAGGATTGTCCTTGGGAGCAGCAGGCATGGGGCTGCTCTCCCTACTGACAGGACCGGCTGTCCTAGGCCCTGCAGTCACCTTTCCCTCTCCTGATTCTGTCCAGAGTCCTGTCTGTATTTAAGTCATTAGACCATGTTCATACCCAAGGTAAAGACACTTGCTTCTGAAGCAGAGGGTAGTCACTTTCAGGTATTTTCCAAACCTAGAGTGAAATGCAAAATATCCCCCTATCCCAGCTGTTTGTAACCCTGGTGGCTTGAAAGTGAAAGAAAGTGGAAGTCTCTCAGTCGTGTCCGACTCCTGGCACCCCCGTGGACTGTACAGACTGTGGGACTCTCCAGGCCAGAACACTGGAGTGGGGAGCCTTTCCCTTCTCCAGGGGGTCTTCCCAACCCAGGGATCGAACCCAGGTCTCCCGTATTGCAGGCGGATTTTTCACCAGCTGAACCACCAGGGAAGGCCCAGGAATACTGGAGTGGGTAGCCTATCCCTTCTCAAATCAAACCGGGGTCTCCTGCATTGCAGGCGGATTCTTTACCAACTGAGCTATCAGGGAAGCCCATGGTGGCTTTAAGGTAAAACAGATGAAGCCAGGTCTGCACCCAGTCAGGCTTGACTCTGGGCTGTGGGTTGACCAGTGAGTTAGGCCCGGCGCGGCCACAAACCAGCTTAAGGGGGTGCGGGTGCCACCCGTGTGCGGGGCAGCGGGCCGGTAATGACCCGGGACAGGAAGACTCCGCGCAGTGCTGCAGCGCTGTGTCATTGGCGGCTGAGGGACGTGGATGCCACAGGTTGCGTCTTTCACCCTGTCCCACTCCTCTGCTTTTGAGCTCAGAGTCTGGGCCCTGGGAGCCTGGTCTCAGGTGGAGTCTGATGTGCTTCCTCTCGCTGCAGGGACGGACGTGTCCTGGGTGTGCTGGAGGTGTCCCGCTCCATCGGGGACGGGCAGTACAAGCGCTGCGGGGTCACTTCGGTGCCAGACATCAGACGCTGTCAGCTGACCCCCAACGACAGGTAGGCTCTCGCGGGGCACGGGGCAGCCGCCTCCCTTGTTTCTCTGCTGACTTCTTCCAGTTCGAGTACTGAACCTGGGGTGGCAAGCAGCCAGCCGTGTCTTAGGCACCTTGCTGGGCCCTCCAGGTGCAGGGATAAATAAAATCCCATTCTGCTCTCGTGGGTCCAGCCTGACCACGCATGAACAAGTGTGTCCAGTCCCGTATGTCTTAGGGGTGCGGGTGCCCCGGGAGCCTTTGGCCGTGGCGGGAGGGAGACGTGCGTGTTGCAGAAAGCAGGGCTTTCCCGTGGGGGACAGACACCAGGGTGGTGCGGTAGGACAGGATGCAGGTGTGGCTGGCTGATGCCACGGGGCGGGGGGGGGCGGGTGGCATCGGGAAACCATGGCAGGCACTTGAGGGCAAGTTGTAGAGGCCTGGGTTCTCTGCTGAGCAGTCTGGGTTTTAGCTCATAATGGGAGAATCATGGGAGGTTTTTAAGCAGAGCCGAAGTAGTTTGAAGAAAGAGACCTCTTGTCCACCTCTGTTTCTGAGCTGCTTGAGAATAAGGCCCTGTGCCTGGCAGGAGAAGGATGGGGTCCAGGGGCCTGCATCAGGGGCGTGGGCACTGAGGTGGAAGCGAGGCGCCGGGAGGCCAGTGCTGCTGAGGGTGCCTTTCCGCACCCTCCACGCCTGCCTCAGCCCCTCGGGGCACGTTTCCACCCGCTACTCCAGCTCCCCAGGTGACGCCTCGGGAGAGTCTTGTTGCCACATGAGACGAGGCCCTGTGTGGTCCCTGCTGGGCAGCAGAGCAGAGCCCCCTTCCGGGGTCTGTCACCTCGGCAGAAGGGGCTGGCACTGCTCGGACTGGAGCCCTACCGGGCCCCAGGCACAAACCACGTGCCTGCAAATGCTTGCTGAGTGAGTGCCCAATCAGAGGTGGAAAACCAGGACCTGGGTGTTGAAACGAGGAAAGAGACGAGCGGGAGAGCCGGAGCTGTCCCACCCCCTCCATCCCTGTCAGAGAGACTCCCCTGGGAAGCCTGGGAGGCTTTGAAAGGGACGGAGGCCTCTTCAGCACTGAAAGCGGCTGGCTGTCTTCCCTTCACGTGGGCAGTGAGCACTCGACGCTCCTGAAGTCCAAGCACCCGTCCAGTTTGGGGCACGGGTTGAGGCCTGTGGTGACCGACACTTACCGTGTATTTACTGAACCACCTGATGGAGCTTCCTTGGTGCTCTTCCTGGAGTTTGTCTAAGAAACTGGGATTGGGTTAATCCCTAACTTTGGTGAACAGTGTGGTCTCCGTTTTGATGAATACCATCTCACCCAAAATATTTTTAAGTAGCTTTAACCTTGAACTTGTAGATGTTAAATTGGTTTTAAAATGTTTAGCTTTTGAGTAGTTGGCCAAATATGTTACCTCCGTTGCCAGGCCATTTTGTAAAGTTTGCTGATAAAACCCATTTATGTTTCTCTCCATGTCGTAGGTTTATTTTGCTGGCCTGTGATGGCCTCTTCAAGGTCTTTACCCCAGAAGAAGCCGTGAACTTCATCTTGTCCTGCCTGGAGGTGAGTGCTCTCAGGAGGGGGTGGGTGCCCATCGTTCTGGCTGCCCTTGGGCTTCAGAGAAGTCCCGGGCCCCGTTCCCCCTGTGTCCCCGTGCAGCCCTGGGCCCCTTCCCCCCCTATACCTGTGCAGCCCCGGGCCCCCTTCCCCCCGTGTCCCCGGGCAGCCCTGGGCCCCTTCCCCCCGTGTCCCCGTGCAGCCCCGGGCCCCCTTCCCCCCGTGTCCCTGGGCAGCCCTGGGCCCCTTCCTCCCGTGTCCCCGTGCAGCCCCAGGCCCCCTTCCCCCCGTGTCCCCGTGCAGCCCTGGGCCCCTTCCCCCCGTGTCCCCGTGCAGCCCCGGGCCCCCTTCCCCCCGTGTCCCCGTGCAGCCCCGGGCCCCCTTCCCCCCCTATACCTGTGCAGCCCTGGGCCCCTTCCCGCTGTGTCCCCATGCAGCCCTAGGCCCCTTCCTCCTGTGTCCCCAGGGGGGAGTGGGAGCTCCATCCAGGGCGCTCACCAGTTTCTCCCCACCCCCCCACGGGGACTGGGAGCAGTTGTCCCTCATGGGGGCCGTCTCAGGAATGGTGGGGCGTGGGATCCCTGTTCACCAGCACCCCTTTCCTACCCGGTAGGACGAGAAGATCCAAAGGCGGGAAGGGAAGCTCACCGTGGACGCCCGCTACGAAGCCGCCTGCAACAGGCTGGCCAACAAGGCGGTGCAGCGGGGCTCGGCGGACAACGTCACCGTGATGGTGGTGCGGATAGGGCTCTGAGCGGGCGCGGCCTTGACTCCGAGGTTCGTTTTTTGTGTTGTGCACATTATGTGTTTCGTGTACTCCTGTGGGATGCCCATGGCTGTAAATAAAGGTGTTTTTTCTAGACTTTTGAGTTATTACGTCTTGAGCAACACCTTGACCTTTCAGGGGTCATGTTTGCTTTGAATGTGTGTTGGGTCTTTCCTTGCTCAGTGTCACGGGCCTCTCGGATAGGCCAGTAGTTGTGGCCGTGAGCTGCTCACCGTGCAGGCTCTGTAGTTTAGGGCTCCTCTCCCGTGCTGCTGCCCCCGATAACTGGCTGGAGAAGTGGCATCTCACAGAGGGGAGTGTGAGGCGGTGACTGGCATAGCCAGGCCAGCGCCAGAACCCAGGGCTGCTGGAGGAGCTGGCTGCTTTCAGCTCTACAGACAAAAATAAGCTGACAGAGCGTTAATGCGGCGTGAGCCCAGGCTCAGCCAGGAGGTCAGGCGGATAGCTGAGGCTGTCACCCTGCAGAGCAGTGCCCCACCGGGCCGTCCAGAACACCCGAGTGCCGTTCATTTCCGATCCTGTGATGACAGGCGCCGTCTGGCTGCCGCTGGATGCCCAGGTGTGGAACACGCGCGTCTCCAGGTCTGGGCAGTCCCGCTGCAGCCCCCTGTGGCCTGAGGCCTGGCCTCCTGGCTCGGGGGCGCGTGCACTGGGCTCTGGGCTGCGCTGAAGTTGGGCTTCACAGCAACATCCTGTCCAAGACGCTAAAAATGCGTGATGAGCCTCCTCAGGAAAACAAACTCGAAAATTCTTTTCATGCCCTTCTTCACACAGAGAGCAAGACAGTGGTATTGCTGGTAAAGCTCCTTAGTAAGACAGCTTTCAGGTCCTCATGTGTAAATGCCTGCCTCGGGATGATGCAAGACTCTGAACACCAGCTTTTGAAGCTGTTCTGTCATGCTTGCGGGCCTCGCCCAGCCTGCACACAGGCCTTATCACTTCGTCAGCTCCGTTAGAAGGCCTGGCCTCCCTGCTGCAAGTACCTCGGGAACACTTCCAGCATATCCCTTCCCAGCACGGAGGGCCAGGCTCCCTTTCTGCGGAGGCAGTGTGCCATCACGGGAGGAAAGAGCCTCGGCATCTCAGAACTGGGAAACCACGCAAGTTACTCAGCCAAATATTTTCTTACAGCCAACAAGACACCAGTCTATGAGCACCTGTCCCTAATTCCCAGAGAGCCGCTTCCTGGAGCTGGGAGAGGCTTGTGGGGCTACCCTGGCCAAACCCATGCTCCCCCTCTGACCTCAGAGGGAACCTCCCCCCCTGGAGATCGCCTCTCGTCCTCAGGAGCCTGGCCTAAAGGACTCCGATTCTGTATTTTTAAGGTCGGCCCTTTGCTTCTGTAACTTTGTATAACCACATAAAAGAATACTTAAACAGGCAGTTTTTTACATAAATATATTTCACCTGACAACATTATACAATAAATACTTCAATTAATTGCTGTATAACACACTTATATTGAGAAAAAGGACCGTGGGTCTCCCCAGGGTGAAAGCTTTTCTAAAGTATCTGTACCCGCTGGGTACAGAGAAATGCAGGAGAGGGCGCGGCCATGCCACCCTTATCTAGGAGCGGGGGTGGGCAGGCAGGACGCCAGCCGGCTGGCGCTTCCTGGTAGGGTGGGGGCAAGTCCTACTGAGAACTGTGTCCAGCCTGCCGAAGGGCACCCAGCGGTCGGTTTGTGCACACGGTGCCTGGGGCTCCCGTTAGTCAGACTGTGGGGTGGCAGCTCAGGGCTCCTGGGGACCAGTCACCTGCTCACCCCAGGCCGGCTAGAAGGTCAAGGAGCAGGGTGACTGCAGTCTTCGCACCTGCCTCTACCAGGCCTGGAGGCACCCGTGCCAGACCAGCTTGGCCCCCAGGAGCTCCTGCGGTACCAGTGTTCCTGTGGCCTGTTTTCCATGCAGGAAGTGGGGTGGGGGTAACCAGCAGGCCAGGGGGGCCCTACATCAAGAGATGGCAGGAACTCTCAGACACCCTGTCTCTCCACGGGAACAGCCGCCATCTGCCCCCCCCAATCCCATCATCGCTGCAGCAGGGTGGCACACTTGTTCCCCAGCCTGACCACAACGCCCATCTGAACTTGGGGCCAGGTGCCACCCGAGTGGGGAAGACGCTCTGAAGAGCCCAGAGCTGGATGGACCCAGTGGGGCTGGACCGTGGTGACTGGGCACCCAGAGCTGTCAGCCTGCGGGGGCCACGGCTTCACCCATCCAGATGAGGGCACAGGGCCTGGCCGCCCCCAATCTGCAGGGACGTTCCAGCTCTCTCATCTGGCGAGTGGGCCTGAGCAGCATGCCAGGGCCTCAGGGGACAGGCAAGACTACCTCGTCCGGGAGAGGGTTTGCAAAGGAGGGGACGGTGGGAAGGCCAGGTGAGCTCGAGAGTGGGCTCGCATGCATGGGAACAGCTCTGGACTCACCATCCCCGTCAGCCCCTTCCCGTGCCCCTGGTGCCCAGGCCGCTGTGCCCAGAGGCCGCAAGGACAGGCTCGGGCCCTGTGGTCCCTGCAGGCCAAGCAGTGCCCTGAGGTCCACAGCTGGGAGAGGGGCAGGTGGGCACCAGGCAGGCTGGGCGGCCTCTCCCTTCCTTGTTGGCACACCCAGCGGGCAGCCCATGAGAGCCGTAGGAAAGATGGAAAAGGTGCGCCCAGACCTCAGCCATGGAGCAAGCTGCCCAGGAGGGGCCCAGGTCTGCAGCCGGGGGCGGGGGGCAGAGGCGGGCAGACAAAACACGGGCACACCTGGGCATGCTGAAACCCCTCCCTGGAAAGGACGGCGTCCCGACATCACCCGGAGTTCCCGGACCGCCAGTGTGCGTGTCGCCTCCGCGGGCTGCCGTAGTGGCGTCTCTGGCTTCAGCTGCGGTGGCCAGGGTGGGCAGTCCAGCAGGCTCCCTCCTGCCCGCGGCCTCTGCCACTCCGACAGTGCCCCTGGGGTTGCTCACACTCGGGCATGGCGCTCACACACCGAGGAGGACAGCGCTGAAGTGGGAGCCGCTGCGCACCGTGAGGGCAGAGCCGCTGGCATTGTCCAGGAAGACGGAGGTGTACTGCCCGGCCTGCAGGGGGGCTCCACGGTCAGCTCGAACGCCGTGGCCCGCAGGCCCACCAACTGCTCGCCCTGCCCTGCCAGCCCACACGCCTCACCCTCAAACCCGGCACCTCTGACACCTGTTCTCGCGCTTTCTCCCCAGCTCCGTCAGCCTCTTGCGCTGGCGGGCTCCCGTAGCTTGTGCGTGTGGGGGCGAGCCTCCAGTCGGGGCCAGAGTCAAGCTTGCTTTGCAAAACCCAGGCGAGAGGGAGCCCCTTCCACCACGGGCCTGGCCACTGACCCCTCTGGTAAAGCCATCATGAGGCCAGTAGCAGGGCCTGGCTACTCCAGTTGTGGTCCAGGCACCACAGGGTCACGTCCCCAGATGTGAAGCAGGAGCTCCCAGAAATGCAGAAGCCAGGCATTCAATCTCAGGACCCTAGGCCCACCATGCCGCCTGAGGTCATCATTCAGGGACCAGACCTTTCTGCAAACATACCCGCAGTGCCCGCAGCCACAGCCTGGCCTCCAATCCCGGCGTTGCTGGGTGAGCCTGGGCAAGCTACTTAACCCTTCTGTGCCACAGTTCCCTGACCCACTTCAAATCACTGTGGGTTAATGAGTAATTTATGTGAAGCACTCAGAACAGGCCTGGCATGTAAGCTGTTATTCAACACATCTGCAACAACTTTTGTTTCCAGAAAATCCTTTTCATCCACTTCTCGACCACCTGCCACAAATCCCCAGTCTAGAGAGAGACTGCTGCTCGGGGTTTTGTGTGGAAATAGCCTCGTCTGCTTCACGCAGTCTCAGTGGGCCAGGGGGTCATGAAGTCCTCCCTGGGAGAGCTGACCTCTGTCACTGTCCTCCACCACTCCCCTGCCCAATTGAGTTCTCTCTGAAGGGCCGGTTCAGGCCAGCCCTCGACATGGGATGCTTGGGAGGTCAGAAAACAGACAGTGGAGCAGAGCAGAGGACAGGTGTCTGGGGGGTGGCCAGGTGTGGGGAAGGGAGGCCCAGTAACACAGCGTGGCTCTGCCGGGACTAGCGTGAGTGCTCCATGCTGCCCTGACCCTCGTCAGGGCTCGGAGGCGGGGGCACTGCACCCACAGCTCCCGAGCCCACCAGCACATCTCCCTGCCACCGGTGGTCCCCCCACGGTAGAGCCTGCCCCACACACCTGCAGATAGAGAACGCCGTTGACCGAGATGGTAAAGAGCTCGCTGCTGCCCTCCAGCCCTGTGACGGCCTCCAGGGAGCTATGGCCAAAGGAGACGGAGGGGGCACCTGAGACCCCGGCCCCAGGCTCCCCAGCACCCAACACCCGGCCAGGCACCCCGGAAACGGCAGCCTCGGCCAGGCCCCCGGGGAAGATGGTATCTGGACGGGGTCCCCAACAGGAGTGAGCACAGGACTGAAGCGCACAGACGGCGCGTGTGCCGCCAGGGCCGCAAGCCCAGGCTCTGACAGGGCAGCTGGAGGTGCGGGGCAGGCTGCTGGGAGTCTGGGTTCAGGCCGAGCCCTGCACAGCTTTCCAAACTAGACTGAGATGCGAACTTCACTCCTGCACGCCTTCTGCCACTACTGTGGCACACCTGCTCTCCACCTGGGCTATCTGGGCGCTGGGGTACAGAAAGGGCAGCCCAGCCCTTCTGAACCGACATCAACTGGAGGATGGAAGGGGTGGGAGAGTGCCTGGGGACAGGCCCTGCACAGACCAGGCAGGGGAGGCCCCTGAGGACGCAACGCTGGGATCTCAATCACGGGATGGTCTGCTGCTGCTGAGCTGCTTCAGTCCTGTCCGCCTCTGTGCGACCCTATAGACAGCAGCCCACCAGGCTCCCTCGTCCCTGGGATTCTCCAGGCAAGAACACTGGAGGGGGTTGCCATTTCCTTCTCCAATGCATGGAAGTGAGAAGTGAAAGTGAAGTCGCTCAGTCGTGTCAGACTCTTCGAGACCCGGCGGACTGCAGCCCACCAAGCTCCTCCATCCATGGGATTTTCCAAGCAAGAGTACTGGAGTGGGGTGCCATTGCCTTCTCCGCGAGGGATGGTATAGTCAGCCCCTTTTGGGTGCAGGTGGGATGGGGAAGGTGGGAAGTCCGGGGCTGGGGGTGCGGGCTGCGGTGGGTCGGTTTGGGGCAGCGGGTGGGCGCCAGGAGGCTGGAGGAAACTTGCGAGCAGGCGGGGGAAGCCCCGAGGGAAGAGGCGGGTGCCCACTCACGCATGGTGCTGGCACTGGGACTCCAGGCAGATGAGCAGACGCAGGCGGTCCCGGGGGCGCGGCGGCCCCCGCCTCAGCGGCTCGGCCAGCGCTGCGGGGGAGGCACGGGGGCAGTGATCACCAGACGGCAGGGACAGAAGGCAGCGGGGCGATCCCCACCCCGCGCCCAGCCCGGGGCCGGGCCTCACCCACGTGCAGCGTGGCGGCGAGCGCGTAGAAGCCGGCGACGGGCGCCGTGTACTGGCCGCTGGTCAGGTTCAGGCCCGGGCCGCGGCGAAAGGCGCCCTCGGCGTCGGGCTGCAGGCGCACAGACGGTCACCCCGGGCCCGCCGCGCAGCGCCCGCCCTGCCCCGGCCCGACCCGGCCCGGACTCACCACGTAGTAGAGGCCGAGCTCGTGCAGCGCGCGCCGCTCCACTGACGCGTCCCGGCGCAGGCGGCAGTGGAAGGCGGCCTCGACGCGCGGCGCCCGCGGGCCGGGGTCGAGGGGCGCAGCCAGCAGCGCCAGCACGCCCGCGCCCCCCGCCGCCGCCTCCTCGTCGTCCTCTGGGCGCGCGGCCGGCACCGCAGCGGGAACGCGCGGGCCAGGCTCGGGCTCCGCGCACTCGCGCGTGCGCACCGCGCCTGGCACGGAGCAGGAGGTGGTCGCGCCGGGACCCCCACCGCCCCGCGGCCCCCCCTGCCGCGTCCCGCCCGGACACCTGCCCCAAACCCGGGCGCCGCTGAGATCGCTGTCACCGTTACCGATGACCCCTGGAACCGCGGGCCGGGCGCCCGAGCTCGGGAATCCACGGGAGACCCGCTCTGGCCTGCATGGTCTTCGGAACCGGCTTCCCGATCCCGCGGCTGCTCCCGTTTCCTTTCACGCTTTGGCTACCGGGAAGCTCAGGGCTGGTGCACCCAGGACCCCTGTTCTCTCCTGCCTCACCTGTTTATCCTACTGCTTCTCGCCCTGGGGCTGCTGCTGCTTTTTCTCTGTTTACATTTTTATTGAATCAGGAAATGCAGTAGGATAAGCCAGACCCTCATTTGGGGAAAGAAGCTGAGTGTAAAGAAATTATTATCGCAGAGAATGTGGAGGTTCTTCAGCTTCTGAAGCTGGTCTACTTAAAAGAAGAGTAGCTGTTAGTCGCTCAGTCACGTCCGACTCTTGGCGACCCCGTGGACTGCAGCCCACCAGGCTCCTCTGTCCATGGGATTCTCCAGGCGAGAATACTGGAGTGGGTCACCAGACCCTCCTCCAGGGGATCTTCATGACCCAGGTATCGAATCTGGGTCTCCTGCATCGCAGACAGATTCTTTACCATCTGAGCCACCAGGAAAGCCCCAGTACGTTAGATAGAAATGGGAAAAGACTCAAGAGCTCTTCACAGTGAAATGAACTCTAGTCGGTACCCAGAGCCATCGCCTGGCAGCTGGGCGCACGCAGTGCAGGGATACCGCCCTGGGTGCTAGAGCCCCTTCAGCTCTGCTCTCACCCTCTGGGGCCTCAGCCCCAGCCTGCTCCTCTCTGTGCTCCTGGGACTGTCCTCCCTGCCCCGTGAGGGCAGCCTCCTGGAGCCTGCCCGTTGGGCTGTGCAGCCAGTAGCAGAGATGTGTCAGGGGAAGAGGCGGGGTGCAGGTGAAGGGAAGAAAGGGGCCTGAGATCTCCCTGGTGTCCCTGCAGGGCTCAGTGGAGCACTCTGCAAGCTTAAGGAGCTCTGACTTCTCCCTAACAGTCCCCACTTGGGGAACACGGGCTTGGATCTCTCGGCTTTTGCAGGCTCAGCGGCCTCCCAGGTGGGGTATGGAGGCTGGTCCCCAGGCATCTACTGAACACAGAGGCCAAGTCCATCCTCCTCTGTGAAGCTGCCTCCTCACCCACTCCTCCTCGACCTCCACGAGGCCCCGACCCACACACAGCCCTGACCCGGGCCTGCACTAGAGCCGCGGCCTCCCGGATACAGGTCGACAAGACCAAGGTCCAGCCTTTTTCGGTTCCTCTGCCCCCGCTCTCCTCTGTGGGGTGAGTATCCCCGCCCCGCTCTCCCCAGTGGGGTGTGTATCCCCTCCCCAGTGGGGTGTGTATCAGTGTGGTACCCACCCCCTACCTTTCAGCAGCACCTGGAACTCCTTCAGTAGGACTTCAGGTGGGGTGATGGGGCCTGGGGGACCCTGGGGGCCGGGAGGCCCTGGGGGTCCTGGCAGACCAAGCTGAAAGAGAAGGCTGACAGTGAGGACTTCTGAACAGGCAGGGCAGGGTGGGGGGGGGGGGACTGTGGGCACCCCCTCTGTGAGCTTTTGCCAGCAAGGCTGGTAATGTGGGAGCCAGGAGACTCCTGCTTTGACCCCTGAGGGGAAGGTCAGCCTCCAGTTCCCCTGAGGAGACAGTGGAAGCTACAGGCATAGGGCTGGGGTTGGCGGGCTGCTGGGGGCCAGGCTGGGAAGAAGGAGGCCGCAGCCCAGCCCTGGGGCTGAGGGAGGCAGGGAGGGCAGGGGGTGCTCCAGGCCGCCTGTGAGTCTCAGGTCTGTCACCGCCCCAGTCGGCAAGCCCCCCGTCCTGGCCATCCCAAGGGGGTCGGTCCTCAAGGAGCCCTCACCGGACCGGTCTGGGACTCTGCCGGGAGGCAGCCTGGGGAGCCCCCAGCTCAGCTTGGGGGTGATGGGTCAGGTCCCAATGGCAGCCCAGCTGGTGGGCTGCCCCAGGCTCAGAGCCCGGCATGCAATCGCTGGGGCGCCCCTGAGGAGCAGGGAGGCCAGGGCTCAGCAGGGTGGCACAGCGCTGCTCGGTGTGCCCCACCGCAGGGGACACAGCCCTCACTGGGGCCCATGGCAGGGGTCAGCTGTCAGAAGCAGGGGCCAGGCCCCACCCAGGCTAATGGAGGGTGGATACCAGTGGCTGCCCAGGCCCCCGGCGGCCCCCAGACTGTGTCACTCTGGCGCACCCGCAGTCCCCTCCTGCTCGGTCCCTGACTGCTCTGCAGCCCAGCCCAGGCCTCCCAGCATACAGAGAGGGAAGAGAATGCAGTGAGCCAGGGAGGCTGCCTGGCATTCTAGGGGTGCAGGTAAATGGCTGGAACAGGCACCCCGACCTCAGGGTCACACGGGCCCCGCTTGACACTTCTGTGCTCTCCAGCCTGAGGCGGAGGGTCTGTGCTCGCAGGGAGTGCTCCAGGTGGGGCCGGGGAAAGGCTCGTGGCTGGAGGCTCACACGCGCGCGCACACACTGGCTGGGCTCCAGTGCTCACCTTCAGCTTCTTGGCCTTGCTCCTGCTGCCCCTCTTGCTGTTGACACCCTTGTCACTCTGCCTGACGAAGAGCATCCAGGCGTTCCTAGGGTCGCTGAGGCCGTGCGTCCGCTCCACGGGGGACTCCTGGAACACAGCCGCCAGCAGGTTGTTTTGCCTCCCAGATAGGGCTGCCGGCCAAGCAGACCGAATGCTTGGCAAGAGGTCACTGCGCAGGACTGGCCTCCTCTGGCCCCCTGGGCCCCTGTCACTGTCAACCGTGCTGGCCCCCAAGCCAGCACAGCCCCAGCCCCTGGCCCCTTCCTCCCGGCCGCGGAGGGAAACCCCTGGGGAACAGCCACTCCTCAGCCTGGACCCTGCAGGGGAAGACCCTGGGCATGGGCGGAGGAAGGCGGGGTGCCGAGCTTCAGCGCAGGTGGAAGCTGGCACTGCCGGGCCCCTCCCAGCCTCTCTCCAGGGGAGCTGCAGTGTGTGCGCCTCCCTGAGGACCGACCACCGGCCTCCCTGGGGGCTCAGGCAGAGCCACCAACGGCCAGCAGGCACCCCAACCAATGCCTGGGGTCTGGAGCTCTCAGGAGGCCGATTTCCACCCTCAGGGCTGCCAGGCTTCCCTTCCCGGGCTGTTTCGGGCACCGCGGGTGGGGTGTCCGACACTGAGATATGGTGACGCAAGGCCCCTCCCTGTCCTTAGGGCTCCTAAGTCACGTGCCCCAAGCTGGGACAGTGACAGGTCCAGAAACTTCCACCCCGCCCTCGGCAGGCTGCATTCTGACCAGTCCTGACATGGTGGAGCTCCAGGGGGTAACTTCCAGGGAGAGGCCTCCAGCCCTGTGGGCAGCAGGCCCCAGACAGTCTGGGCTCCGGACAAGGCTGCCAGCTGGGAAGGAAACTGGCTCAAGAGGGCTTGGATGAGGTCATGGGCACTGACTCGGGCGGCTGATGGAAGGACCCTGGGATCTTGGAGCCAGCCAGGCTCACGGGTCTCGCGGCCACTCTGCAGGGACCCAGGGCCTTCTCTCAGGAGCCGGTGTGGTGTGATGGGGATGGGGCTTCTGTGACGGAGGGACGTGGGTCAGAGGGAGAGGCCTCAGAGTGCCCGGGGCATCCCCACACCTCCCTGGGTGCCGGGCACTGCGAGGCCTCCCCCAGTGGTTCCTCTGCATGAGTACCGGTGACCCCAGTCTACCGTCCCACACCACCTTCAAGGGAACACCCGGGAGGAGGACTCTGTCTGGGGTGGACTGTGTGCTGGGCCAGCCCTTCCACTGGCCCAAGAGCCTGTGGAGGGACTCAGACCCCAGTTTGGCTTGAAACAGAAACAGGTGGAACCAGGTTGGTCTGGGGCCCTGGGAGACGGGCTGCGGCAGTGTGGGTGGACGTTGGGCCACTGCCCTGGCTGATGGAGGTCTCCAGCCTCCAGCGGCTCTCAAAAGGAGCCCTGCCTCCAAGGCCAGAACCCACCCCTGGAAGCACCTGAAGCCCCTCTGTTTCCTGACCATCACAGCCCAGCCTCTGGAAACCCTGCACCCCGGCGTCCCCCCGGGGGCTGAGGTAGGCTTTGCCTTCAGTCCATGGGAAATGGCAGGGGTCGACAGGAACAAGGGCTTTGGGGAGGCTCCTCCCGGGGAGTGATGGGGGCTGGCTGCCACTGTCACCTGTCTTCAGTGGGGGCGTCCCCAAGCGGGGGCGTCGTGGTTCCCAAAGTGACGCTGAGAGCAGAGGTGCAGGCCTGAGCCTCCGGGCACCGCCCACAGGCATCTTCAGAGGAAAGAAACTCCAAGCAGCCTCCCCAGGGCCCTCCCCTCCCTGTCTGGAGGCCCCACCCACACTGAGGGCAGCTCTGAAGGGCCCAACTCCCTGGTCACCCCCAACCCGACCACCCACTTCTGCCGCCAGAAAGGAAGGAGCAGGGCAGAGCTAAGTGTCAGCCAGAAATCACAGATCGGAGGCCGGCACCCCATCCAGACGCTTCCTCCCTCTCTCCCCAGTTGGCAGGAAGGCAGTTGTTTATTTCCAGAGAACAGGCACCAAGGAGATAGGGGGCAGGGGTGGGGTGGGCAGGGGTGGGGGTCAGGGACTTGCTCACACTTTTTACAGATACCCTCTTCCCAACTTCAGGAGGATGGAGTTATTTACACTTTATGAGCTTCCCAACCTGGAAGTCTCCAGAGAACAGGCATCTCCCCCCAGTCCAGTAGAACTTTGCTTTTCATGACAACCCCAAAAGCCAAGGTCAGGGCTAGCCTTTAAGGCGCCCGGCTGTGCAGGGGACCAGCGCCCAGACCTCCGGCGCCAAGCCCGCAAGCTAAGCGCTTTCCCGTCCCCGATAGAGAGGGGGACACCCGGGTCAGCCCCGGTCCCCGCGGGCTCGCGAAGCCCCGCTCCCCGCCGCTACGGAAAAGAGCGCGCTGCGCCCGCGGGGCGCCTGGGGACCCAGGGGCGCGCGCTGCGGGCGGGGCGGCTGAGGCCCGAGGTCTCCAGGGCCCGGGCAGGCCGGGTGGCCTCTTACCGGCGGGCGGGCGGCCGGTCCCGCAGGCAGTTCGTTCCCGGGCGGCGGCTCCTCTCGGGCGCGGCTCCCCGAGGGCGCACCGGGCTCCGGGGAGCCCAGGCCCACGGCGGCGGCCAGCAGGCTGGCGTAGGCGAGCAGCAAGGCCCGCGCGGGGCAGCGGGCGGGGGCCATGCGGGCGGGTGCCTCTGGCCTGCGATCGCAGCCTCTGGACTCCTCGGCCCTGGGCTCCGTGCTTTATAACGCGCTTGAATCCCCCGCCTAGCCCGGGGCGCGCCTTCCCGCCCTGCTCCGCCTCCCGGCTCCTGCGCGGGCTGCCGTCGTCGGCGGTGGGGGGGCGGTGCGGGGAGGCGGGCCGCCCCACGGGGAGGGTGCCGGGAGGGGCGTGTACGCTGCCGGGGGGTGCGGGCGGGACGCGAGTGGGGACCAGGGGCGTGGGGTCAACAAGGGGCTGCGAGGAGGGCCGCGCGCGGGAGGAGAGGGCTCGGGGAGCCGCGGCTGGCGGGGGCCGGAGCGCCCCCTCCTGTCGGGCGCGTTTCCTCTCGGCTCCGGTCCGTCCTGCGCGCTGTCCAGCCTCTGCTTCGCGGGCACCCGGACGCCCTTCTCCCGGCCACGGGGTATCCCGACTCTCCTCTCTGTCCCGTGCGCCTCCTGCGGGGACCCCGAGATGCCCGATGGATTACATCTGAGCCCGAAGACTGTCAGAGCCCCTCTTTGGCGCCCCTTTCCCAGGAGCGACCCCTTCCTGCTTCCCACGGCCGCGGACCCCCTGAGCTCAGAGACGCGCTGTTCCTCCCCGCCAGGCGCACCTGCGGGAGCCTCGCGGGGGTAGGGGGGGCGCGAGGCGGGGGGCGCGGAGATCTACCGCCTGGGAGCGGGCGCCCGGAGGCCCAGACTGGGAGGACGGAGCCCTGCCTCGAACTCGCGGGGGGTTGGGGGCAGATCGGACCGGGGACCGGGGACCAGATACCCGCAGCTCCCCCGAGATCAGGGCAGCCCACTGGTGGACCCGAGTGGCCGGCCTGAGCTCCAGGCTCCTCCCGGTGCTGTTTGTTCTGTGACCCGCGGGTGACCTCTCTACCTGACCCCCAGCTCTCCCCCGACTCCCTCCACTCCCACTGCCCCGCTCACTGCCGCCCCCTCCCAGGCTGGCACTCCAGGCTCAGGCTTTCCTATGCCTCCCTGAGGTGCCTTCACCTGGGGGGATAAACTGTATCTTATCCCAAGGGGCTCGGGGAAGGGCACTTCTGAAGAGTGCACATTACCAGGGCCTTCCGCCCTCACCAGTATGCCTTCCACCTCTTCTGGGAAGAGGGGAGACCCCCCCCCCCACCCCGTCCTGTCTCAGAGAGTGGCAGCCGGGGCCTGGGGGAGGAGCCGAGGGTCATCCCTAGCTGCTCACCACCTGCGGGCTCCCCCCCTCCCCCGCCCCCGAACCCCTGTCCCCCCATCCCCCCTACCCCCTCATCCCCCCATCCTCCCCGCCCCGCCCCCGCCCCCCCCCCCCCGCCCCCCCGCCAAGGACGGTTTCCAGGAGACAGGTAACTCTGCACTTTAGGAAAAGCCTGAAACTTGATGTTAATGCTCCCTCTGGTTCTGCCTCTTTCCTTGTAGGATGGTGGGGGTGATGTTAGTTTTAGATTTCTTAAAAAAAAAAAATGCTGTTCCCACCCTGAGAATGTGTTCCCCCCCACCCAGGGATCTATGTGTCTCACTCTATGACACTCACTCTATGAGACTCACTCTATGAGACTTAGAGTCTGCAAATTAGAACTGCGTGGGAATTCCGTCTTTAGACATGTTTGGGGAGGGGAAGGTATCAATGGAATAAAAAAAATAGAAATTCCTATAGAAATTGCAGCTTTGCTGTGGTACATATACACAGTGGAAAATTACTCAGCTATTTAAAAGAATGCACTTGAATCAGTTCTAATGAGGTGGATGAAACTGGAGCCTATTATACAGAGTGACATAAGTCAGAAAGAAAACACCAATACAGTATAATACTGCATGTATGTGGAATTTAGAAAGATGGTAACGATTACCTTATATGCAAGACAGCAAAAGAGACACAGATGTAAACAACAGGTTTTTGGACTCTGTGGGAGAAGGCAAGGGTGGGATGACCTGAGAGAATAGCATTGAAACACGCATATTCTGCTGCTGCTGCTGCTAAGCCGCTTCAGTCCGACTCACCACATGTGAAGCAGATCGCCAGTCCAGGTTCGATGCATGAGCCAGGGCGCTCAGGGCTGGTGCACTGGGACGACCCTGAGGGATGGGCTGGGGAGGGAGGTGGGGTTCAGGATGGGGGACACATGTACACCCATGGCTGATTCATGTCAGTGTATGGTAAAATCCACTACAGTAATGTAAAGTAATTAACCTCCAATTAAAATAAATAATTTACAAAAAGAAAAATTGCAGCTTTGCAAAAAGACATGTGAGAAATACTGGTTTATATTGTACGCATTCAATGAAGTGTATGAACCTATTCCATTGACAACCATTCAGTAGTTTTGTTACAAACAAAGGCATTTGCTCCAATATTTGTAGATGGTGTTGCTGGAAGGCCCTCAGAGAATTCAGGGTTTCTTGGGTGGCTTCTGTCTTCTGGCCCCACAGGCACATCTGTTAGAAAGCCAGGCACTGGAACTTCGTGATGACATGCGTGTGTGCTGGGTGTGTGCTTCAGCATTAAGTATTAACATTTTTATTCTGTTTCACTTTGGGGGGGAGACTTTGAGACCATGAGATGCCGAGTGTGGGGTATTTTCATTGCTGAAACCCGCAGTCTGCTGGCAGAGAGGGGTGTCTGTTCTCGGCTTGCGCAGCTCTGTGAGTGATACCTTCTTAATTCTGAAAAGACTTCTCCTTACCCAGCATCACATTCACTTCCCATGGCCCAGCTGGTCAGCCTGTGCAGCTGGGGGCTCACCAGGCACGCACAGCCTGGGCTTGGGGCCGGGCTGGACCCCTTTCCCCCTGGGCACGGTGCCATCTTCACAGCCACATGCTTTGCATCAAGTCCTTCCTGTTTCTGATGATGAGCTGGAAGGGTACTGAACCATGGCTCTCTTCTCCCCAAGACGGGCGCCCCTTAGGGATTTCCTGCGGGGGTCTGGCTGTGAGCGAAGCCTGGGGCAATGCGTGCAGCTGCCTCTCTTGAACCAGGGGCTCATCACAGAGCTCTCCCTTCCCTGGATGGCGGCAGAGGGGATGCAAGGCCACAGAGCAGCCACCCGGAGGGGGAAAGCGGCTTCTCCTGGGCCCTGCCCCTCCCCCAAAGGTGGCTGGCCTGTCCAGGAGCTTCTGGGAGTCTCAGCCTCCTTGCCTGAGAGCTGGGGTGAATGCGCGTGTGTCCTCCAGGGCCTGCTATGGGTGAGGTGCGGCCCCAGAGGGTGCTGCGTGGAGCCGTGAGCGAGGCCGGCCGGCCTGCCTTCCGGGTCATTATGTCATGTTGTCGGGGGGAGGGGGCCCTCAGACCTGCCTGAAGACAGAGGCCCTGCCCTGGCCAGACCCAGCCACAGGTCTGCTCAGCAAAGCTGGTCCTCACACAGCCCCCTGTGGCTCTGGAGGAGGCCCATCTCGGGGCCTTTAGACACGCATCCCTCAGAGCCTCAGTTTGCCACTCTGTACAACGGGCACGACAGCTGTCCGCCGCGAGCCCTCGCCTGGGACCCCACTCTTTAGGGGCACGGTGGCTGGTAACAGCCACCCCCAGAAGGAGGCCTGCTGCCTGGGGACCCTGCTTCTGGGTTGCTGGCCTGTGTTCTGGTCACGTGAGGCCGGCCGCTCCCGGGACCATATCTGCTGTTAGTCCTGCCCTGCGCGCTGGGAGGGTGAGCCTCAGGCTCTGTCACCTTTGGCGATGCCGGGGACACGGGGGGACAGAGGGGCCAGGTTTGGGTCACACGATCCTTCAGATAGTCTCTTGATATGGCTTCCGGCTCACAGTAGAGAGCCTTGGCCCTCGTGTGGTCAACAGTGAGGACGGGAGCCACTGCCACGTGAAAACAGCTATTTTCCCAGCAGCGAGCAATCCTCATGGTGTCACGGGCCCGCCAGGAGACCCAAATCGGATCTGTTCCGCTGCCGAGTGGCCTCTGGACGCTCTCTGGAGGTGACGACACGGCCCAGCCCCAGGGCGGGAGCGTGAAGAGAGCTGGGACCTCCGTGTGGGGCTCCCTGTGTGCTGGGGGGTTCACAGCTTCACAAGAGCCCCCATGGAGGGGAGCTCAGCAAAGCATCACACAGGCCAAGGACCCGCCAACACAGGGCTCTGGGGGCCCTGTGTGCCCCCCCCCCGGCAGCAGCGGTCTGTGGGTGCAGAAAGGGGAGTAGCGCCTGCGGGCAAGGTAACGGTTCCCAGGGCTGAGGCGCTGGAGTGGCCGCAGGTGGGGGCCGGATGGCGTGTGGGGTGGCCCCCCAATCCACCCTGTGCCTTTGGGCCTGGCGAAAATCCAAGACTCATTCCTAGGCCCTCAGGTCACGGCCTTGGCCCTGGCTTCCCGGCAGCCTGATGCAGCCAAGCTGTTCCCACTCACTTCTCTTCCAGCAGAGGAAGGACCTCTGCCGATGAAGTCATGGGAAGCCCAGCTCTCTCTGCCCTCAGGACCACAGGAGCCTCAGCAGCCTGTGGAGTGGCCTCTGGGGTGGGGGGGGGCAGGGCGGGTGGTGTGGTCAGCCTGCCTTTCCCATGTGCCCGACATCACCCGGCTCTCAAATCACGTGGTTGCCCCCACTGTGCAGATGAGGAAACTGAGGCTAAGCCTTGGGGTTGGCCTGAGGTCATGGAGCCCCCAGGTGCCCTCTCCCTCCCCAGCTCCCTTTCTGGGCTCTGCCTCAGCTCTGCTTGGCCCTGGAGGCAGAGGGGTGCTAACTTCCCCCTGTTGGTGGTCCTGGTAGCCCCTTGAGCCCCCCGTTGAGTCGCCTCAGCCTGCCCACACTTTGGACGCAGCCCCCCGTCAAGTTCTTCCATCACTGAACTTGAGGGGCCAGATCCAGGTACCTTGAATAGCGGCAGCTCAGGCAGTCTGGCCCCCAAGTGGAGCCCCAGGCCCTGCAGGGGGGTGTGCTCCCCCACCCCAAGTACTGAGCCCCGCTGCCGTGCAGGCGGGTGGAGCAGAAAGCAGGCCTTCACCTAGGACATTTTCAACTATGTGTATTTGATCAGAAAAAAATTCCAGTGTGACATGCTGAGTCTTTAAAATAGCACCTTTGATCAGCATCTAAAAAATATTCCAGGTGATTTTCTTAGAGAAAGCGGTGAGGATCCCAGAGTCCTCCGTCCTCAGTTTCACCCACCCCGTCCACCATCTGACCGACCAGGCGTCCTGAGGGCTGCGGCTCATGTTCCTTTGGGAGCAGACCCTCAGCACGCCCCGCTCTGTCTGAATCCTGGGACTCACTCAGGTCTCTCAGAAGAGATGGGCAGGAGTCAGTCTGGGAGCAAAGTGGCCCTGGGTCTACAGGAGCCGGAGGGACCTGGGACCTGATGCTCAGAACCAGCAATGTCAGGGGGCTCTGCAGTCCCGGAGGGACTCTTGGAGGAGCTCACAGGCTGGCCCCGGAGGGGAAACCCAGGTCTGGAGGGTGACGGGAGCTGCCCAAGGGCTCGGCAGGTCGGTGCTGGGGATAGAGCCAAGCTGGGGGCCCCCACCAAGCCTGTGTCGAGGCGGGAGGGGGGAGGGGCCTCCATTGTCCCAGTGGCCACAGACACGGTGCCTCATTCAGGACGGGTGCAGAGGGGCAGGAGGCTGAACCTGCCCTGTGAGGGCCCCCAGTACATCTTGGGGGACTCTGGGCAGTCCACGTGCTGGGCCTCCTCGCCCAGCTGGCCGCCTGAGGGCAAGTCACCAGAGCACCCAGGAGCTATCCCCAGAACACCAGGACACCACACCAGCCCTGCCCCAGAACACCAGGACAGCAGCCCCGCCCGCTCCCCTCTGGGGACCTTCCTCCTGACCAAGTGCCTTCGTTTAGGCCCTGGTGGTAAAGAACCTGCCTGCCAACGCAGAAGACGTAAGAGACAAGGGTTCAATCCCCGGGTCGGGAAGATCCCCCGGAGGAGGAGATGGCCACCCACTCCAGTATTCTTGCCTGGAGGGGCCTATGGACAGAGGAACCTGGCAGGTATGGTCCGGGGGGTCGCAAAGAGTCTGACATGACTTAAGCAACTGAGCACACACCCCAAGAAGGGGGGCGCCCGGGCTCGTCTTGATTCCCGCTCTGGGCAGCCTTGCCGCCCTCTCTGCCCCCAGCCCCCAGCAAGCGGAAGGACCGTCTCTCCCAGCCCCCACAGCTCGCCTCCTTCCTTCTTTGTTTCTGCGGGCGCTGCCCTCCCGAGGGCTGACCCAGAATGAGCTGGGCCTTCTATTTCCCCAGAAGCAGGTGCCTTTGGAAACCAGGTGCCAGTGTGAGCCTGGGGGCCGGGAGACCCCTCCCGAGCCAACCCTGTGTGCCTGAGACTGGGCAGGGGAGGCCAGGCGGGTCACACAGCTGTGAGATAGAAGCAGGCCCCCCACGGTGGGTGCTGACCCCACCTCAGGGCCCTCTGCTCCGTGCCACCTCCCCTCGGCAGCTCCCCAGCTTCCAGGGCCCCAGTTGTCCCCCTCATCTGTGTGGCTCCCTCCGACCGCTGCCTGTGGGACACATGGCCCGGAGAGGCCGGTCCTCAGACAGATCATGAGTTCTCACGGTGCTACCCGGGGCCCGGCTCCCTGCTCTGAGGTCTCAGATGCCCCACGGCAGGAGCACAGCTTCTCCCCATCCTTCCAGTCGTGCAGAGGCCCAGTCCTTGCCACTCGTCAGCTCTGAGTTTGGAGTGGTGGCCGAGGAGACGAAGACTCTGTCCCCTGTTGTCCCCAGTGGCCCCAGCCCAGCCTGGACCCAGAGGGGCCGGTGACGCTGAGCCGTCAGACAAACCAGACTGAGAGGGGGCCGTGCCCCTGGGGTGGGGGCGCCGCCGGCCTGCTCCAGGGGCGCCGCGGGGCGGCTCAGGGCTCCGGGTCCGGCCCAAAGGGCTGGGTCCACTTGGAGACGTCCAGGAAGACGGCGGACGCGCCGTGGTAGAGCCAGAGGCGGGGCATGGCGCCGAGGCGGACCCAGGCATCCCGGCCGCGGTCGTAGGCCTCCATCTCCACGCGGTAGTCCCCGGCCATGCCCTGCCAGCGGCCACCCGTGGCGTAGAGTGCGTCCCCCAGCGGCACCAGCGCTCCGTTCTCATGCAGGCTGTGCAGGGGCTGCACCTGCAGACGGTCTGCCCTCAGCGCCCCGGGCCTCAGGGTGGGGGCACCTCGCCCCACCCCCCCGATCCAGGGTGCCCCACCTGCCTCCTGGGGCCTCAGCTCTGCCCCCGGCTGCCCCCAGGGGACCCCTGAGACTCTCCCTTTGTGGGCAGACCCCGCTGCTCCAGGGATAACGTTCCCAGCCGCCCCTTGCTCTCCGGGTTTGCCCATATCTGAGCCTGGGGCGTTGAAGGCGGCCCGGACCTCGCTCCCAGGGTGCTGGCTGGGCTTCTGACTCTCTGTCAGTCTTGAGGACACGGTGTGGCCTCCACCTGATGGACTCCCCGGGGGACTCATCGCTCTGCCCTCGACTCAGCCCGGGGCCTCGGGGGTGCCCTGGCCGGGGGCTGCGGGCTGAGGGCTCATAGCTTTCCCCAGGCCAGGGGAAGAGAGGTGTGTGCCCTTCCGTAAGAGCCCGCGAGGGCAGGAAGGGGGAGGCCCCACCAGGTGGAGACAGGAACAGGCGGCAGACCTCCAGGTCTTCAGAGGGCAACATCCAGCCCTGAGGCCGGGGCCCAGGGATGGAGCCGGGCGGGGCGGGGCCCCGGGGACGGAGCCAGGCGGGCCGGCCCTACACCTGCTGCGCTGCTGTCACGGGGGCCTCCGGTCAGCTGAGCACTGACGCCAGGGGACAGCTGCGGTCAGTGGATCACAGAGAACCCGCTGTGGCCCGGCTGGCCCGGCTAGCAGAGGCCGCCGCGGGCTCTGGGCACTGTCCCTCCTCCTTCTCGGGAAGAAACAGGAGAGAGGCCGGGGCTCTGGTGCCCCCGTGAGTCCCCGTCCCCTGCCCTGGGGTGATGCAGGAGTGGGGGCGCGGAGTCGGGGCGCGGCTGGGGGGCCAAGGGCTGGCTCCTTGCCCCTGAAACAGCTCAAGAACCCCCCTCCCTGGCTTGATCACCCCCAGGAGCAGGGGACTCACTCCCTCCTGGGTCTGGCCGCATCAGGGAGGAGGCGCTGTCTCTGAGTCCAGCGGCCCTGGAGCGCCCCTGGCTGAGCCTGGTTTTGCCCCCTTGAGGAGGAGGACAGGTTTCTCCATGTGCTGGGACAGAGCATCCGCAGGACCAGCAGCCCCGGGTCCTCGGGAGGGGGGCGCTCTGGGCCCTTGTGTCTGCAGGTCCCATCCTCTCTCCCCTGCCCTAGCGGGGCCCACACCCCAGGCCTGCTCTCTCCAGGGGTAGGGGTGGCTCACCTTCTGCCACAGGTTGGCCGCCGGGTCGTACACATAGACCTTCTTGGTGTTGTCCCCCACCAGGTAGAGCGCCCCGTGCAGGGCAGCGCAGCGTGGAGAGGACAGGTACTTGGGGAGGAAGGGCGAGGCGATCACGCTCCAGGCGTCTGCGGACACACGCCCACCCGCATCACTGAAGAGGCCCTCTCTGAGCCTCCCTGCTCTGCCGTGCGGGTGGGGGCGCCCCGCTGAGCCCCACTCCTGCTCAGGGGGAAGGGTAGTGTCCCCAAGAGCCTCATCCTCGGGTCCTCAGGAGGGGCTACGAGGCATCCGGAGGCCTTGGCCTGAGTGGGCGCCCGGGGCCTCTGTTTCCATCCTGCTGGCCCCTCGACCTGGGCCTGGTCTGTCTTGTGGGATCCTCAGCCCCACCGTCCAGATGATGGACCGGAAGGGCTGCCCCGAGGGAGAGAGAGAGAGCTGGCTCCTTACCCCTGAAACAGCTCAAGAACCCCCCTCCCTGGCTTGATCACCCCCAGAGGCAGGGAACTCACTCCCTCTCGACTCGCACCCTCTTGGGCCTGGCCCACGCCAGGAAGGAGGTGCCTTGTGCGAGCCCTGTATCCTCAGATCGGGGCCCAAACGCCGACCCCAATCCTAGAGCCTGAGCTGGTGCCCACCAGGCCTCAGGGGTCCAGGCCCACTGCTCCTTCCCACAAGGCCGGCTCCAGGCCGATCCAGCAGCCAGACAGGTTTAGGACCTGGGGCAGGGCTTCCTGGTCCCCCCCACCCTCCACCTGGCACTGTGCCTCCAGCCCCCACACCTCTAGACTGTGGGGGGCTGTAGCTCTGTGCTGGTGACCCCTGTGGGCCCCTGCCTTCCTCCACCACCCCATCCATCTCTGGGGGGGTGCCATGGCCCTTTGTAAGAGGCTGTGGCTGCCTGCCCCCTGACCATGTTGGCCACACCTATCCCCGGGGTCCCCCTACCCATCCAGCCGCTGAGACAGGGTCACGGCCTTGCAGAGGGGACCTGCGGCCACCTGTGCCCAACCCCTGGGCCCCGCAGGCCGCCCCCAGCCCCAGCCACGCCCCCTGTCCCCCTCCATACCTGTGACCGGGTTGTAGCACTGCAGAGCCAGGGCGTTGTACTTGCAGGCACTGGAGCCCACCAGGTAGAGCCGGCCCCCGCAGCCGGCCACGGAGAAGTTGCTGACATACTTGAGGGCTGGGCGGATAGGCGTCCAGGTGTCCGTGAAGGGGTCATAGCTCTCCACCTCCACTACATCCAGAGTGGTGCCTGCTGGGCCAAGGGGTGGGGTTAGGGCTGCGGGGGGCTAGGACAAGGGAAGGTTCCTGAAAACACAGCATCTGAGGCTCTGTGGAGGCTGCAGGGGCTGCCCTGGGTGCCCAGGGGGACAAGGGCAGGGGGAGGTGGGCACAGCCTGGAGAGGCAGGTGCATGCATGCATGGTCTGTGGCTTCAGTCGTGCCGGACTCTGATACTCCACGGACTGCAGTATGCCAGGCTCCCCTGTTCATGGGGTTTTCCAGGCAAGAATACTCAAGTGAGTTGTCATGCTGCCCTCTTCCAGGGGATCTTTCCAACCCAGGGATCAAACCTGCATCTCCTGCCTTGCAGGCAGATGCTTTGCCCACCGAGCCACCTGGGAAGCCCCGAGAGGCAGGTGACGTGCCCCGTTTTACAGAGAAGGGAGCAGAGCTCAGAGTAAGGAGGGTGTCTGTCCAAGGCCACTCGCCAAGAAGTGGCATGGGAGTGGGCTCCGGGACCAGGGATGCCCCACTTCGGAGCGGGTAATGGGGCCTCCTGGTGAGGCCCAGCTGCTCTGAGCCCTTCAGAGCCTGGGGTGACTGGAGAGGTGCCTGTGGGGGTCCCGGGAGGCCGCCATCTCCAGGCCCTTCACATGGCGGAGGCCCTTCCTGGGATGGAGAAAGTTATTCTTGTGGGGACTTTTAGGCAGCCCCTCACCCATCCCCTCTCATATGGTGCTAGTGGAAAAGAACCCGCCTGCCAATGCAAGACGTGGGCTTGATCCCTGGGTCGGGAAGATCCCCTGGAGGAGGGCATGGCAGCCCACTCCAGCGTTCTTGCTTGGAGAGTTCCATGGACAGAGGAGCCTGGTGGCCTGCAGTCCATGGGGTCGCAGAGTCGGACACGACCAAGTGACTTAGCACACACACAGTTTCCCTGTCCTGGACCGCCTGGGTGTGATGGTGACGCAGACCAGCCGTGGATGGGCGCCCACCTCGGGCTCTGAGAGCCTGGGCCCCAAGCTGCCTTGTACCCCTGTGTGAGCCCTCTGTCCTCGGGTGGGGAACATGGAAGCCACTGAGGGAAAGGGGGTCCCCGGGACAGGTGGGGCTCCGGGGATGGCCCTAGGGTCAGCTGTCACCTCCGGAGGCCGTGGGACACTCTTGCTCAGCCTCCTGCTGGGTCTCTCACTATCCATCTGTCAGCGTCCCCGGGGCGACTCCTCGCCGCACTTCTGGGGTACAGGGGGGATACGGCAGGCCCTGAGATCAGGCTGGGGGTGTCTGGAGGCCAGGTGACAGTGAAAGGATGCCCCGTGGGTCCCCTCGCCCCAGGAACGTCACCAAGGAGGTGACTCCGAGCTGAGGGCCGAGCCCTGGGTCCTGGGATGAGCGTGGCCATTCCCACGGGCAGCTGAGGCCCCGGCTCCTCACGGGGTCGGGGAACTGACTCCTTGTCCTGCTCTCTGCGTCCCCGAAAACATGGAAGCTGCCTGGAGCTGGGCTCCGAGACTCCTGCCCGAGCTGCACCCCAGGATGCCCGGGCGGGGGTTGGGGCGGGGGCGGGGGCGGAGAGCGGAGGCCCAGGTGTGGGCGGCAGGGGGCGGGGCGCGGGAGGGGCGGGGCCCAGGTGTGGGGTGTGGGGTGTGGGGGGTGGGGGGCTGTGTGGGGTGGGGGGATGGGGGTGGGGGTGGGGGCGGGGCGCGGGAGGGGCGGGGCCCAGGTGTGGGGTGGGGTGGGGGCGTGGGGGCGGGGGCGGGGCCCGGGTGGGGGGGTGGGGGCGGGGGCCCGGGTGGGGGGGTGGGGGCGGGGGCCCGGGTGGGGGGGTGGGGGCGGGGGCCCGGGTGGGGGGGTGGGGGCGGGGGCCCGGGTGGGGGGGTGGGGGCGGGGGCCCGGGTGGGGGGGGCGGGGGCCCGGGTGGGGGGGGCGGGGCGCGGGGAGGGGTCTTACCGCCGACCACGTAGATCTCCCCGTTGAGCGCGGCGCTGGCGTGGTTGGTGCGGGCCTTCAGCATGGGCGCCACGGGCCTCCAGGCGGCCTCCTTCAGGGGGAAGCACCAGGCCTGCGTGGTGGACCACCCGTCCGTCCTGGAACCCCGAGAGCCCCCTGCGAGAGAGGCTCTGTCCACGCGGGCGCCCCCTGGGCTGGGGCCTCCGGGCGGGTGGGGGCTGAGCACCACGGCTCCTGCCCCTCCTTGGTGCCAGGCCTCCGTCCTGCGGGACCCTGGGCAGGGGGCACAGTCTAGCCCTGTGACTTGTAGGGACCCCTCCACACCGCATAAACAAGCGGGACAGCCTCTCAGACCTCCATCAGCGGAAGTTTTCTCAACCAAACCTCTCGAGGACCGCCCCTCCAACTTCCAAGATACAAGAGCAGAGGGACACCCCCTCCTTCACACGCTTCCTCCTGGGTAGACCCTAGCTGCAGGACAGAGCCCGTGCCGCTCCCCTGTGCCCGCGTGTGGACCCGTGGACTTGACATTTCCTTGCTTCTGTAGGATGGAAAGGTCTGGAAGAGCCTTGACCAAACGGCCAGCGACCCAGGCATGGCATTCCGGGCTCAGCCGCGGGCTCAGGACACGGCCTCGCCCACCCACCTGTCACGTAGACATCGTTGTTGAGCGCCGCCAGCGAGAAGCCCCACTTGTGGTGGTCGGGGAAGTCCGGGAGGGCCATCCACCTCTCTGGCAGAAGACACGGGGAGTGTCAGGGTGGCGGGGCTTACTGTGGGGGCCCCCCTTCCTGCTCTGCGCCTTTCCGCTTGAGGGGGGCAGAGGCTGGACTCAGCTGGGTGCAGAGGTGGGGAAGGACACCCAATGGCGTGGGTTCAAAGTGGCCCCGGCTGCCCCAGGCTTGGCTCCAGGGGGTCCCTGGCTCCCCATGCCACCCTCGGGGCCTGGCACCCTGGGTGTGCCGAGAAGGGATCCAGGCTCCAGGGGCCGGCTCTCACCCTGACCCTGCAGCCGATCCCACTGACCCCGATGGACTTTTTGGCCCTGAGTCAGCTCCCACCCCAATCAGGGGGAGGAGGGGTTAAGGGGCCTGATCGCCAGCCACAGGTGGGTCATAACACAAGCATCTTTCACTCACTCGCTTCTCGTCTTTTCGCTCACCCCGAGCACCTTCTGGGCCCACGGGCAGCGGGGAGGGGACCAGACGTGTGCAGCTGTGCAGCTGGCAGAGTGGGTTCCAATCCCCGCTCCCCTGCTCCAGTGCCGTGGCCTCAGACAAGCCCCAGCCTCAGTGTCCTCATCTGTAGAATGGGGCTAAACTCTCTCCTGGTGGGGGGAGGGTGACTGTGGGAGATGCGGCTGCCACCCAGCAGCCGCCCAGCAGACAGTGGCTGTAAGAATTGTTGTCCCTGAGGTGAGACACAGAGTAACGTGCCCACATTACTGCATGAAGCTACAAAAGCAAGAGATTGCCTTTGAAAAAAAACAAAATGAGCAATCAAAATGGGAGTGTTTAGTCCTCTCTATGGACACATTTTGGGTGTTTGTGGAAGGCTGTGGGAGAGACCGGCCTCTGGGATGTCCCCAGGAGGATTCCTATTTACTGTTTACAACGGTACGGTGGTTTTCAGGACAGGCGGAACCCCCGCTAGGCAGGGACTGCGTGTCCCCTTGACTCACGTCTGTGTCACCCCAGGGGGGGACTGCCCAGCAGTCACCAGGCCTTTGCCTGCCAGCGGCCCTGCCGCCCCCCCTCGGGGTCTCAGGGACAGCTGCTCCCAGCTAATCTGCTGACGTCAGCCCCCAAATCGCCCCTGTCAGCCCCTGACCTGGGACAGCCGGCCCGGGCTTCCTGGAGCCCGCCAGCCACTGACGCCATGGGGTGGTGGCCCCCTGCCCAGCAGCCCCAGGACGGCAGCCAGCAAAGCGGTGCTTTCCGAAGAACTTCCCAGGGCTGGCGTGGCGCCCCCCCAGAGCCCTGCTGCCCTCTCACCCCTCCTTTCTGGTGGGGGAGACCTGTGAAGGGGCTCCTGGGCAGGAGAGGCAGGCCTGGCCCCCTTTCTTCCCACTGACTCCTCATTACAAAAGACATTTCACAGGTGAAGAAACTGAGGCTCAAGGAGGCGAAGTGACCTGCTCAAAGGCGGGAATCAGGACCCCACTGGGCGCACCCTGACCCTGAGCTGTCGCGCCCCAGGCTGTCTGCACCTCAGCTCCCCGTGCTCCTCAGGACTGAGGCCCCGTTAGGCGCACAGAGCACGAGTGTCAAGGGGAAGCAGCTGCCAACTGGCCCTCCCACCTGGGCCAGGGGCCACTTTGCCACAGCGGGCAGTCTGGGCGGGGGCCGCTTTTCCCAGGCCCCAGTGCGTGGAACGCCAGAGTTAGGGCTGTGGCTGGAAGCAGAGGGGTCTGCCGGGCCCCCCACAGTCCACCTCTCTGCCCTGCTGGGGCCCGGGCTCTTCTGCAACCCCCCCCACCTCAAGGACGGAGGGCACGCTGTGTCAGGGCTGTGGGGCCCGCGGGGTACTCACTGGCCTTGGTGTGGTAGAAGGCGAAGTTCCCGGCCTGGGGGGCGAGCTCCTCAGCTCCCTCCTCCTCCTCCTCCAGCGCCCGCCCGCCCACCACCACCAGGACCTCCTCCAGCTTCTGCGGGAGGGCCAGCAGCGCCTGCAAGGCCAGGGGGGCTGGAGTCAGGGGCAGGCCCTGTCCCTGGGCAGAGGGACCCGGGTGCGGAGGCTGGCCGTGGCCTGGGCATTGGGAGCCGCTGTGGGTCCATAGTGTGGCCCTGAGTCAGTGCACACGCGTGTGGTGGGGCGAGCTGCAGCGTGTGCGTGCCTGCGTGGGCTTGTGCGTGAGTGTGTGTGCACATACGTCCACATGCCACGGCCGCCGTGGGCTGGCGATGGCAAGCGCTCAGAACCTGGACAGGTGGGAGCCAGGTCCTCATGGGCCTGAGCACGAGGCCTGCTCCCTCCCAGCCGCTCTCCAGCCCCTGCCCCGCTGAGCAGAGGTGTTTCTGCACCACCTTTGGAACCAACCCCCAGACCCTGTCCCCAGTCCCTCAGGTAGGCTCCCCTCCCCCCGGGAGCCCAGCTCCCCTGTGCCAGCTGGGGTGGCCACCTGGAATGGCCCTGGGTGGCAGGAAATGCTGGAATGTTTCTTGCTGGGTGAGAGCTCCCTGGGTCCCAGAGTCTCACTGCCTCTCTGACCCGCCCTCAAATGTCCAGACATCCCACCTCCAGCACCTACAGGGTGACCACCTCGTGGGCGGGTGGCTGCTGGTGCGGCTGCAGAGTGGCCAGTATTTGCCACCACACACCCCACCGCTGGCCTGAGCCACCGTCTTTGTCCCCAGAGTTGGCTCCTAACAGGTCCTTCTGAGCAAAGCCCTGAGCCAGCTGCCTGGGAGCAGACAGACTTCAGCTCCTTGCCTCAGTCACACCCTGGCCTTTCGCTTCATTAAGGACCTGCCCTCTCACCAGGCCCACTGCCAGCCCAGATGGGAAATTGCACCCCACAAACGCCTGAGCAGCTTCCGAAGGACAGGTGGTGGCCGGCTGCCACGCCTGTCTGCGCTCCTCGCCTCTGTACAGGCTGTGCACTCTTCCTGGCTTACTTACCCCTGCTAGGCTCCTGTCTTTCCTCTAAAGCCCCTTTCCTCTAATGCTCCTCCAGGCAGCTCTCCCTGACTGCCTGCCCCTCTGAGGACACCCAACGTCCAGCATGGCCTTTCTCGTGCTACCTTGGGTGTGTTTCCAGGGGGTTTCCCCGCCAAGCTGTGGGCTGGGGATGACCACTTCTGGGTCCCCTGTCCTCACGGGCAGGAAGTGGCACACACAGGTTGCGCAGTACATACTTGGGAGGTGAACGGACCCCAGGGAGGCAGAGTTGCGGGCTGGGGACACCTCGGGGATGCCCACTTCATCCTGTCTGTCCCTGTGCGGGTTGGGTCTCGGGGCTCCTCTCCCTGCTCCCCGCCTGTCACTCACCCCCTCGTGGCCCTGGGCCAGGGCCTCCCGGCAGGCCTCCGACTCCCGGATCAGCGGCTCCGAGGCCAGCAGCTGCTGCACGTGGGGCCGGGGCACGGCGTCCAGGTGCACCAGGCCGAGCAGCTCGGGCAGGTAGGCAGCCCTGACCTGGGGGTCGTGGCGCACCCAGCGCAGCAGCGCCTCCAGCCGGCTCTGCTCTGGCTGCACCTGCAGCACGTCGCCGGCCAGGCAGGCGGCCAGCCGCTCCTGGGACAGCTGCAGGAACTCGTCCTCCTGGGCCACGGCCTCGAAGTTCTCTCGCAGGAAGGCCCAGGCCTTGGCAGCCACGCCCAGCAGCCCCTGCTGTTCCCCAAACTCACAGATGCCCAGGCAGTTGGAGGCGTCGAGCTGCTGCTGCAGGTAGCGGCCACAGACCTTCTGCACGGCGGGGAAGTGCAGGCGCGCGGCCGTGCGGGTCAGTGCCTCCACGTTGCCCTGGGTGACAGTCAGCCGGCCTGTGTACACGAAGTCCACCAGCTGAGCCACCACAGCGGGCTCCACGTCCCGCAGCTCCACACGCGCTGAGAAGCTCTCCGCGAAGTCGCCCGCGAACATGGCGTGGAAGTAGGGGCTGCTCAGCGCCAGGAGCCCGCGGTGGCAGGGCAGCTCCCGGCCACCCACCAGCAGGGTGACGTCCACCAGCTTGGGCTGGGAGCGCAGCCTCTGCAGGCCGTCCAGTACGTCCTGGGCATGCGAGGGCAGGTGGAAGTCCAGGTCGTCCATGTTCCGCACCATGACAATGAGGTTCACCTACTCACGGGTGTCCGCGCGGGCTCCTGGGGAGAGGAGCCAGCAAGGTCAGCCAGGGGGACTGTCTCACCCGAGTCACCCGTCAGGCTGACCGCTGGTCTGAGCATCAACCACGTGTGAAGTGCTTCGCCCAGCCTCTCACCTAAACCAGCCCCGAGGACCTGAGAGGCAGAGGCGTTGTCTTTCCCAGGTGAGGCGGTTGAGGCTCAGAGAGGCTAGGCAATCAGCACAGGGTGGGCCAGCAAGAGAACCAAGCCTCAGCCCCTCTCTGCACCTCTGGACTGTGCGGAACAGACCCCCTGGGGCACGGGGGTCCCTGCCGCCCCCAACACTCCTAGTGGCCTCTTCTACTCCCAGATCCCCCTTGCTGGAAAGGGCATCCGCAACTGAGTAGTTTCAGCCCCGTGGGTCCTTACTGGCTTGTGGTTACAGGGAACCTCGCCTGCCATGACCTTGCTGGGTGACCTTGAGTGAGCCACGCCCCTCTCTGGTCCCAGCCTCATCATCTGCAGACTGAGAGGCTGGAGGTGAAAGGGCTGGGGGATCAGCCGTGCCCTCTCGGTGCCCCCCATGGACCAGGCCATCCTGGATTTTGCACAAACACTCGTCATTCAGCCCTCATGGGAACTCCGCCAGCCGTCGGCTGCTGTTCCCGTCCCTTTAAAGCTGGGGAAACAGAGGCAAAAAGAGGCTCAAGTCCCTTGTCCAAGACTACACATCTCGGGGGTCCCGGGCCCCCGGACCCCCCAGGTAACATGTCACTGGATGTAGTTTGGTAAAGACAAACAACCAAAAGAGAGCAATCTCAGCTCGAATCGCCTGATCCAGCAAATGCACTTCTGGGCTAATTTAATTATGCACATATTTCCTTACGATCTTCTGAAATTTTTGCCCTAAGAAAACCGCCCTGGAGAAAAGAAAGTTCTGTGCAGCTTGCCTTCCCCCGAGTGACCACACAGCAAGAAGCTGCACCCTGAGATGCCGTGAGTCCACCAGGGGGCGCCTTAGCAGCCAACAAAGCGAAGGCCAGTGCAAAATGCCGGGTCCACCCAGTGCCATCGAAATGACAAAGCCCAAAGCTCCCGTATGGAGACCTTGCACTGTGGACTCCCGGGTCCCATGCCGGCGGCAGGAACGTGAGCAGGGAGGCACACAGAGAACCCACCCAGAGGCCCAAGAACCTGCCTGAGCTCTGCTGGGTCAGGAGGGGTCCCGGGCCCTGGTGGGCGTCCAGCCTGCCTCACCCCTCCCCGCAAGGCCCTCTGGCTGGGGGGAAGGCAGCGCGTCCCTCCCAGGGGAGCACAGGAGATTAGCCAGGCGGCCCCCGCCCCAGGCAGCCGGGGGCCAGCGGGCGGGAGCACCTGGCATCTTCCCGGGGAGCCTCAGGTCATCTGCTGACACCTGCTGCCCTGCAGTCCTCGCTGGGGGCTGAGGCTTCCGGGGGGCTCAGAGCCCCTGCCCAGTGCCTGCCAGGCCGGGAGTGAGGAGGGCAGAGTGGGCAGGACAGCAAAGGGCCTCAGTCCAGCCCTGGCTGGGGCTGGACGTCACGGCCCTGGCTGCAGGCGGAGGTGTGGTCCAGCATGCCCCTCACTTCTCCAGAAGGACCTGGAGGGAAGCAGGCCCGCTGAGCCCCCACCCCTGCCCCCGAGGGCTGGGTCTAGGCTGTGTGCAGGTCTCTCCCCAAGGCGCCCAGGCTGGGATCTCCAGGCCCACTGGGCTGTCCACTAAAACTCCCCCTCCCCTGCTGGTCCCAGCCCCGGTCCTCACCTTCCCCTTCTGGCTGCCCCCCAATCCTACCTCTCAGTGGGTCTCTGAGACCTCGTCTCAGAACTCGGGCTGGAGAACACGACTGCCCAGCCGGCCAAGGGGCATGGAAGACCTGCTGGGATATGACGGGGCCGGGCTGGGCTGGGCTGGGCTGGGCTGGGCTGGCAGCCACGTGGGGACAGAAGGGTATTTTTAGTCTCTGTCAGCATGGGGGGTGGGCGGTGGCCAGTAGGGGGAGGAGAGAGGTGACAGCTCCTCTCTGCCTGTCCTCTCTGAATGGCCATGCTGGCCGGGAGCCTCCTGTGACCTCTGGGCCAGGACAGACGGCAGGAAGCACCGGGGGAGCGGCCCGTCTGGGCTTACCCCTTACTCCCAGTGAGGCGTGCTGGCTCTCTCCCTTCTGTTTTTTCATTGACAGGAGGGGCACAGTGAAGTCTGAGCTGGGGACTCAGCGGCCACACGGAGCCCCCAGTTCAAGGCCAGGGTGTCATGGGGGCCCGGCACGTACCAGCTTTCCTGTGGTTGTTGACAGGAGCTCACATGGCCTCTTATTTTCTACCACGTGGGGAAAAGTGCCCATGGTGAGGAAATGGGGGTTGCTCAGCAAAGACTTTCAAAACCTGGGGCCCCTGGTGCCGGGGAGTCTTGGTGGTAAAGGAGGGGCTCAGAGAGGCGCCTCCCAGGCTGGTGATGGGGTGTGCAGTCCCGAGGCTCTGTCCGCTTGTATCGCGGCCTTGGCCTTGGGCCTGCCCTGCTGTCTTCATTAGTAGTAATGCCCAGGAAGGCTAAGAAACGGGATGGCCTAAAAATACAGCCGCGGAGGCTCGTGGCCTCCTGGGAGGCCTGGGTTCACGGCAGTCTCAGGGGAACTCCTGATGCCTGAATCTCTGCAGGTTCAGGAGTCACAGGCCCTACTAAGTCTGGGGTGAGCTGGAGGGGCTGCAGGGCATCTCTCATGCCAGGGGACAGAGGGGGTATCTCTCATGCCAGGGGCAGAGGGACATCTCTCATGCCGGGGCAGAAGGGCATCTCTCATGCCAGGGGCATAGGGGGCATCTCTCATGCCAGGGGGATAGGAGGAATCTCTCATTCCAGGAGGCAGAGGGGGAGTCTCTAATGCCAGGGGGCAGAGGAGGTGTCTCTAATGCCAGGGGCAGAGGCGGCGTCTCTTATGCCAGGGGCAGAGGTGGCATCTCTCATGCCAGGGGGCAGAGGGGGCATCTCTCATGCCAGGGGCAGAGGGGGCATCTCTCATGCCAGGGGCAGAGGGGGCATCTCTCATGCCAGGGGCAGAGGGGGCATCTCTGATGCTAGGGGCAGAGGGGCATCTCTCTTGCCAGGGGGCAGAGGGGGGCATCTCTCATGCCAGGGAGCAGAGGACCATCTCTCATGCCAGGGGCAGAGGGGGCATCTCTCATGCCAGGGGCAGAAGGGGGCATCTCTCATGCCAGGGGGCAGAGGGGGCATCTCTCATGCCAGGGGACAGAGGGGGCGTCTCTCATGCCAGGGGCAGAGGGGGGGCATCTCTCATGCCAGGGGGCAGAGGGGACATCTCTCATGCCAGGAGGCAGAGGGACGTTTCCAGCTCCAGGCCTTCAGGCACCAGGGAGGCCAACTGGGGGGCTCTGCCTGTCAGCCACTCCATCTTGTACCCGCTCGGGCCTCACCAGTACAACCAGTTTCTAGGTGTGCTGGGACGTGGAGGAGTCAGGTGGCCAAGGCTGACCGGCCTCCCAAAGCCCACTGGGGACTCGTTGGTGCTCTTACAGGGCAGAGGGGCCTGGGGGCACCAGGGTGACGGGCCCCACTCCTGGCAAGGTAAGGGAATTTCCCCAGGGTGTCTGGGTGTCAGGACAGCGCGGGTTTGGGACAGCTGTCTCCTCCCGGGCATGCGGGAGCTGGCCCGGCTTCCTGCTGGGGTGCTTGTTGTGAGCCGGCCCGTCTCTGCTCTCATGTGGGAGTGTGTTCATCACACAGACACTGCAGGGATCGCCTGCCCGCCCACACATTCGTGGGGCCTCCCACACGCTGCTCACTCACAGCTGTCCTGAGTCCGTACTTCCCTCCCCAGCCCAGTCCAGCCAGGTCAGTCATATCCTAGCCCAGCTCAGCCCAGTCACAGCCCAGCTCAGCCCAATCCAGTCATATCCCTGTTTAGCCCAGCACAGGCCAGCCCAGTCATAGCCTAGTTCAGTCCAGCTCAGTCATACCCCAGCCCAGCCCAGGCCAACCCAGTCATATCCCAGTTCAGTCCAGCCCAGTTCAGCCTAGCTCAGCCCAGTTCAGCCCAGCTCAGCCCAGTCCAGCCCAGTCATATCCCAGTTCAGTCCAGCCACATCACAGTTCAGCCCAGCCCAGTCATATCCCAATTCAGTCCAGCCCAGTTCAGTCCAGCCCAGCCCAGGCCAGACCAGTCATATCCCAGTTCAGTCCAGCCTAGCTCAGCCCAGTCCAGTCATATCCCAGTTTAGCCCAGCCCAGTCCAGCCCAGTCATAGCCCAGCTCAGCCCAGTCATATCCCAGTTTAGCCCAGCTCAGCCCAGTCCAGCCCAGTCATATCCCAGCCCAGCCCAGCTCAGCCCAGCCCAGCCCAGTCATATCCCAGTTAAGCCCAGCTCAGCCCAGCTCAGCCCAGTCCAGCCCAGTCATATCCCAGTTCAGCCCAGCCCAGCCCAGCTCAGCCCAGCCCAGCCCATGGCCCTGCCCCTTCCCCAGAGCCCCAGGACTCGCCCAGGCTCCCTTAGCGTCAGCCTCACTCCCGGGGCTTCATGAAGCCTCCAGCTCTCGCTGTGTCCAGGGCCATCCCGGAGAAGGTGCTGCAGGGGCAGCAGAGGCATTGGTTTGCCTCCCGACCCCAGCCCCTACTCTGTTTGCGGGCAGAGCACGAAGGGTTAATGCACCCCTGACTTGGGCCGTAGGAGGCAGGACAGGCGATGCTGACGACAGGCCAGGGTCATGGGCAGCTCCCCGCCCCCTGCCTGTGTTCAGCACTGGGCGCCAAGAATGGACGCCCTACGGGGACCCAGCGCCTCGGATGACAGGTCAGTTTGGGAAACTCGAAACCAGGGGCTCAACAGATCCTCATCGTCGGATTGCTCCCCAGTGGGGCAATTTTTAAAAATACGCTGCCTGTTTCTTTTCATGATGATAAAAATAACACATGTTCATGGCGGGAGATTTGGAAAACACAGAAAGACATGAAGCAGACAACCAGCAGCAGACAATCCCCGTGAGCACATGGGGGTCAGGACTGCGGCGTGGCCCATGTTCTGTTTTATCGCGATACTCTGTGGTGAGCATTTCTGATGTGATGAGTCATTTCTGATGCGATGAGTCTTTGGACTGCGCGATTTTTAATTCCATAATAACGGGGACACATCACGCTTTAAGAAGGTGGAGGACGTGCAGGTTGGGAGCCATGCGGACTGTGATGACACAGGCGTCACCTCTGTGCCTTGCCCCGCAACAGATTGGGAGTGTGAGATGACCGCGGTAAAGCACACGATCATCTTTACAGCCTGATGCGTGGACAGAGGGTCGTCCAGCTCGGGTGATCGAGGCACTTACCAGCAGGAGGTAAGACCACCCCCTACGCTCAGCCTGGCCCCGTCTTGCTGTGAGGTCCTGCACAACCATACCCGCCCACCCCCTCAGAGGGTGTTTCACGGATTTACTTGCTCGCAGTATCTCTTATCCCATCTGGGATTTATCTGGGACATGAGGTGCTGTAAGGTCATACATTTTCTTCCCCAAATCATTCCTGACACTCTCAGCTCTGTTATTAACAATCCCTTCTTTCCCCCCTGGATTTGCTGCAGCATCTCTGTTGCAAAAGGGCAATGTTTTCTGTGTGAAGTGTCTCTTCTGCTGATTTGAATGACCATATTCTAGGGTCAGAACAACCCTAGTTCTATCAATGGACTCAGTTCAGTCATATCCGACTCTTTGCGACCCCATGAGCCACAGCACGCCAGGCCTCCTTGTCCATCACCAACTCCCAGGGTGTACCCAAACCCATGTCCATTGAGTCGGTGATGCCATCCAACCATCTCATCCTCTGTCGTCCCCTTCTCCTCCTGCCCTCAATCTTTCCCAGCATCAGGGTCTTTTCCAATGAGTCAGCTCTTTGCATGAGGTGGCCAAAGTATTGGAGTTTCAGCATCAACATCAGTTCTTCCAATGAACACCCAGGACTGATCTCCTTTAGGATGGACTGCTTGGATCTCCTTGCAGTCCAAGGGACTCTCCAGAGTCTTCTCCAACACCACAGTTCAAAAGCATCAATTCTTCAGTGCTCAGCTTTCTTTATAGTCTCACACCCATACATGACCACTGGAAAAATCATAACCTTGACTAGACAGACCTTTGTTGGCAAAGTAATGTCTCTGCTTTTTAATATGCTGTCTAGGTGGGTCATAACTTTCCTTCCAAGGAGTAAGCATCTTTTAATTTCATGGCTACAATCACCATCTGTGGTGATCTTAGAGCCCTGAAAAATAAAGTCAGCCACTGTTTCCCCATCTGTTTGCCATGAAGTGATGGGACCAGATGCCATGATCTTCGTTTTCTGAATGTTGACCTTAAGCCAACTTTTTCACTCTCCTCTTTCACTTTCATCACGAGGCTCTTTAGTTCTTCTTCACTTTCTGCCATAAGGGTGGTGTCATCTGCATATCTGTGGTTATTGATATTTCTCCCGGCAATCTTGGTTCCAGCTTGTGCTTCCTCCAACCCAGCGTTTCTCATGATGTACTCTGCGTATAAGTTAAATAAGCAGGGTGACAATATACAGCCTTGATGTACTCCTTTTCCTATTTGGAACCAGTCTGTTGTTCCATGTCCAGTTCTAACTGTTGCTTCCTGACCTGCATACAGATTTCTCAAGAGGCAGGTCAGGTGGTCTGGTATTCCCATCTCTTTCAGAATTTTCCATAGTTTATTGTGATCCACACAGTCAGAGGCTTTGGCCTAGTCAATAAAGCAGAAATAGATGTTTTTCTGGAACTCTCTTGCTTTTTCCATGATCCAGCGGATGTTGGCCATTTGATCTCCGGTTCCTCTGCCTTTTCTAAAACTAGCTTGAACATCTGGAAGTTCACAGTTCACGTATTGCTGAAGACTGGCTTGGGGAATTTTGAGCATTATTTTACTAGCGTGTGAGATGAGTGCAATTGTGTGGTAGTTTGAGCATTCTTCAGCATTGCCTTTCTTTGGGATTGGAATGAAAACTGACCTTTTCCAGTCCTGTGGCCACTGCTGAGTTTTCCAAATTTGCTATTTGAGTGTAGCATTTTCACAGCATCATCTTTCAGGATTTGAAACCACTCAACTGGAATTCCATCACCTCCACAAGCTTTGTTTGTGACGATGCTTCCCAAGGCCCACTTGACTTCACACTCCAGGATGTCTGGCTCTAGGTGAGTGATCATACTATTGTGATTATCTGGGTCATGAAGATCTTTTTTGTACAGTTCTTCTGTATATTCTTGCCACCTCTTCTTAATATCTTCTGCTTCTGTTAGGTCCCTACCATTTCTGTCCTTTATTGAGTCCATCTTTGCATGAAATGTTCCCTTGGTATCTCTAATGTTCTTGAAGAGATCTCTAATCCATCAATGGACTATTACTCTATAATTATGATCTCTTTGTACCTGAAATGTAAGCCTCTTCATCACTGTTCTATTTTAAATCTTCTCGTCTGTTGTATTAGCTAGCTATTGCTGCATAACAAATGACCCCAAAGTCTAGTGTTGTAAAACAATGAACATTTATTATCTCATACAGTTTCATGGCTCTGGAAATGCTTTAGTGGGTGGTTCTGCCTCAGGATTTGTCCATAGCTGGTGCCAAGTGGCCCACTGGACTGCAGTCATGGGACAGAGGCTGGCCTGGAACAGAGGTCCACACCAACCTCTCCGCAGCACCACTCCTAACACGGCGGCTGGCTCCCCCCAGAAATAAGACAGCAACAAAGATGGGAGTCTTTCATAGCCTACTTGGAGGTGCAGTCTGTGGCTTCTGCCATATTCCAAGGTACAATGAGGGAGGGACTTCACCAGACGTGGTACCAGGAGGCAGGCTCACTGGAGGCCTTCTTGCAGGCCGGCCTCCACAGCTGGCTTTGTTCCTGCAGGTTCTTTACCACTAGCGCTACCTGGGAAACCAGCTTTGTTCGTGGTTTCTTTCAAAAGAACTTTAGAGGCATTAAAAAAAAAAAGTTTGACACTTCTAAATCCAAGCATTGATATTCAAAGAGCTTACACTGTTCCAATATTTATTCTCCTCCTGAGAAGGTGACGTTCTCTCACCGCCTTGGGTACAGTGTCTTCTTCGTATCTGTCCTGCACACATTTACAATGGGCCAGGGAGGGAGACCGGGCTCCCCTTCTCCAGTATCTTCCCGACTCTTCTGGAAGCCCCTGGTTCTGCACCTTGTGTTTGGTCACCTCACTGAAGTCTGCACTCTCTGATCCCTAGGTAGGGGCTCTGGGATCCTCAGTGGGGTTTTGCCAACTGAATGCCAAGGTTAAAGGGCCCTACAGCTGAATGTGGCCTTGAGGGGCCAGCTCCCCCCCACCGACCCATGGCAGTGGACACCTGCTTCCCACAGGTGAGTTGCTAGTGGGGTTCTGAGGTCACTGAGCATCAGAATCACTTGGAACCAGCTTTCTCTGGCCCAGCCCAAGGGACTCAGGGTCCCTGGGGTGCTCTCAGGACACGGTGTATTTATAAGGAGGCTCCAAGGAAACAGAGTGCCTGCAGAAGGACATTTGGGCAGTCACCCAAGAATGCCCAACAGAGAGGTCCTTTCCCTGCGCCAGGCCTCACGCTGGGGTCTGAGCACCCCCCACCTAACCCTGGAGCCCCAATCCTCCTGGAGTCCTGGATGCTCATGGGAACATGAGGCTCATGGCCATGGAGGGCCTTGCCCGAGGCCACAGTGAGTGGGGGCTCGTGCCCGAACTCGGGTGTGCGGGCCTCATGCGCACAGTCTCCTGAGCAGCCCTGGCCAGCCGGCTGCCTCTGGGACTGGGCTCTGCATCTGCTGCCCACCCTGCTCCCGCCTCCTCGGACAGCAGGGTCCTGTAGGTGGCCCAGGGGAGGGAGGCCTCAGAAAGCCCAGCACCTTCTGACCCGCCACCTCCAGGCTCACCTCGCCAGCCCGGGCAGCAGCAGCGTCCTGCGGACCAGCCCTTGTCCGGCTCCAAGTGTCAAGCTTCAGGGCCAAGAGCCAGGGCCTCAACACCATACAGGATGCTTGTGGCTGCCTGAGGCCAGGGCCCTGCTCCTTATCACGCTGACACAGCTGGAGAGTGTCACTGTTATCCCAGGACAGAGACCCCCCCTGGGGGCCTCAGTCCACCCTCGCCAGGACCCTGGGGCTGGGTGGGTCCACACCACACCCCCATTTCACAGATGAGAACATGGACGCCCCGTGGGGTAAGGATGCTGCTCTGGGGCTTCGGCTGAGCTGAGCACTGAGGTCTCAGTGTCCCCCCAGCAGGGCCCTCTCTGGGCTCGGGGCAGCAAGCACACATGGGAAGGCGGCAGGAGCGGGTCTTTCTTTAGCAAACTCACGTCCGGTGTCGACCCTGCAGGAGGGTTTGGAGCCGGAACCCAGTCCAGCACGGCCCCCCTGACTGGTCCGGGGAAGCCCCGACAGCCTGACACCCCCATTTTATTTCTTCCTGAGCATCCCTCTCTGAGACATTGGGCCAGCGGCATGGGAGGACTCCCTGGTCCCCCACAGCTGGCCTGAGCCCTCCAAGCTCTGCAGGCGGGGAGGGACAGCCAAGAGAACTGTCCCGGGGGGCTTCTGCAGGGAGGTGAAGGCTGCGGAAGGTTCCTGAAGCCTCTTCCCCACTCCTGCCTGTGGGGCCATCGCGCAGCTGCAGAACACCTCTCCCTGAAGCTCCCTGGACTCCGCACGCTGACCTGGAAAATTCGGGAGGGAAGCCCAGTCTGACAGGAAGGCCTCCTGCCCACCAGATCCCGTTTTCCTAGCTCCTCCCTCACGTCACAGGAGGGGGAGGGGGGCCACAGAGGGGGAGGGGCACGGCCCAAGGTCACCAGAAGGCATGGAGGCGGCACTGGAGGAGGGCAGACAGAGGCTCAGGATGTGGCCAGAGCCACAGGCACGGGAGGCACTGGGAGACGGGATGTCCTGGCCACTCAGCAGGGACTGGAGGGTGGCCAGTGGGGAACAGGCTGGCATCCCCGGCGCCCAAGGGACGCACAGGCCGAGGCCATGGGCAGAGCTGGCGAGTCATCCCAGGGCAGGGCGACTGGGGTCCTGAGAGGGCTTCTCGGACGCGGCGGTGACAGGGGGGGCTCCGAATGCAGTGTTGCAGCCTAGGAGAAGGCCATCGGGGGGCAGACATGGATGGCAGCACGCTGAGTCCCTGACGGCCTGGCCTCACGGCTCACCTGGCCACCAGGCGGGCGAAAAGGAAAAGAGAAGGGAAGAACCAAAACCAGCCCAAACCTGCTCCGGGAGGAAGCCAGGCCCACGTCACTCCCCAAAGCCGAACATCTCGGCTTCCTTCTCCTTCCAGAAGGCGAAGCTCCGGTCGATGTAGCCACAGATGTCTTCGCTGTTGAAGCTGCCCCGCTGGGGGCCGGACCCCAGCCTCTGTGCTGCAGGCTCGGGGCCGCGGGGACTGGCGTGGGGCAGGGGCCTGAGCGGGGTCAGGCCCGACTTGCGGCCCGGCTCCACGTCCCGGGCGGGACCGCGGCTGGAGCCGAAGAAGCGGGCTTTGATGTCCTCGAAGCCGTCGGTCCAGGCACGGCGGCCAGCGGCCACCTCATCGGTCACGGCCTTGTGGAAGGCGCGTGCCGCCTCCCAGCCGTGGGCGCCCAGGTGCTCGAAGACCTCGAAGCACAGCAGGTGGCGTGTCTTGCGCTCCTCGGCCGGCAGGTCGCACTCCAGGAGCTGGAAGTAGCCCAGCATGAAGAGGTCCAGCGTGAGGCTGCCGTAGGGCACGGGCGCCCCATCCACGTGGGGCAGGAACTGCTCGGGGGACAGGGGCCCGCAGGGCCGCCGGCTCAGCCGCCGCAGCTGCCGGGAGGGCACGTGGGCCAGGATGGCCTTCCAGTGGCCCAGCAGCTGGGCGATGACGCTGCGCTGCTGCCAGAGGCGGCCGGGCCGCGGGCTCTCACTGGGCAGCGGGGAGGGTAGTGGAGGGCCACCGACAGCCTCCTGCCCCTGCAGCCCTGCACGCTGCGCCTCCAAGGTCCTGCAGGCCGCCGTTCTGAGTGCCGGCATATAAGCCGACTTCTTCCAGTGGCTGAGGAAGAGGGTGACGATGCGCTCCTTGCGGAGGCTGGCCAGGTCCGGGCCCGGCACAGCGCCCACCTCTGACGGGGCCTCTTCACAGCTGATGCCGGAGTCGCTGGCCTCCTCCGTGTCACCCAGCCCGGGGTTCTCTCCAATCGGGCCGCCGCAGGGCGGGACGGGGGCAGGCCAGCAGCCCCTCGGGCATGACCCTGGCTGGGCCCCCAGCTCGCAGGGGCCAGGGCTTGGGGTGCAGGGCTGGCCGGGGGCTGACTCAAAGTTGCCGCGGAGTGTCCGCACAGACACCCCACTCTCTTGGATCTCGCGCTGGGCCTCGCTCCTCGGGGGGCTGGCCTGGGCCAGCCTGTGGGCCTCCCTCTGGGCCTCCAGGGGGCCCCTCTCCTCGCCCTGCACCAGCCCGTTCACGCCCTTCAGAAGCAGGGACAGGCTACGCACCAGCCGGGCAACGTGGCTGCACCAGAAGGGCAGGGGCTGCCCACCAGGTGCGGCCTGCAAGGCCCCCTCCTCGGAGCCCCGGGGCTCGGCCTCCGAGACCTCCAGCCCTGGCCCCGGGGACAGGAAGCGGCTGTTGACGGTGATACTGACCAGGGGCGCAGGCAGCAGGGCCTGCAGCTCGGCCGCCAGCCGGCCCAGCTCGTTCTCGTACTCCTGGCAGCGGCGCCGGAGCTGCAGGTCGGCGATCTGCTTCTCCAGGTACACCAGGTCGTCCTCAGTCAGCAGCTCCCCGAAGGGGCCCAGGATGGCCTGGTGCGTCTGTGAGTACCGCCAGGCAGCCTGCTCCATGGGGTCTGTGCGCCCGCCGTCGTCCTGGACACAGGGAGGGCAGGTCAGCGGGGACGCAGCCCACATGGCGTGCTCCTGCCGGACACAAGCTCCCCTGGGTGGCCTGGGCAGTTCTCACCCCGGGAAGAGCCAGCCTTCCCCTCAGAAGAGGCAGGGGTGCCTCTGTTCTGCCACCCCCGAGTCCTCCTCCTCTCCTCTGTGGTGAAGTCAAAGACTGTCCCCAGAACCCTCTGGTTCCCTGCACAGGATGTCCTGAGGGTGGGCAGTGTCCCCAAGGAGGGCAGCCTCTGAGTTCTCATGGCGTGTGGCCAACTTCACCCCCAGAACATCACCCCTCAGGGCTTCCCTGACGCCAGGATATAGCCTGACTCCCATGCTTGCAGTCTGTGGAAGACAGACACAGAACCTCCCAGCTGGGGTCCCTCTGGGTGGCTCCGTGCCCACCCGCTCACTCTCCCGAGACCCCTGAGTGAGGCCCTGTGTCTTCCCCGTCTCACAGGTCAGGGGCCTGAGCTCCTGCCTGGTTGCCAAGAAGCCAGGTGGGCACTCGGCATAATAAGCCCCCACGAGGCCCGGGGCAGAGAGGGGTGTGTTCGGACCACAAGCATCAGGCTGGGAACTCGCAGCCAATGGCCAGGCTGTGTCCAAGCCCATCCCCTGCCCCTTCGGCCTGTTTTCTGTTCTGTGTTTCCCTGAGTTCTTCACACACCCTTGGCTCTGCCCTAAGGTCAGATTCTAAAAGGCCTCCGGGTTGTGGCAGGATGCCCCACCCACTCCTGCCTTGCTCCACCCCCAACCCCACGGGGTTCCTGACAGCAAGGACAGGTTGGGCCATTAGACCAGAGTTGCCCAACACTTCTGAGATGAGGGGGAAGGCATGCCAAGAACCCTGCAAGAGCCATTCCTCAGAAGTGCAGCTAACTCCGGAGCAGGGGGTTTCATTTCATTTGAAATAGCAGCTTTAAATAGCTGCAGCTGCTGGGACAGATTGAAGGCAGGAGGAGAAGGGGATGACAAAGGATGAGATGGTTGGGTGACATCACCGACTCGATGAATATGAGTTTGAGCAAGCTCCGGGAGTTGGTGATGGACAGGGAAGCCTGGTGTGCTGCAGTCCATGGGGTCGCAAAGAGTCGGACAAGTTTGAATGACTGAACTGAAATAGCCACACATGGCTGGCCTTATGGTACCGGCAGGGCAGCTCTAGACCAAGGGTTGCAGAATACATCATTCAAGACAAAGCCGCACCCTGTCAGGGTACAACTCTAGAACAGCTGTCCACAGGGCGGCCAGAGGGAGCCAGTTAAAATCCAAGTCAGACCAGAGCCCTTCCCTGCTCAGATTCTCTGCGGCTCCCTGAAGGTCCTGTGATGCCTGCCTGTCCCCTCTCCGATCTCACCTCCGCGCCGCCTCCCCCTGCTTCCCACATGGGCCCGTCCTCCTTGCCTCTGGAGCGCTTGTTTGCTGTTGCCTCTACTCAAAATCGCTTGTCCCTCCCCCACGGAGGCCTCGCCCTTCACTTCCGCTTGACTCCGGCTCAAGAACACTCTCCAGAGAGGCTGCCCCTGAGCACCCGGACAAAGCAGCCCCTCCCCTTTCCACTGTCTTCTTTCCGTAGCAGTTGGACCCTCCTCCCCCTTCCCACACCCCCAGCACAGTTGCCCCGTCACCCCGCCTTCCCTGATGGAATGGAAGCATTAAGGGGCAAGGCTGGTCCCCTTCACTGCCGAGAACAGAGCCTGGTATGCGGTGGGCACGACATACAAATCGTGAGATCAAAGAGCACTTGGGCAACACATCCCCAAGGCAGGTGAAGGGGCCCTGCTCACAGCCCTCTGATCTGGTTCAACCTCATCGCCCGGCAGAAGAGGAAGCTGAGGCCAGAGGGAAATGCAGTAGGTACCCGGGTCTCAGGACTCGAGGTGTGGTCTCAGGAACCCACCTTCCACGTCTACCTGCAGGTACTAAGCCTCCTGTTCCGCCTCTGCCCTCTACACCCTGGTCCCACCCGGGCCCCACCCACCTCCCGCGACACCCCGCCCCTCCCTGCCCCGCCCCGGCCCCGCCCCGGTATGGCCCCGCCCCATGCCTGATCCCACCCCACGCCTGGCCCTGCCCCCACCCTGGCACCACCTTGGCGGACCTGGGCCTCTGGCGCTGCTGGAGCTGTACCCAGGCGCGCCTGCAGCTTCCGCACCATCACCTGCCGCTTCCACTCAGGGATGGGTCGGCCTCGCTCATCCCGCGTGGGCACCAGCCCGTCGAGGTCGCCTAAGGGCATCCCGTCCAGCTGCAGCGCGACCAGACTGTCCGGAGCGCCTCCCGTCGCCGTCTCTGCCCCCTGCGTGCACGCAGGCAGGTCACTGGAGGAGGCCCGTAGGAGCCTGCAGTTCAGGAGCAGCGGAGGGGAGGGCGGTCCCGGAAGAGCACAGCTGCGCGAGGAGGGGCGTGGGGGCTGACCAGGGAGGACAGAGGAGCTGACCACTACCGTACCCCCAGCCTGTTCAAGTGCTCCTCACAAGGAACACAAGGGCCTCCTGTCCCTGTAGGACCCCGGTATGTGTGGGGAGGCTCGCAGGCTGAGAGATTCCCCCCTCCTTGGTACATGACTGAGAAGAGGTTGCTCAGAGCATGCCATGTGGATGGGGAAACTCCTTTGGGGAACAGCTGCATAGAGAGTCTGGTGGTCAATCGTGGACTGCAGGACTTGTCAGAGCCTTTAATGTGCTGTGTGCTGTGACTGCACTTGCCAGACTTGCACAGAACATCGCGGGGTCTGGGAGCTCCCAGCCCCTGGTCAGTGAAAGGGTGGGCTGGATGCATAAGGGACTGGTGCCCAGAGAGGAGGAGGGGGTGTGGGCCAGTGGGAATTGCCAGGGGGTGGTGGCGGGCAGACAGCAGTGGGCACCAGGCCCAGCCTTCCCGTGGACGGATGCTTTCCTGGACGGTGGAAGCAGCATCTGTCGGGGTGAGGGGCTTGACCCACTGGGAGCCCCTGGGATCAGAGACAGTGGCACGTCCACTCTGGTGGGTGGACTGTTGCTCGTGGCCTTGAACTCCCATCTCCCCAGAAGCTGGGTGTGCCCCCCACCCCGGGCCAGCCAGTCACTCCAGGGGCCTCGTGGGATCCACCTGGAGGGAAGGGCCTGGCTGCCCCCAGAGTGACCTGGCCAGGGGCGGCATAGGTGATGCTGAGAGGCCAGCTGGGCCTGGGCTGGGGGCCCTGGAAGACAGCGGCACAGCGAGGGCACTCACCGTGGGGACGGCCGTGGCACTGGCGGTGTCTCTCAGGGTGGCTGTGTGGGCTGTGCGCTCCCTCGGAGGAGGCTGGTCTGGCTGGCCGGGCCAGGCCGGGCTGAGAGATGCTGCTGCCGGGAGGAAGTGGGAGCTGGTGTCAGAGAGGCCAGGGTTGGGGGGCAGAGGATCCTAGACCTGGGCCCAGCCAGCCTTCCTGAAGGACCACTGGACTGGGGGCCTAAGTGGCCAGCCCCCTGACCAAGTGCCCTGGGCAAACTCACTCATCGCTGCGATCCCATGGGTGTCCATGGGGCCAGCTCCAAGCCCAGCCAGCTGGGGAGCCTGCATTTTCCCTACCTCATCCCAGCCACGGCCTGTCCCCCCTCCCCAGCTGTCCTACGGCCTGGAAGGAGCTAGAAAGGGTGTAGGGGTCGGTAGTCTGGGGACCAAAGGCAGCCCCATCAGACGGCAAACCTGTCCTTTTATGACTCCTCCCTCCACTGCACACACAAACACACACACACACCCCCCACGTGTGACTACATAACCACCACCCATTGCACCACACTTATCCTCACTACACATGGGGCCTGCTGACATTTTTCACGCTATCCCATTCTACTTCATTTTGATAAATGCTGGTCAGAGCCCCCCTGGTGGGTGGTGACCTGCGGTTTGAGGACCGCCCCCTCGCCCCCTGCTGGAGTCTCAGAAACCGCAGTGGACAGAGCCGACCTCCGCGGTCCCTCCGGGTGAGCTGAGGCCAAGAGAAGGGACGGGCTGCCCGGAGACCCAGCGGCAGGAGAGCTGTGCTGCAGGCGCTCGGAGCTCACAGAGATGCCGAAGGACTGCGCAGGAGGCGGTTTACCTGTGGTCATGGAGCCCTCTGTCCTCACTTTAGCAAGGTGGCAGGATGATAATGGAATCCTGGACGAGCTGAGGGGCTGGCCCCAGCCTGGGCCTTGGTGCCCTCTGTGCCCAGCTGTCCAGCCTTGCTGCTCCCCTCACCCCAGGCCCCCTCGGAGGACCTCAGAGGGGAGGCCAGCAGGGCCCACTCCCTGCACCCCTAACCTGAGCCAGCCCCCAGCCGGGACGCGTTTACTCACGGGTGGGGTTCCCGAGGCCTATGCCCCCACTTCTGCCATCCTCCGGGGGATGTCTGGCAGCCAACAGTGGAGGAGGGGGGAACGGCGGGGGCGGGGGGGTCATCAGGAGCGGCACCTGGGGGCAGACAGGCCTGGTCAGCGGGAGGTGGGGTTGGGGGGGCCTTGATTTGGGCTGCCATGCGGGGGTGGGGGGCACTCAGCCCTGGCCTGGTCTCCCTGGGGTGGGGCTAGGAAGGGGATGTGTGCGGGGGCGAGGGGTAGTACCCCTGGAGGTTATGCCCCCTGTGTCTCTCCACCCTGGTGGGCACACACACCTACCCCCACTGGGTGAGCCCCCATCTCCAGGCGCAGCTCGTGAGCTCCCTCTGGAGGCAGCTTAACTCTGGGCTCTGGGTCAGAGGCTGGCGTCCCCCTCGTGCTCAGCACTCCTTGGCCTTACAAGGGATACGTGTACACACGCACACCTGCGGGCACACGTGCCCATTCACGTGCATGCACACACACACACCCCTTTGCCAACTGTCCCAACAGTGCCGAGACAGACTGCCCGGACCTGCGCCCGTGCTCAGCCCTGGGCACAGAAGGAACCCCAGCAAACCTGGACGTGTTCTCAGCCCTGCACCTCAGAGCAGTGGCGCAGTGCCCAGGACCCACCCCGCAGTCCCGGGGAGCCGGGGGCCAGGGAGGTCCACGTCTGGGCTGCAGAGGCCCCCACAATGCAACCCCACGTCTGCCCCAGGTCTGGGGCACCTCCACCATCCCCCCTGCCCCCAACACTGACTGGTGGGCAACCAGGAAGAATCCTAGACCTGGAGGCATCCAAAACCTGTCCCCCATCCCCAGCGCAGCCCTGCGAGGCCTCCGCTCTGGCCTCTGACCAGCAGGCGCCAAGATGGCTGGCCGGGCCTGGCCAAGCAGAGACTGGGGCGCACAGGCCGCCGTGTGCGGGACTGCCCTCACTGCCTGCCTTCCCAAGCCCCGCCTCAGGTGGCAGAGACGTTCTCCACAAGGATGTGAGCCATCCTCCAAGGACTCTAGAGCCAGGCTTGCTGCCTTTGGGTTTAAAGCTGAGTGTCGCAGGCGGGCTGACTCCATCTTGCAGGTGGCTTGTCTCCTGGCTGCCCCCCTGGTAGCCCTGATGCCTGAAAACACACGCCTGCCCCAGCTTGGGGCTCCAGCAGAGGGCCACCACTCACCCTTGACCGTCAGACCGAAGCGCCTCAGCCTGCTCCCTCCCGTGGGCAGCGATGGTGGGTGAGGGCCTTGGGGCTCCCAGGCGGGCGCTGGAGAGAGCCCGGGCCGGGCGAGGAGCTAGATCAAACCTGCCCCACAGGGACGCGTGGTTTGGGCCCAGTGCGGGCCCCACTGTCGAGCGGGTGGCTCGATCCACAGCTCCATTCAATATCCTCTCCTCTCCCTGTCCTGAAACCCTCAATCAGTTTCTAACAAGAAGCCCACGTGTCCGCTTTGCGTGAAGCCCTGCCTGTGACGACATAGCTGGCACTGCTGGGGTTAAGTCCCTCGGCCGCCTGAGTGTCCCCAGCTCCCTGCAGGTGGGCCGGGTCCCTACCCCCCGGACGAGGAGGTGCAGGTGTCAGGTGGCCGCCCTGGCCTGGGGAAACCCCTCAGAAGAACCCCTGTGGCTACAGCCACTGCCTCAGGGCCCTCCGTCACATCCCAGGACCCTCTGCACTCTGGGGCCACCAGGAGGGGAGCCTGGGGCCTGAGCGCTTATCTGCCTGTCGCCGGTGCCTCCTACCTCTCTCTGCAGACACTGGTGCCCGGAGCCCAGGAGCCCGGCCTTGGCAGGAGTGTCTGCCAGCCCCCAGCCTGGGAGGACCCTTGGAGGCAGAGACTGGGCTGTGAGTGAGCACAGGGAGCTGAGCCGTCTGGAGCCGTCGGGGGTGGGGTGTCACAGCGCCCGCCCCCCGGAGCAGGAGGCGTCACATTAATATTTGAAGGCAGAGGTGTCAGGTGGCCTGGCGGGCTTTGGGCTGGTGTGGGATCCCTTACCACCAGGCCTTAACCCTCCCCCAGACAGGGGCCGGGGAAGCAGACCCTCCGGAGAGGGAGGGGAGACCAGAGCTCCTTGGTCGCACAAAAGAGACAGCACAGAGGAGTCAAGCAGGGCAGCACTCAGGCACGGCTGGGAAACAGATTCGGGGAGGCAGGGTGCCTTCTCAGGGGTCCATGGCAGGGACGGGGCAGGGCTGGGACCAGGATCCTACTTGAGACCACCCCCCCTTGCTCCTGCCAGGACTGAGCCCCTCGGGTCACTGCTCCTTCAGTCCAGGACCACCAGCCTGGAGGGAGAGGCAGGCGAGTGGGCCTCTGGGGGAAGCCCGGCACCAGTGGGGTCCCTGGTACCCCCGCCGAGGATGCCAAGCCCTGGCTGCTGCTCGGCCGCCTGCCTTGGCACAAGGGACCCAGAAGGAAGACAAGGCCGCACACACTGGCTACAAGTCAGGGGGCTCCCCGGCTCGGGTTCTGCACTGTGACACAGATCTGCGTGCAGCGGCCATCTGTGCCGGGATCGGTCACCCCGGGACTTCAGGGGCGGGGTTCTGACAAAACACGCCGCCTGCTCCCTGCCGTGTGCCACAGACCTAGGAATCTCCGGTCTTCCAGCGTCCACAACGCAGGCATGAGGTGGCTTAGGAGCCTGAAGGAGGGTTGAGTCAGACCCCAGACCCGACGGCTGGGGAACCCGGTGCGGATGGTCTGACGGACAGAGTGGGGCTGAGCCCCAGGTGCTAAGCCGGACAGCCTCCCCGGCCGCCCCCGCCTGGGAGCCCTCGTGGCTCACCATACCCCCGGCACCCCTGTTTGAATCTGCTCTCTGGGGTGAGGGGAAAGGGCCTCCCATTCCCGGCAGAGTGCAGGGCTCAGCTGGGGTGGAAGGAATAACGGAAAGGGCAGGACATTGGTCCAGGGCCCAGGGGAACGGACCTTGGCCCCAGACCACCACGCCAGCAGCCTGGGAGGCCGCACGCCACGGATCCCTGAGGCCAAATTCTGCTGTAACTCTCCCCAGGGAGAAGCCCCGGGGAGTCGCTCGGCATCCCACAGGCCTCAGTTTCTCTGCCTTTGCTGGGACTTACCAGGAGCCCCTGGCAAGGCCTGGCGTACTGTGGCACACAGACCTCCTTGCTGCTGTTAGCATGGTGTCACGAGGATCTCTGAATTTTAACCAGGATGGGGGTCTGCTGTGGCAGCCCCTGGTAACGGGAGTATTCAGAAAACTAACCGAGTCTACGAGACCTGGGGGAGTGCTGCTGGCCTCTGGATCCTTACAGCTAGGCACGTCCAAGGTTGGTGGTCACCCGGCCTTGGGTTGGTGACCTGCCCGTGGTCCGGTGTCTCTTTTTCTGTGTTTCTGATGAGATTTGAGCAGCGCCACGCCTGCTATGCATTATACATGGAGGACCGCTGTGGCGAGCCGGGTTACAGGCCTGTAACGCCACCCGGGCCGAGAAAATCATGACCCACAGATGGGTGCTGGACACCCAGGCACCATGGCTGAGATTGGGTTACGGACTGCCCTTCCCCCGGGGGGGAGTAGTCTGCCTCGGGAAGCCCCTGGCCCTCTCTGGGCCTCAGTTTTCCCATCTGGAGAGTGAAGGGGTCTGAGGGCCCCTCTGGATCCAGAGCGGGTGCAATTAGCCACTAAACCGGGCACTCAAGGCACCCCTCTAACCCCCGGCGAGGCTCCTCCGTTATGTCACACAGATGAGAAAACCGCGGCTCACAGGTGTTCAGGACTTGGGAGTGTCGCTGGGCCAAGAAGGGTCACTCCAAGTCTGGTGGGCGTGAGTACAGGGGTGGGGGGCGGCGAGCCGAGAGGCTGGGATCGCCCCTGCGTGGAGGGCTGTGCTCACCCCTCTGGACAGCTGCTCCTAGCTGCGGCGGCCCGGCCGATCTGTCCCTCTCACACAGCCCACACCCTGGAGGTTTGGGGTGCAGGGAGCTCCCTCTAGCCACTGCCCAAGCCTTCCTCACTGTGCAGAGGTGACCCCAGGCCTGGGGAGCGGAAAGACGTGGCCAGGGTCAAGGTGGGGCGGCGCAGGCAGCGGGGGGAGCACCTGTCCAGCCTCACCCCCAGGCTGCCTCTCCCAGGACCCACGACGCCCTGGGTCGGAGGCAGGTGGCAGGGTTGAGAGGAAAAGACAGGCTTTCACCACCTACTCCGAGCCCAACACAGGAAGAGGCCGCGCTGGCGACCTCTGGATATCGCATTTCCATCAATATTGCATCGGCCCCCGCCTCCCCCAGTCCGGCGGCCCCAGCTGATGGCCTGCCCTCCTGAGGGGCCGAGACTGAATGTGGGGGGTCGAGGGTGACCCCAGACACCCCCGGGTGCAGCGGCTCATGGGGAGAGCTCATAGCCTGATGAGCCTGCCCCTCCGCCACACAGGCGGGGCAGGTGGACGGGCTGGACGCTGCGGGCCTGCAGGCCGGGTGGGGAGGCTCCACGGACCGCCCAGGCCAGCGTGGGGAATCCCAAGCGGATTGGTGCCTCGTACTCCGCGGTGACACCAGGGGAGACCGCCAGCACCAGAAGGGACCCCAGGAAACCCGACGCGGGCTGGTCCCCACAACCCCCAGTGGAGGGGTCAGCAGGGCGCCCAGAGTCCCCACCCCTAAAAGAGCCAGGCAGAGTGGCCAGGAGGGGTGGGCTGGTGTGCCGGGGCCTGGGGAGGGGGGCTGGGCACAGAGATCCTGCTTGGACAGAAGGACCGGCCATGGGCACTGCTGCGTGGGCTGGAGGCAAGCCAGAGACCCCCGGACAGGGGCCAGGAGGCACCTCCCTGCTAGCAGAGGGGTCACCCAGCCCACCTCCAGGCTGGCCCCAGGGTCCACAAAGAGGCCGAGGACGCGGGTGCCAGGGCATCCCCAACCTGCGGACCATGGAGCACTGTCCACCACACCAGGAACCCACACAGTTCCCCCAACTTCTGGAACCCAAGCCAGAAAGACAACTCTTGTCAAGCAATAGCCAATCCAAAGAAAGTATGAAAGTGAAAGTCACTCAGTCATGTCCAACTCTTTGCGACCCCAGGGACTATACGGTCCATGGAATTCTCCAGGCCAGAATACTGGAGTGGGTAGGCCAGCCTTTCCCTTCCCCAGGGGTTCTTCCCAACCCAGAGATTGAAGCCAGGTCTCCTGTATTGCAGGCTGGGATTCTTTACCAGCTGAGCCACCAGGAAAGCCCAAGAATACTGCAGTGGGCAGCCTATCCCTCCTCCAGAGGATTTCCCGACCCAGGGATCGAACTGGGGTCTCCTGCATTGCAGGCGGATTCCTTACCACCTGAGCCATCACGGAAGCCCATAGCCAATTGAAGGGTCAGTAAACAGTAAACAGATTGCTTCAAGCAGTGACTGCAGTTCCTGTGTCTGAAACTAGGCTACCGAGACAAACCAGGACTCCAATGCATGTGCCCTGAAGCACTCCCAGCCCCCAACCCCCGGCCACCCCGGTGTGGGTGTTGGGTGGTGGAGACTGGCTCTCTCAGTGGTGGCCGGGTGAGGACCATCCCACTGGCCCAGGGCCGGGGAGGAAGGCGGCTCTGCCTCCGTTGTCCTGGACAGTCTGTGGGAGACGCCCCGAGGGAAAGGGAGGCAGCCCGGGGTGGGACCAGGCATGGGGGCACGGTGCCCCCGTGGGCCTCAGTGTTCTCACCTGAGGTGGGGGCCAGCCAGTCCCAGGGACACCTTCTGAAGGGGTGGCCAGTACAGAAGACTGAGGCAAAATCTGTGCAGGTTGGCAAGAGTCGTCAGTCACTGCCCGGGGCCTGGCAGGGGGCACTGGGGGGGCCTGGACCCCACGCTGACGGAGCTGCTGGGCCCCCCCTGCACACCTGCACACCCACTGCTCCACTGATTCAGCAAACACGTGCGGCCGGTCAAGGGCCGGGGGCCGGGTACACAGGGTCCCTGCCCTTGCAGAGGCGAGGCTGGGCGAGGTCACGTGCCCAGATGGGAGCCCACCTGAAACTGTCCCCTTCTGGGCTGCACAGGGCTGGCCCGCCCCCTGGGGTCACACCCGCCCGAGGATCTGGGACCCCACTCCCACCCCCGGGGTGTCCTCAGTCTGACCCAGCCATCTGGCCTGAGTGTGAGCTTGGGCTCTGTGGCCTGGGTGGCGGGCAGATCTCAGCAGAGCTCCAGCCGTGGCCCAGCCCTGGTCCCCCTTGTAGCCCCGGCCCCCTCACAGCCCAGGGCCAGGCCCTCCCCTGCTCCCTCCCAACCATGCAGTGTCCAGGTGAGCTTCCCGGCCATCAGCACAGGGGGGCCCTGGAGGGAAGGGGCCGTGAGGCTCACCGGCCGGGTGCTGTCCCGCAGGTACTGGGCACAGTCGCGGTGGCCGTGGTACTCCGCCAGCTCCGCAGCCGTGTAGCCGTCATCATCCCGCAGGGCGGGGTCCACGCGGTGAGACAGCAGGGTCTGGCAGCACTGCAGGAGGGGGGCGGACACGTGACCACCGCCAACTCCCTGCACCCCCCAAGCTGAGCCACCGAGGCCTGAGCCCCCGCCTGACCCGGGCCGCCCCTTCCTGGTGGCATGGGGTCCCACAGGCATCAGCACTCCGAATCCGGGGTAGGAGCCCCACGTGCCCTTGCTCGGAGGCTCGCTGAGGGCCCAGATGGTAAGCAGGCGGCACAGCGGGATCCCAGCCAGGCCACCCGACCCTGACTTTGCCCCTGTAGCCCAGGCCTTGGGTTTAAATATGGAGCTGCTTTCCATCTTTACAGCAACTCCTGTAGGGGTGTCCGTTCTCAACACTAAGAAACTGGGGTGCAGAGGCTAAGAAAGACGGCTCCGCCCCCAGGTCTCCGGGCGGTGCCCTCGCCCGCCTCGCCTGGCCTGCTCCCTGGCCTCCCGCTCAGGCCTGGTGCTCAACAAGGCCCTCCTCTTGGCTCCGGGCCCGGGGTGAGCTCCGGGAGTCCACACTCCATCTCCAGTGTCTCCATCTCTGACTGTCCGGCTCCTGCGCTGGCCTCACATGCCCCCTCCCCGGGTCAGGCTGGCGCTGGGCCCCCAGTTTCCCTCCTGGCTGGGCCCCCGGGACCGAGAGGAGAGGAAGGCGGGAGGCTCAGCAGCGGGGAGCAGAGGAGAGGATGGAGCGTGGAAAGCGAGAGGAGACTGGGCTTGTGAAGGCCCTTTGTGAAGGAGGCTGCGGTGGGGGGGTGTGCACCGCAGGAGCGGGCTGTCTATCTAGAGCCTGGGGGGCAGGGGTCACAAGGAAGCAGAGTGGAGCGGGGGGCACTGTGGTGTGGGGCCTGAGCCTAGATGGGTCTGGGGCAGCAGCCCTGGGGACAGGGAGAGGAGGACTTCACCGCAGTGACGGCCACCAGAGCGGGTGGCTGTGAGCCAGGGGCAGGAAAGCAGATGTGGACCTGAGCAGAACGGTCTGTGCCCATGCCTCCATTTTTCTACAAATCTGAAACAATTATAAATTCTTCTAAAATAAGAATTTATTTTAAAATACAGAGTGGGCATTATCAGAGAAATGCAAATCAAAGCCACCATGAGGTACCATCTCACGGCAGTCGGAATGGCTGCTATCAACAAGTCTACAAGCAATAAATGCTGGAGAGGATGTGGAGAAAAGGGAACCCTCCTACACTGTTGGTGGGAATGCAAACTAGTACAGCCACTATGGAGAACAGTGTGGAGATTCCTTAAAAAACTGGAAATAGAACTGCCTTATGACCCAGCAATCCCACTGCTGGGCATACACACCGAGGAAACCAGAATCGAAAGAGACACGTGTACCCCAATGTTCATTGCAGCACTGTTTATAATAGCCAGGACATGGAAGCAACCTGGATGTCCATCAGCAGATGAATGGATAAGAAAGCTGTGGTACATATACACAATGGAATACTACTCAGCCATTAAAAAGAATGCATTTGAAGCAGTTCTAACGAGGTGGATGAAACTGGAGCCGATTATACAGAGTGAAGTAAGCCAGAAAGAAAAACACCAATACAGTATACTAATGCATACATATGGAATTTAGAAAGATGGTAATGATGACCCTATATGTGAGATGGCAAAAGAGACACAGATAAAAAGAACAGACTTTTGGACTTTGTGGGAGAAGGTGAGGGTGGGATGATTGGAGAGAAACGCACTGAAACATGTATATTACCATATGTGAAACAGATCACCAGTCCAGGTTCAATGCAGAGACACGGTGCTCGGGGTTGGTGCACTGGGATGACCCAGAGGGATGGGATGGGGAGGGAGGCGGGAAGGGGGTCAGGATGGGGAACACATGTCCACCCATGGCTGATTCATGTCAATGTCTGGCAAAAACCACTACAATATTGTAAAGTAATTAGCCTCCAATTAAATTAATTCACAAAAAAAATAAAATTAAATAAAATACAGAGTAGCGTGGGGTGATCATGTTTCCTGGATGATCATAATTTTCCGGAACTGTTGACAAATTTAATACCCAAAAGGCGATCAATAACGTGTGGACTCTGCTTCTGTCCTGGTTGCAGCACAACCAGAGACATGGATACGAGACGGGTATTGGACAGGCTGGAGAGTAGATGGCATGGAGAAGCTATCGTGCGGCTTCCCTGGTGGTCCAGCGGTTACGAACCCACCTGCCAAGGCAGGGCGACGTGGGTCCGATCCCTGGTCTGGGAAGACCATGTTGCAGGGCAACTAAGCCTGTGTGCTGCAAGTACCGAGGCCGAGTGCTGCCAGTACTGAGGCCAGCAAGCGCTAGAGCCTGGGCCTGCAGAGAGGCGCCGCCGCGATGATGGGAAGGCCCTGCACCCCAGCGAGGACCCGCTCCCACTTGCCACAGGCGAAGCTGGAGGGGTGGGGGCAGCAAGGAAGACCCAGCACGGCCGAGGGCCGAGGGCTTCCCGCCAGACGAGGACGGAGGAGGAGGGCGACTCTCAGCTCTGAGGCTTGGGTTCCCTTCCTCTCCCACCAAGGGAGCAGGGTGAGGGCCTCAAGAACCCTTGGCTTATCTGCTGAACCCCCTGGACCCCTATAGAACACTTCATTTGAAAAAAGACGATGCTGCTTAAAAATAAAGTTGGCAGGGTGCTGCTCCGGCCACCCTCGGGATTGTGGAAGCCATGGCTGGTAGGGGCAGGATGCTGTCTGAGCCACATCACGCTGGCTCAGGGCCCTTCTGGCCACCCGCGGCCTCCCATCCCAGGCCCCTCTGGACACCACCCCCATCATCTGCTCGGGTACAGGACACCAGGGACCACCCCAGGCCCCTCTGGACGCCATCCCCATCATCTGCTTGGGTACAGGACATGAGGGACCACCCCAGGACCCTCTGGACGCCACCCCCACTGCCTTCTCAGGTACAGGACACCAGAGACCAACCCAAGCCCCTCTGGATGCCACCCCCACCACCTTCTCGGGTACAGACGTGAGGGACCACCCCGGCCCCTCTGGATGCCACCCCCACCATCTGCTCAGGTACAGGACACCAGGGACCACCCCAGGCCCCTCTGGATGCCACCCTCACCATCTGCTCAGGTACAGGACACCAGGGATCACCCTAGGCCCCTCTGGATGCCACCCTCACCATCTGCTCAGGTACAGGACACCAGGGATCACCCTAGGCCCCTCTGGATGCCACCCTCACCATCTGCTCAGGTACAGGACACCAGGGACCACCCCAGGCCCCTCTGGATGCCACCCTCACCATCTGCTCGGGTACAGGACACCAGGGACCACCCCAGGCCCCTCTGGATGCCACCCCCACCATCTGCTCGGGTACAGGACACCAGGGACCACCCCAGGCCCCTCTGGATGCCACTCCCACCATCTGCTCGGGTACAGGACACCAGGGACCACCCCAGGCCCCTCTGGATGCCACCCCCACCATCTGCTCAGGTACAGGACACCAGGGACCGCCCCAGGCCCCTCTGGACGCCACCCCCACCATCTGCTCGGGTACAGGACACCAGGGATCACCCTAGGCCCCTCTGGATGCCACCCTCACCATCTGCTCGGGTACAGGACACCAGGGACCACCCCAGGCCCCTCTGGACGCCACCCCCATCATTTGCTCGGTGAGCCCACAGGGCTGAATGCTGGCCTGCAGGGTGAAAGGAGGGGGTGTGGCTGGGGGTGGGAGGAGCAGGAGGGAGCCCTCAGGCTCCTGAGAGTCAGGAAGAAGTATTCAGCCTTGCTGCTGGGCATGGGGGCATCATGCCTCTCTCAGATTTATCAAAAGGACCGCGTGCCTTCCCGGGACTCTGGGTGGCTGCCCTGTGCTGCTCATGGGCCACCTGGGCCCAGGAACACTTGAGGTTCCAGCAGGAAACAGCTGTCCAGAACCGAAGTCCAAAATGGGATACCGGGCTGCACCTCGATAAAACACCCGCCCCCTGCCCCTCGACTAGCCTCTCCGGGGCCTGCGTGGATGGCGACCAGCCGATCCGGGGGCCATGGGAACGCCGTGGGAAGACCCAGGAGATGTTGCAGATGCAGTGACCCACTCTGGAGCCCTGACGAGTGGCTCTGGGGCGGGCGGGCAGAGGAGTCATCCCACGTGTTCGCCTCGGATGCACTCCACTCAGACATGGCCTTGCCTTCGCAGGAGGTCTGTGGGCAGGTGGCGCCAGTGCAGGGCCAGAGGCTCATGGCCGGGTCCACTCCCAGGGCTGGCCCTCAAGTGTCGGAACGCCGACCCTGCCTACTCCAGGTTTCCCGATGCTGCTTCCTGGGGCACATGCGCCCCTAGGTTTATCTGGATCACAGCGAAGGGGCTGACCTCACACCCCCGCGGGGCTCTGCTCCCAGGCTGCTCAGAGCAGGGGGCCAGCAGACCCCCTCCTGGGAGGACTAGCAGGAAGACTGACCCCTGAGCCGGCACCCGGGGAGTCTCTGAGCGAAGGGAGGCGTCCCGCGCTGAGGGCAGAGCGTGGGCTTTATTCCCAGAGAGATCTGAGTCTGAGTCTGCATCCCGGGCAATGGCTGCCCCTCTGGGGCTCGGTTTACCTGTCTGTAAAAGGGGCTAATAATGTGTATCCTATAGGGCTGTGTTGAGGGTTCGGTGACTCATTCACAGGAAGTGGTCCAGGACTGCCAGCTCCCGGAGGCTCCTCTGCCCACCCCCCGCCCCCCAGCGCCTTACCTCCATCTGCCCGTTCTCCGCTGCATCGTGGAGGGGGGTGCCCCCCCAGGAGTCTCTCATGATGGGGGCGCCCATCAACAGGAGCCGGTCCAGAATGGGCGTGTGGCCGCCCCGAGCGGCGAAGTGCAGGACGGTGGCCCCCTCGTCATCCCGAGCTGTCAGGCCGACATCGGTGAAGGTGACCTGAGGGGGGAGGAAGGGGGAAGAGCCAGCTGAGGCCGGACGGGGGCAGCCACTCCCTCCTCGGGGCAGGGGCCCCTGGGGACAGGGTGGGCTCCTCTTGTGTGCCCCGGGCAGCCTGGGTCGGGGGGCAGCAAGCTTGGTGGTTTTACTGAGAGATTCCACAGCCCCCAAACTTGCCCCAGCCCAGATCTTAAGCTGAACACTCCCAGGGGCGTTCCCACTTCAAATAAAGAACGCCTTTGGGCAGCACCTCAGGCCAGTAAACAGGTGTTTGCTGATGAAGGGAGGACCTCCTGGCACCAGGCCTGTTTGCGTCCTGAGCGTTACGGCTCCAGTGCCAAGAAGCAGGGTGCTGGGGGGCAGGCCCTGGCCAGCCCTCCTCAGCACGCTGTGGCCTGGGCCCCATCCCAACGGCAACCTTCCGGCCAGCCCTCCTCACAGCCCTCGTCGGCCCCGCTGTGAGGGCACCCGTGGGCTCTGGCCAGCGGCCCCCAGCCTGGACCACGTGCCCCCAGGGCAGCCACGTGACCCCTGCTAACACGAGGCCAGAAGGGGCTCTTCTTCCGCCTTCCCGCCGGAAGGGCCGGGGCACGTGGCGTCACCCCCTTTTTCTCCCTCTTACTGCTTTGAACACAGCCAACCTTCTCCATGAAGGCGAGGCCAGGAGAACAGCAAGGATGTGACCGGGTGTGAACGGCCTGCTGTGTTTCCTATGTGGAAGGGATAACCTTTCAGTGGTTTAATTCCCAGGGCACTGCAGCCAAATGCTGGCTGATTTGACATTCAAATGTGTCTGTCAGAAAAAGGACAGCATGCTGGGAGGAGAGCGCCTCCTATCAGCCAGCTCCCCCAGGGGAGCGGGACCCCAGCCCTGAGTGGGTCAGCCAGGCTGGATGCTGTGCCCCCTGCCTGTGGTCCATGCTGCAGGAGGCGGGGTGGGGAGGCCCATGTGGAAGAGCCTTTCTGGCCCTGGGACCCTCGGCCACAGCTGCTTCTTCCTGGGATGAGCCCCTGTGAGGCTGCCCTGGCAGTGGAGGGGGGGGGGGGCGGAGTGCTGTGTGGACCTGCCTGCCACCCTCCGGCCCCTGGGCACCCCCACCACTCTGAGACACCGCACGTCCCGCCGACTCACTCTCACCATGTGTGCTAAGCACATGCCGCCTTTGCGCCCCGCGGCCAGACCAGGCCAGGACTCAGGCTCCCGCAGGGCTGGGAGTCCAGGTCTGGGGACAGGCACCTTTCTGAAGTTCACCATCTGAACTACAGGCGAGAGGGTGGAAGCACAGCTCCAGCCGAGGGCCAGGGCGGGGCCAACGCTGGGAGCTTTCTCCCGAGAGTGGGGCTGGCCCGGTGGGAGCAGCTGCAGAAGGGCGGCTGGGGGGCGGCACAGCCGGTGCAAAGGTGGGTGCCGGCGGGTGCTCCAGGGGCGAAGGGCCAGCCTGGGAGAGGCGGTGGTGAAGGCAGGCCGGAGTCAACTGCTGGGGGCTTCTGAAGCCAAGGCGAGTGGTGTGGTGGGAGGCCAGAGGAGATTACTCCTTCTTCCCTCACGCAGCACCCCACAGCTCTCACCAAGTGCCAGGCGCAAGGAGTGGAGCAGCCAGACTGAGTCCGTCCTCAGCCACCTCTTGTCCATCTGCCCCTTCCGGGAGAGACTCCCCACTCTGACCCTTGACTGGGTAATGGAGACCCTCTCCATAATGGAGACCCTCAGAGCGCCCGGACACCGCACAGGCCTGGTTTTCCAGGACGGAGGCGGAAGTCCCCAGCCCTGGAAAAAGTCTTAAGAAAGCATCCTCCCCCATCTAGGTCACTCTGTGTTCCTTCTGGAAAGAGGCCCAGATGGTGCCTCCATGGGTCCAGAGGGAAGAAGAGTGGGGCTTGTGGGGCTCCCCACCAGGGTCTGGGTAGCCGGGCATGGACAAGTGGCCAAGCAGCAGGGCCAGGCACTACCTGGGCTGCCCACCCTGAGAACCCAGATACCCACCAGGACTCTTTGGGGGGGGGCGGTCTGGAGAGCCCGCAGGGGGTGCTGCACACCCCCAGGGTCCTGCAGGGGCGGGTCTAGCCCACGGCCACCCCCAGTCGAAGCTCCCCGCTGTGCCCTAGACTGGGCCTGGCACGTGGGTGCTCTAAGGCTTGGCAGGCACATCTGATCGGCCCACCACCCCGTGGTCTCCGAACTTCCTGTGTGCGATCCGAGACCCAGGGCGTGACGCCTCCGCCCCAGCCGGCCCCGCTTGCTAGGCGGGAGCAGCGGCCAGCTTCCGCGGACGCCCCCCACGACCCCCGCGCGCACGCGGCGCCCCCTTACCAGCCAGACGACGACCGAGTAGTGGCCGCGGGCGGCGGCGGCGTGCAGCGCGCTCATGCCGTCGAGGGCGCGCAGGTGCACGTCGGCGCCGCAGTCCTTCACCAGGAACTGCGCCAGGTGCAGGTGGCCCTCCTGGCAGGCCAGGTACAGCGGGGAGGCGCCGCTGCGCGTCCGCCGGTTCACGCCGCTGCGGGGGAGGCCGGGCTTCAGAGCGCGCTCGGCCGGGCGTCGCGGGGAGCCGCTCCGACCTAGGACCCAGATCTGGGCGAAGTGGCCCGGCACCTGGCTCTTTGCTGCCCCCCACTACCCGCCCAGCTTGTGCGCACCCCAAGGAATCCAGCTCCCTCAACTCGCCCTCAAGCTGTGCGCGCCGCCGGGGGTTGGCCGGCAGGGGTCTCCTCTTAGGGTGAATGGCCCAGCAGGGCCCGCAGTGGGCGGCTCAGGGAACCTCCAGACCCGGGGCCTGCTCCGTGCAAGGGACCATTGTGAGCAGGACACTAGTCCTTCCCGGCCCTCGCCGGCATCCGTATTCCAGGCCCCCCGTGTGGACAGACTGGGGTAGGGTAGTCAGGTTTCTGCATCCTGCCTTGCCTCCATGTGGTCACGGGGTCAGGTGAGTTCTCTGTCCCCTCTGAACCCCTGCAGGGAGCGGGAGCCCCCTCCCCCAAACCGGACCCCACCCCTGTTGAAAAAGACTTCCTCTCGGGCTCCTGTGGTCTCTGCCCCTGGGCATGTGGGCCATGGGCAGCGGGCCGTCCCTGTGCTTGTGTGTGTGTTAATGTGAAATCACCCGGATTTCAAATGGCAGAAAGTACTTCTGATACTCTGGTTTTCCCAGTGGTCATGTATGGATGTGAAAGTTGGACTGTGAAGAAAGCTGAGCACCGAAGAATTGATGTTTTTGAACTGTGGTGTTAGAGAAGACTCTTGAGAGTCCCTTGGACTGCAAGGAGATCCAAGCAGTCCATCCTAAAGGAGATCAGTCCTGGGTGTTCTTCGGAAGGAATGATGCTGAAGCTGAAACTACAATATTTTGGCCACCTCATGCGAAGAGTTGACTCATTGGAAAAGACTCTGATGCTGGGAGGAACTGGAGGCAGGAGGAGAAGGGGACGACAGAGAATGAGATGGCTGGATGGCATCACCGACTCAATTGACATGAGTTTGGGTGAACTCCGGGAGTTGGTGATGGATAGGGAGGCCTGGCATGCTGCAATTCATGGGGTCGCAAAGAGTTGGACACGACTGAGCAACTGAACTGAACTGAACTTCTAATACAGCCAGTCTGAGAGACACCCTGCGGCCGGCCAGGCCCGTGGCAGCTGGTGTGGACTATTTGGGGAAGACAGGCAGAAGCGAGTCTCAAAGGCCTTTCTTAAAGGCCTTGGAAGGGAGAGGTCGGGTCGGGAAAGCCCAGGAACGGCAGCACTGTCGTGGGGCGGCCAGGACGGCCGGCCAGCTAACAACAGCCCCGCAGGAGAAGAAGTGTGGTCAGAGGCTCGGGGGAGAAAGGCCAGCTCAGGTGAGGGGTGGACAGAGTCCCTCTCCCAGCCAGGACAGTCATCCTGCGGACAGGCGGCTGCGGCAGGCCACAGACGCCGCACCCCCATTCGGCCAGTTACACGCCCGGGTGTCTTCCGTGGGGCCAGGACCGCAGCCGGGCCCGCGACGGGGAAGGGGCGGGGGGCAGCAGGCCCTTAGCTGGGCCTGTCCCCTCCCTGCCTGTCGGCCTCGCCCATCCGCCGACTCGCGCCAGTGGGACCGGGCGTGTGGAGGGAGAATCCAGGTCCCCACCTGGGGGGCTCACTGCCCTCAAGCCCAGGGCTCACTCTGCCCCCTTCCGGACGCGTGAGCGGTGACCTTCGCGGCCCAGCGGGGAACGTTAGCCCCTGAGACGCCACCAGGCCGCGGGCGCGGTCTGAGCCTGCAGGGGCGCTTCTGCTCCGGCTGCGGAAGCAGCTTCCGGGCTTTCACCGTCCGCTCCGGCGCTGAGCCCACCCGGGTCTGCTCTCCGCCCGCTCCTGGCTGCAGGCCTCGCCCTCCGCCCCTCCCGGGGCCCGTCCCTCTCCCCTTCCCTCCCCCCTCGTCCTCCCCTCCCAGCTCCGTCCCCACCCGGGTCCCGCCACCCCTCCCCCAGCCCTCCCCTGAGGCCCGCCCCTTTCCCCTCCGCCCACTCCTTCCCCCCACCCCTCCCTCTCCCCTTCCCCCACCCCTCCCCCTCCCGAGGCCCCGCTCCCTCCCCTCCCCTCGTTGGGCCCTCTCCCCTCAGCCCGCGCCCCCGGGACACCCCGCCAGGCGGCGCCGCAGCCCCTCACCTGCGGTGGGCGGCGGTCAGGAGCTTCAGGCAGGTCAGGTCCCCGCTGACCGCGGCGTGGTGCAGCGGCAAGGCCCCCTCCAGGGTCTCCAGCGTGGCCGCGTGGCCCTCGTGGAGCAGCCACTCCACCAGCGCCGGGTGTCCGAAGCGGGCGGCCAGGTGCAGCGGCGAGACGCCCGACGCATCCTGGTCCTACGGAGGCGCAGGCGGCTGGTGAACGGGCGGCGGGCCGGACCGGGCCTGCCGGGCAGCCCCCTGGGACCGCACCGCGGGGACCCGCCGGAGAGCTCCCACCCCTCCACCTGGCTCCGGCGCGGGGGTGTGGAGGGGTCTCCTGGACTGAGCCAGGCCACCGGCTTCCAGTCAGCAGCAGGGCCGGGACCAGTCAAGGCTTTTGGGTCCAAACCCCTGATCCTGCACATTCGAGCCCCCTCCAGGCTGCAGTCCCGCCCTTCCCGCTCTCTGCTCGCCGTCGGGGAGGCACCACTAGCTCAGCTTGCTCGCCCAGGGCTGGCAGCCTGTCCAGGGGTGGTCCAGGGGCCTCTGCTCTGCCCTCACTCAGCGCCCACCCTGCCTCCCGAGTCCTCTTGCTGGGGCGCTTCTCCACCTCGGGCATCGGCACACCTGGGTGTTCTCCCGGGCTCTGGACCGGCCCTGCTCCCGCCCTTGGGGCTGTGGGAAGAGCCGCTGAGGACCGTGGGGCTGCGGCTGTTGGACACTCAGGCTGTGTGACACATGGGTCTTCCCTTTCCCAGGACCCAGCGCTTCTCTGGGCTCCGGGAGGACTTCCTCTCTCCATCAGAGCTCACTTGCCCACACCCACTGGGCCGACAGGGAGAGAGAGGCGGGCAGGAGAAATGTCTGCGGGGAGACCATCACCAAGCCCCGGAGCCCCCACCGGGGTCCCCCAACACCCGGGGTGGGCCAGCACCTCCTGAGCCCCAGTGCCTGCTAGGATTCTGTTTGCCCGGACCGTTTTCTAGACCCTTTGGAAGCAGGCCCCACGGATCAGGCTTGATAAGGAGACCCAGGAGACCCCCCACCGGCAAGGCCAGCTGCTCTTAGGTGGGGGTATTGGGTGAAAGGATGAGAGGGGCTGCTCTGTGCTGGGCCTTGGGGAATACCAGGTGGTTCAGGGGGTGTCCGTGGCTTCCGAGGGCTTTGCTTGGGGCTGGGGAGGGCGTGGGGTGGAGACAGGCCACTGTGTGTGCCGTGGGAGTTGTGTGGCCATCCCCGCCCCTGCCACCCCTGAGCAGCAGCCCAGGGCCCTGGGGAAGCCTGGGCTCCAGACCTGGCTCTCGGCTTGCGCCTCCCTGTGGACCCGGGTCCCGCACCCTGCAGCCGCCGTTGCTGCGCCCCACTCACCTGCAGCCCGCAGCCACCGTGGCGCACCAGCCAGCACAGCTCGGCCAGGCTGCCGGTGGCTGCGGCGTCGTGCGCGGGGCTGGCCCCGTTGTGGGCCCGCTGGTTGCCGGGCAGCTTGGCCCGCTGCACCAGGAACCTCACGCAGGCCAGGTGGCCGGCCCGGGCGGCGTGGTGCACCAGGCCAGCCCCCAGGGCGTCGGTGACATGCGGGCCCAGGGTGCCCGCCTCCAGCAGCTGCTCCAGGGTGTCCAGGTCCCCGTCCGTGGCGGCCGCAAGCGCCCGCTGCTCCTCCATCCTCCACCCCGGCCACCCGAGGCTCATGCAGGCCCGGGGTTCCTGTTTCAGGATGGGACGCAGCTCGCAGCTCCGGTTACCTGATAAGCGCGCACAGGGCAGATGGGAGGCGGCGGGGGTGGGAGGGAGTCAGGCCTTGGGGACCGGGCCTTGCAGCCCTGCCCCAGCCACTCCTGGGGCACCCAGAGCAGGGGAAGGGCCCACGTCAGGTTCGGGTAGGAGGTGGGCACTGCCCTATGGCTGGACCACGCCTGCCCTTCACGTGGATCGAGGGCTGGGACGGACTTCCCACATCGAGTGGGTATTCACAGTTAGTGTCCTTTCCAGGAAGCAGTCAGCTCCCGAGTCTGCTTCCTCCGGGTGGGGGACAGCCTCCGAGGGCCGTGGTGGGCCGTGCAGAGGCCGCCTGGGAGACCCTCCTCCCGGGAGGGCAGACCCATCCAAGCGAAGCCCTTTCTGGGCGTCTTACACCAGGTGCTGTAGTCTAAGCGTTTGGGCTGTGTCACCCACGGGCACCCGGGCCCGCTGCCCCCTGGGAACGCTTTCCTGGAGCCTGGCCTCAGCTGGCACTGAGGGCTCCACGCACCTCTGGGAGGCAGTGGCTCTGCAGACCAGTGATGGGCACAAGGCCTGGCACCGGACAGGAAGGCCTCTGAGAGGAGGGTGAGGGTCTCAGGTCCCCTCCCCAGCCCACCCTCAGCCACAGGGACTGGAGTTCATGGTCCCAAGCTCATTTTTCAGAGCTGCCCAGTGTCTTTTCCCAGGCTGTTATCTGCAGTGGGGCTGGACACCCACAGTGCTTGCTGGTGAACTCCGGGCACCCCAGCCTCTGCCTGGAGCCCGCTGGATGCTCACTCATGTCAGGGAGCTGCTTTGTGGGGCTCCCGCAGACACAGTCTCAAGTTGAAGTCCTGGAGATCACGTGGGATTATTCTGTGACCGGTTGGTCTGGCCCCACCCCCACAGCAGGCACAGACGCCTGGGGCCCCCAACAAAGTGGAAACTAGAAAAACCACACAATGTCCAAAACAAGATCGGCATTTTTATTAGTTCATCTCGTGTCTGACGGTTGTTTCCTCAGTGTCATCATGAAGTTCTCTGACCTTTTCAGTCACACATTAAATGTGTTGTTCAATTAAAAAAAATCACTCCTATGTAAATGTCTCCACAGATGACATCTGACGTGAATCAGACACCACAGGGCATCTGTGGGGATCTGAGAATCCTCCCGAATACACCTGGGAGGGAAGGGGCATGAGGGATCGGGGCTTGCCTGCCCTGCAGATGACCCAACCACAGGGCGCCTGCAGCTGACAGAGGAGCCGAAACCCTGAGCGCGTGATCAGAGGGAAGGGGCGGCAGGGACCCGGGGCGGTGGGGAGGCGCCCAGTGGCTGATGGCCGAGGGACCGGCAGGTGACCAGGGGGATGGGCAGGGCAGGAAGTGCGGGGTGCCCCGTGGGGTGGGGGCCTGATCACAGCAGCCTCCACCTCTGGAAAGGCCTTGAGGAGAGTCCGGGGGTGAGGCAACACTGCCCTCTCTGCAGACAAGTGTGGGGAGGCCAGGATGGCCCCTGAAAATCACGCTTCCTATGTTCATGGTAGCAGCTGGTGACAAATGCTAGGATTTTATCTTTCGGATAAAAATGCCACCTTCCAGGAAGGGGGTGCCCGTGACAAGCTCGCCCTTCTTCCCAGAGGGGAGCAGGGAGGCGGCCATGGCGTTTCCCCTTCCTTGGGTGCCGCGGGGTGGCGGTGTTGGCCCCAGGCCCTCAGCACAGGGAGGGAGCTCCTGTGGGCACTAGGCCTGGCCCTCCAGCCGGGCCACCGCCTGCTTCAGGTCCTGCACGACGAGGTCCACCTCGGCCCGGGTGCTGCTACGGCCTACGCTCAGCCGGATGGCGTTCCTGGCCACGTCGACGGGGACGCCGCAGCTCAGCAGCACTGGAGACGGCCTGCGGGCGGGAGCCGGTCAGCCCGCAGGACTCAGCTCTCCATGCTGCTGGCGGTGGGGCAGGGGGGAGGTGGTGTCTCCCTGAAGACAGCCACAGGCCCCTCCCTGGGAGAGGCCTCCCATCCCCGTGGAGTTTAACGGGCTCGGTTCTCAGAGGGGCCGCACAGCCGCTGCTGAGGCTGGGGGCTGGCCGGCTGCACTGTGGAGGCTGCGGCCCCTGGTCAGTGGCGTGTGGTCTCCCACAGCCCCAGCCTTCCTTGAGGGCCCCTGCTTGTCAGGACCCCAGCCCTGCTCTCTCCAGAGCACAGGCTGCCTCGTCCGGTTCCCCTCCCACCTGCAGGCCCCCTCCCTCCCCCCTTCCTCCCGCAAGGAAGCAGACCCCCTTCCCTTCCCCCAACCAGGCTGCTCCCAGGGCCTGAGCCCCCGCAGCAGCCCCTCCTGTCTCTGCCTGCTCCTGGCAGGGGGAGCAATTGGAACTCAAATCTGTTCTTGATTGTCTTGAGGCCCTGGGCCTCCAGCCCGCCCCCTGCCCCCCTGCTGAGATGCTGCCCCATCTCCAGGGCCAGCCCCAGCACCCCCAGCCCTCTGGAGCGCCTGTGATGCCCCCTCACCCCTGGTCCCTGCCAGGCTGCAGAGCTCCGCAGCGCCTGGCACAGGGACGCACCCCAGATGCTAAGGCCATGCCGTGCGGAGTACTCACCGGTCCCCGAGGTCCGAGTGGCAGGCGGCCCCCACGCTGGCCAGCAGCGTCCGGCACTGAGCCAGCAGTGCGCGGCCTGGGGAGACAGAGCACAGGCCGCTGAGGGCAGGCCGGGCGGCGCCGCCTCTCTTCCCTGCTGCCACCTGGCGAGTCCCAGGGCACAGGCCCCTCTGGCCACGGGGTGGGAGGCCACCGCGGGACCCAGGGGAGCGCTGCCTCCTGCCGCCTCCTCCTCCTGAAACCAGCCTTGAGGGCGCGGCACCCTGACAAAGCTGGCATCCTGACCAGCCGCCTGCTGAGTGCTGTGTTGGCCTGGTAAGAACGTCCATCCTGATGTCTCTGTGTGTTAACAGTGGAGACACCGCGAGCTGCCTTTGTTAAGGCTTTCTTAAGCCTTCTTCCTTCACAAGCATGGAGATTTAAAAAAAAACCACACTGATGGAATTTCCCAGCAGTCCAGTGGCTAGAACCCCATGCTTCCCTGCCAGGGCCCGAGTTCGATCCCTCGTTGGGGAACTAAAATCTCACAATCACACAGTGTGGCCAAAAAAAACCACACCGGTGAAGGCTGATTTAAGGAGCCTGTCTGCTTTAAATTAACACAGGCCCTCAGGGAATATAAAGTCTGCCCCAGAAAAGGGGGAAAGGTACTTGAGGAACTCCCCTGCCACAGCCACCTTTCCAGAGAGGACACGTTCAGTCCAGTGACGGCCGCCCCAGGGCTCCTGCATGGTCCAAACGTGCTGCCCGTTCCCCAGGAGACCCTCGAGGCAACGACCTCAGCTAAGAAGTGAAAACTGAGCTGCAGTTTGGTGTTCTCCAGGCCCCTGGAGTCCCGTCCCAGACAGACAGGATGCTCCGCGCTCTAGACTCCAGCCTCAGGGACTTGGGCGTCTGGGGGACGAGTCATCTGAACCCGAACCTGAGCCCCAGGGTTTCCGCCTGGGAGGCCCGCACACCTACATCAGCCTCACCCCCAGCCAGGGTTCAGCAGCTCGCCTCTCCTTCCCTCACCCTCTCACAGCGTTCTGTAAAAACTGCAGCAGAGCTGGGCCCAGCGGCCTAACCTTTGGCTCACCTGACCTTCCCTTCCATCTTTGGCATGGGCCCCTGCGGGTGCTAAGGACCTCTGTGTCCGCGGTCTCAGTGCCCCGAGCTGGTCAGCAGCTGTGATCAGAGCCCCTCGGACAGCGCCCGGTGGGCTGATCCTGCCCTCAGCCCCCGACCAGCCCCCCGACGGCCTGAGCTGGGCCGGCACCACCCAGCCTGGCCCCCTCCTCACCTTGGAGCTGGGGTCCCTGGATGGAGAAGTTACAGGTGTTGGGGAGCCGCTTGGTGCCTGGAAACTGGCTGTTCAGATGGATTCTCTCACCAAATTCAGCCTGAAAAATGCACAAAATGTGTCATGTCTTCGAAGCCCCCCTCCTCACAACTGTTTCAGACTTTCTGGAAAACAAAGCCTCACCCTCGACACATAGAATGATTGTTTTTTCTTGTTGTTTAGTAGCTAAGTCCTCTCCGACTGTGTGGGACCCCATGGACTGTAGCCTGCCAGGCTCCTCTGTCCCTGGGATTCTCCAGGCAAGGATACTGGAGTGGGTTGCCATTTCCTTCTTCATGGGTCTTCCCGACCCGGGGATGGAACCCACGTCTCCTGCACTGACAGGTGGGTTCTTTACCATGGAGCCCCAGGGAAGCCCCACAGAATTATTATTTTATCCATAAGTATCTCCTTATATAATACTCAGAGAGACTGAGTGTGAAGGGCAAGGTAAATTGGAAGAGAAAGATTCTGAGCACACTTGGATCTTCACAGGAGCATCAAGTGTCTTGTCCCTGGTATGTTTCGGTCCTGCCTCCGCACCCCCTGGGGGTCCAGGCTCCGGGCGTGACGCGGGCGCTCACCGCCAGCCTCTCCTCCAGGTAGTCACGCACGCCCCGCATGTGGGCCTCGTAGGCATCGCAGTTCTCTGCCACCAGCTCGGCTGCCTGTGGACACAGGAGGGTGTGGGGTGATGTCGGGGGCGGTGGGGCCAGACAGCAGTGGAGGTGCTGCTTCCTGAGGGCAGAGGCGACGTCGCCTCCGACTGCTCCTCCCCGGACCTCACAGACGTGTGCCGTGTGCCTACTGCCTGCCCTTCACTTGTCAACTGGCATCTGACAGCTGTCAGGCTTCCTGATGCCCGGGGCCCTGCGGAGTCCCCAGTCGGTGACTGGAGGCTCTCCCGGTCTACTCTAGAGACAGACGGACAGGACGGAGGAAGAGGTGGTCATGTCTGCCCTCGGGTGGGTGCCGTGAAGAAAGCGCAGAGCCCGGGGAAGGGCGCTTCGGGCGGAGGCCCGAGGAGGGAAGGGCGAGCGCTCCTGGAGCGTTGTGAGCGGGAGGACGGTGCCGGAGGCCTAGCGACGGCGGGCTCTGAGCTGAAACCTGGATGCTGGAGCTGGGTCTGAGCCGCCTGATCTGTGTGTTCACAGCTGGGTGCCGTGTGGAGCATGCGTGAGGCATCCACGCAAAAGGTGGGGGTGGCCTGGCCTAGACTCGGTGGACTATGGACAAGGGGCAGGTCTTCATCTGTGGCGGAGGCTGGATGGATGGGACCAGCTGCCGCGTCAGGTGTGGGGGCGAGGACGGGGAGGACTGAGGGTACCTCCTGGGTTTCTCAGCGAGAGCCTGGGTGGCAGGGGGCACCTCGAGGAGAGAGCAGGACACATTGAGGGACGAGGAAGCTGGTGGGGACCTGGGTCTCCCCGGAGGTCAGGGTCTGTGGAAGACCGGAGCCCAGGCCAGCGTCAGAGCCCCGGGGTCAGGGGGTGAGCACCAGGCCGGGAGAGGAGGCTGACGGGAGAGGAAGCAGAGAAGGCGCCCGGCTGGGGCGGGGGCGGAGAACTGGCCCCACACCTTCTGGAAGTCACAGGGCAACTGGGGGCCTTCTCTGAGGCCTCAGGGGAGCAGAGCACACAGCAGACCAGGCCTCAGGAGGGGAGGGACGCATGCAGGCCACTCCACGGGCGGAGGACACAGGAAGGGGAGCACGGGGATGGGAGGTGGGAAGGGGGGGACAGCAGGGGGGGCCTGCCTTCAGGCGCGTGGGGAAGGGGCGGAGAGCGCCAGGAGGCCTGGACTTGGCCTTGGTAGGTGAGGACACACACCTCCCGGGGAAGGCGAGCAGTGTGTGGGGGGTCCAGGCTGGGCGAGGGGGCGACGATGGTGGGCCCCCCGCCCCAAGTGATGGCAGGGTCAGAGGGGCTGTGTGTGGCCAAGGAGGGGCAGGCTGCTGCTGGGCCGCCGTCTGGTCCTCAGAAGAAGCCTCCTTAAGAGGCTGCACTGTGCCCTCATCTTCAGGGGAGGGGCAGCCAGGCTCAGGCTGGGGGTGGGGGGTGGGGGTGGAGGGGGCGAGGAGTGTGTGTGTGGGGAGCGTGGGGGGGGGGTGCGGCGAGCTGCAGGACCAGGCAGGAGCAAACCTGCAGGAATGATGTTGCTGTTTTTTATGTTAGAAGACTCAAAAAGAGAGTCTGTTCCTTTCAAATGCTAGGCACATGAAACTCACTCCACGGATCCTAAAAAGCATGTCTCCAGGTTGATAAATAAAATTCGAGGTTTCTCTTATTAATACATTGGCCCGTTTATTGGGGTCACGAATGTGACCTTCTCTGAAGCCCGGGCCACCTACTGGAATGGCTGGGAAACTGCTGTGAGCCCACAGAATATGCCCACTGGTCTGCCCTGGCCCTGCACTGGGATGGAGGCCTGGGAGTCTCCAGAGTCATGGTGGCAGGAGGGGGCTGCCGTTATTCTAATTTTGGCCTTGGACTCTGGTTCCTGATGCCGAGCTCCCAAGTCCCAGGAGTTTCCTGGATGACAGGAGTGCCTCCTGCTCTAATGAGGTGATTCTGGGTGGGCTTCTAGGTGGGGGCTGGTCATGGAACCGGGATTAGAAGCATGGGGTTTTCAATGCCCCGGCCCCACCTCCAGAGAGCAGAGAGGGGCTGGAGACGGAGTTAATGATTGAGCGAAGCCTCCACTAAAACCCCGGAAGGATGGCTTCAGAGAGCTTCCAGGTTGCTGAGCACAGAGGTGCTGCGGGCGGCGGGGGGCGGGGGTGTTGCTGGCAAGGGCATGGACGCCCCTTCCCACGTCCTGCCCTTCTGGGTGTCCACCTGTGTCCTCTATCACACCCTTTCATGACAAACTGTTTATTGGGGTCAGTGGTCTAGCTCCTCTGAGTTCTGTGAGCTGTTCCAGCAGACTCACTGAACTCGAGGAGCGGGCCGTGGGAACCTCAGATGCACAGCCAGTTGGTCACAAGCACAGGTGACAATTGGCATCTGAAGTTTTCGGGGGTGGGGGGTCTTGTGGGACCAAGACCTCATCCTGAGGGTGGACAGTGTCAGGATGGAGCTGAATTGCAGGACCCCTGGCTGGTGCCACAGGTCCGCTCGGTGGGGACCCCACCCCCGCACATGGGGTGAGAGTGAGGAAGAGACGCAGGAGGAAGACTGAGGTTCCCCGGCACACTGACGGACAAAGCGAGCTGCATCCGTCCAAGGTCCCAGGGCTTACCTTCCCAAGGCCGGCAATCATCGGGGTGTTCTCTGTCCTGTAAGAGACAAGGGATTCAGTCCCGTTTCCATGCAGAGTAATTAACCAACACCCTTGGAAGAAATCCCAGCCATATGAAAGTCAGGTGTTGGGAGTAAAGACAGTGATGCCAACACCTCTCCTCCACGAGGGCAGCTGCCAGCCCCCAAGCCCTCCGTGGCTGCGGCAGATGCGGTGCACTGTGGGCAGTCTGCCCTGGCTGTCACTGGCCAGCCACGTGATAGTTCTGTCTGGACCCTTACCCTCCCCGCGAGAAACCCCCCTCTGGCCGCAGGCCCCAGAGCCCGTCTCCTTGGTGCCCCTGCCAAACCCGGCCAAGCTCCAGGGACTCAGTCCCCAGCCCACTCCCTGCAGCCTCTCAGCTGTAATACGGGGTGGATCTTTGGTGACTAGAGATTTGGGGTGTTGTGTGTGTGTGTGCGCACGCAGGAACGTGCATGGCTGTGCAGGAGGGGACAGGAGAACCGTCCCTCGTGCTGATCTAACTAAAACTGCAACGCTTCACTCCATTTCAGGAAAAACCAGAACAGTAACTTAACTTTCCGCTTTGGCTAAATGAAGTCCTCTTAAGCCTCTGGAGCTGTTTCCTGCTTGTTCACTAACAGAGCAAGATGAATGGACTCAGGTGAGCAGCACAGACGGTGCAGGACACCAGGTCCCACTGGCCTTGCCTGGACAAGCTTCCTGGTCAGGTCTGTCCCTGAGACGGGCTCTGACATCTGGAGGTGGTGGGGCAGGGTGGACTGGGAAGAGCCAGGGGCTCTGGGCTCCATCCAGGGCTGTGCGACCTCTAATGTCACGCTCCTCTGTAGGACGACAGGGTTGGACCTGACGCATCGCTCAAGGTCTGACCTGGGATGAGCCCAGCCCCGCCCCCGCCCCACCCCAGCACTCCACCCCCACCCAGAGCCATGCAAACCTGCTCCCACACCTGTCCACCCACGGAGCTGCCCTAAGACTCTGGCACAGCTGCTGTTCCGCCTCTTCTCCCTCCCTCCCTTTTCCCTAGTATCTGTTTATTTGGCTGCGTCAGATCTTACTTGCGGCACGTGGGATCTTTGTCAGGGCGCACACTCTCGAGTTGTGATGTGCAGGCTTCCCTGCCCTGTGGCATGTGAGATCTCAGTGCCCGACCAGGGATCGAATCCATGTCCCCCACATTGTGAGGTGGAGTCTTAACCACTGGACCACCAGGGACGTCCTTCTTCTTCCTTTGTTTCCCCTCTCTCCCTCCTTTCTCTTTTAATTAATCTTTTTATTTTGAGAAAACATAGATTCACATGTCACTGGAAGAAACAGCACAGAGGCACTCTGTGTATCCTGAACTCATTTTCTAGCACTGCAGGCCAGAGTCCCAGCCTGGACACTGACCAGACACAGACACGGCCACTGCTGCAAAGGCCCTCCTGCAGCCCTTCGCTAACCACGCCCACTCTTCATCACCCACACCCTCGGCCCCGTTCCCTCCTTAGCCCCGGGGGACATTTCAAATTTTGTCATGTAAGTGATGTCACAGAGCTCATAACTTGGAGGGCTTGGCTGTTCGCCTTTGCCAAACTCCTCTGGAGGTGCCTCCGGGCTGTTGTGTGTGTCCATGGTTCTTTCCTCCTCATCCCTGACAGGAGTTCCATAGCAGGCACGTGGCCTGCTTGTTTAAGGACATTTGGGTGGCCTGCAGTTCGTGGCTGTGATGAATAAAGCTGCTAAACACTTCTGGGTACAGGCTTTGCTTGTGAATACAAGTCTTCATTTCTCTGGGATAAATGTCTAGGAATGAAACTCCTAGGTTGTATAGTAGTTGCGTATTTAGTTTTTTGTTTATGTATTCTAGGTACCAGCCCTTTGGCGGATCTGTCATTTGAAAACATTTTTTCTTAATGTGCAGCTTGTCTTTTTATCCTCTAAACAAAGCTTTCTTCAGGGCAAAAGTTTAGATGAAGTTCATCAACTTTTCCTTTTATGGACGATTGTGGTGTCGAGTCTAACAACTCTTTGCTTAGCTCTAGGTTCTGAAGATTTTCTCCTAAAATTTTTACAGTTTTATGTTTTACATTTCAGTTCATGCTCTATTTTCAGTTGCATTCTATAAGGTGTGAGACCTGGGCTGATGTCTGTCTTTACCTGTGGATGTCTAAACGTTCCAGCACCAACGCTGAAAGGCTACCTCATATTAGGGGAATTACAGTAGCTTATATTTTTTTGATGAAGTAGTCTACTCTTCATATCAAATTCATGTATGTGAGGTTCTTTGTAGCATTCCTTTATTCTTTTTGATAATAAAAAGAATTTTATTCTGTGGGCTCTTCTAGGGCCCACAGTGATATCTTGTTTCATTCTTGATAATGGCAATTTGTTTCTTCTCTCTTTTTTTGTCAGTCTTGCTAAACGTCTGTCAATTTTATCCATGTTTTCCAAGAGCCAGATCTTCAATTCGCTGATTTTTAAAAGTGATTTTTGTCCATAGTCTCACTGGCCTCTGCTCACGTCTCTGTCACTGAATTCTTCCTGTTTGCTTTGGGGTAACTTGCTCTGCGCTCTCGGTGCTGCGGGTGGGGGCTCGCTGACCGGAGACGCTCCCCTCTGTCTGACGCGCATTCAGTGCTGTAGGCTTCCCCTCCGCCATCCTCTAACTGTGTCCCAAAGAAGTTGGTAACTGTATTTCCATTCATTTCAGTAATCTGCCCCATGGATTACTCATAAGTGGGTTGTTTCTAAGTGTTTGGAGATTTTCTTATTACCTTCCTGTTATTGATTTCTAGTTTGATTCCATTGTGGTTAAGGAAAACACTCTGTGTAATTTCAGTGCTTTAAATGTGCTGAGGTTTGTTTGATGGTACAGAATGTGACTTATCTTAGTGCATATTCCGTGGCACTTGAAAAGAATGGGTATCTTACTGGCGTTGGGTGGAAAGTCCCAGGCGTGTTGATTAGCTCCTGTTGGTAGGTGCTGCTGAGTTCCTCTAGATCCTGGCCAGCTTTTGTCTAGTCATTCTCTCCATTGTTGAGGGATGGGTGTTGAAGTGCCCATCTGTACTCGTGGATTTGTCTTCTTCTCCTTTCAGTTCAGGCTTTGTTTCCTCGCACATTTTGAAGCTGTGCTGTTTAGCGCACCCATGTTGGGGTTGCCATGTCTCCTTGGGGAACTGATTCTCTATTCCTTTCACCCTCTGGTAATTTCCTTTGCTCTGGAGTCTCCTTTAGCTAATGTTATATACACAGGCCTGCTTTCCTTAGATTAAGATCTACATGATACACTTTTCCCCAACTTGCTATATTTGAAGTGAGTTTCTTAGAGACAGCATATGGTTAGATCAGTTTTCAAAAATTTATTCTGCCAGCCTCTGCCTTTAATGATACATTATTCCATTTACATTTAATGTAATAGTTGGTGTTCAGGCTTAAGTCTGCCATTTTATTTTTTTGGTTTGTTCTATTTTTTCCTCTGTTTCCTTTTTCCTATTTTTCTGTGAGTTACTTAAACAGTTTTCAGAAGTTCAAGTAAAGAATAGAAAATGTACCTCTTTATATATCTGTTATTCTTCCCCATTCATAAAATAATCATCGTAAATATTTTTTCCACTTACATTAAAAAAAAATTATTTGTTTTTGGCTGTGCCGGGTCTCTGTTGCTGCACAGGGGCTCTTCTCCAGCTGCCGCGAGCAGGGGCTGTGCTCTGCCGCAGCGCTTGGGCTCCTCACTGGGACGGTGTCTCTGCCGCGAGCAGGGGCTGTGCTCTGCCGCAGCGCTCGGGCTTCCCACTGGGACGGTGTCTCTGCCGCGAGCAGGGGCTGCGCTCTGCCACAGCGCTCGGGCTTCTCACTGGGACGGTGTCTCTGCCGCGAGCAGGGGCTGCGCTCTGCCGCAGTGCTCGGGATTCCCACTGGGACGGTGTCTCTGCTGCGAGCAGGGGCTGCGCTCTGCCACAGCGCTTGGGCTCCTCACTGGGACGGTGTCTCTGCCGAGAGCAGGGGTTGCGCTCTGCCGCAGCGCTCGGGCTTCCCACTGGGACGGTGTCTCTGCCGCGATCAGGGGCTGTGCTCTGCCGCAGCGCTTGGACTTCTCACTGGGACGGTGTCTCTTGTTGTGGAGCAGGGCTCTAGGGTGTGCAGGTTTCAGTAGCTGCAACATGCAGGCTCAGGAGTTGTAGCGCATGGGGTTAGTTGCCCCACAGCATGTGGGATCTCCCTGGACTAGGGATCAAACCCATGTCCCTGCATTGGCAGGTGGACTCTTAACCACTGGACCACTAGCGAAGCCCCCTGCACAGCAGACAGTGCTATGATTTTTGCCTAGGCCATCAAACGTAATTTAGAAAACTCAAGAGAAGGAAAGTCTATTTTATTTACCTATATTCTTGCTTATCAAGCTCTTTTCTCTCTGCTGTTCTAAGTTTCCTTCTTTTACTGTTTCCTTTCTGTATAGAGAACTTCTTTAGTCGTTTTTAGCATGAAGGTTTTCTGGTGACAAATTCTGTTAATTTTCTCTTTCATCTGAAAACATCTTGATTCCTTCTTTGTTCCTGAAGGATATTTCTGCTGGATGACATGACTCTGATTGACAGGCCTTTTCTTTGAGCACTTGGAAAATTTTGCCTTACTTCCTTAGGCCTCTGTGGTTACTGATTAGTAATCCACTAACATTTGAATTATTTTTTCCCTATAGGTAAGGAGTTGTTTATTTTTTCCTCTGGCTGTATGGAGGATTGTTCCTTTGTCTTTCATTTATGGAAGTTTATATTTTGTGTCTTAGATTTCTTTTGGTTTACCCTGGTTGGGTTTTGTTCAGCTTCTTGAATCTCTGAATTTGTCTCTTTCCAAATTTGTCCCTTTGCCAAGTTCTTTTTCCTCCCATCCTCCTCCTGCTCGCCCTCTCGGACCTCAGTGAAATGAATGTTAGATCTCCTATGGGTCCCACAGGTCTCTGAGGCTCTGCTCAATTTTTTCCAGTCTACTTCCTCTCTCTTTTTCATATTGGTTAATTCTGTTCTTTCCGTTCACCGAGTCTTTTCTTCTGTTGCCCCTATTCTGCTGGTGAGCCTGTGTACGGCCTTTTTACTTTGGTTGTTGAAATCGTTTGTTCTAAAATTTCAGTCTTGCTCCTCTTCGTCTTTGCTGACACTTTCTTCTGTTTCAGGTGTGTTCATAATTGGTCATTAAAGCATTTTATTGTGTTTGCCTTAAAACCTCGTCAGACAGACAATCTCTGTCGTTTCCGTGTCGGCATCTATTGAGAGTTTCTTTTCTTTGGTTTAAGATCTTTCTGGTTCTCAGTATGATGAGTAATTTTTAACTGAAACCTCAATGTCTGTATGTTATTTTATGATTCTTGATGTTTGTTAACCCTTCTGTAGTAGCTGGCATTTTCTGACCCTGCTCATCACCGCCAGGCAGGGGCAGACGTCTGGGCTCCCAGCTCAGTCCAGGTCAACACCTGAGAGGAGCAGGCACCTTGCCAGTGACGGGTGTGGGCTGAGGCCCAGGGTCCCCATGGGGTCCAGCTGGCACCATGGTGGGGGCGCACTGCTGTGGCGGGGCAGACGTCCTGGCTCCTCACTGGGCCCTGTCTGGCACTGGAGGGGGTGGGCTCCTGTCACAGTGTGTGTGGGCGGAAGTCTGGGCCCCCTGGCACCTCCGTGGTGCAGGTGTGGGTGGAGGCAGGTGCCCATGGTGACAGCTGGAGGACAGCACGTGTTGTCTAGAAGCCCTCCGTCTTGCTAGGGTGTCCTTTCCCTGCCCCCACCTGGAGAGTGGGCTCGTTGGGCTTTCTTTATCAGCCCTTACTGGTGTTTCTGAGTTGCTGGCTTCTTCTGCTCTAGTTCTGGATTAAAGGAGGCAAAGAAACGCCAGGGACCCAGCGCATGTCTGGTCTCTCCCTCTTGTTATCACGTTTCTGACACGTGTGGTGCTAGCCCCGCCCCCATTGCCAGCAAGTCTTGAGGACACAGGAGCTTTTGGAGAGGAAGCCAGATGCTCCCCTGTGGCCCTGCACATCCCCACAGTCAGGGGGAACAGCACATCTCAGCCGGCGCTGGGGTGGGGTGCAGCGGCCCCTCTACTGTCAGCTGGGCCCAAATAACAGAAGGAACTTGACGCACTGAAGCAGCCACAAGACAGATTCCTTCATCTGCTTTGAACCCTCTCAGGCAAGATGGCACGTGCGTGGGTCCCAAGTGCAGAGCCAGCCAGTGGGGCCATGTCAGATCAGCGGAGGCTCTATTGCAGCGCTTCCAAGAGGCGGGAGGGCCGCCGCCCTGCACACGCACGGCGCAGCCGGTGCCCAGACAGCTCGGTCATCTCCTGCCTTACCCTGGCCGGAAGTTCCGCTCCTGTCCGCCTCCAAACAGCATCGGGTACAGAGGGGTGTGCTCACCAAGCCCTCGGACGTAGAGCGCTCCAATCCTGGGGCCGTAGAACTGAAAGGAAAAGCCAGTCACTCATCCAGCAAGAACCTTCAGGCACCTTCTCCTGCATGTGCTGGGAGGGACACGGAAATGTAATGTGAGGGCCCTGCTTTCTGCGGTCTCGTGGCCGGGACCCGTCCAGACACGGGTGCGGGGCAGGTGTTGGACGCTGGGCCCCAGCTCAGGGGCAGAGGGCACCTGCCTGCCACAGGGGAGACTGACGGATGGGCTGGAGTCAGAGGTGGCCGAGGGCTATCCTGTGGGTGGCTCCCGCTCTCACAGCCTCATTAGGGAGAAGTTTTACGTGCCGGCGTGTCAGGTGGGCACACTCACTCCCTTGGGAACCAGCTGGGAAGAAAGTACTAAAAATACTCCCGGTTCTCTTGGCTGCTGGAGAGAGACACAAGAGCTTCCGAAGGGTCTTTACTGCTAACTATTAGTATTTCCTCAGCACAGCCTAGAGCTGAGGGTCGCTAAAACCACACCTTCGCTGTCTGAGCTGCCCTGTGAGTCAGGTTAGACAAGCCCTCACTGCTGAGCCCGGCATCTTCCGTCCCTGGGTGGGGGTGGGGGTGGGCTGGGAGTGCAGAGAATACTCTGCAGCTGCTCAGTCATCCAATCGTGTCTGACTCTGTGCAACCCCATCGACTGCAGCCCGCCCGGCTCCTCTGTCCAGGAGATTCTCCAGGCAGGAATATGGAATGGGCTGCCGTGCCCGCCTCCAGGGGATCTTCCCAACCCAGGGACTGAACCGCGTCTCTTATGTCTCCTGCACTGGCAGGCAGGTTCTTTACCACTTGCGCCACCTGGGAAGCTATAGAGAACACTCACTCCCGGGCTAAGCCCACCTGAGACCACCCCCCGAACCCCTTCCTCCCTACCTCCCCAAACCCCTCCCTCTACCCCCTCCACAGCCTTGCCTGGCCACAGGGTCACAGTCCGCCTGGCACCTCGACCCAGGGCCTTGCTGAGTGGGCACACCGGGCATGCCAGGTGAGGGAGGGTGAGTGGTGCCCTGGGCTCTGCTCAGGGGTGAGCCTCACGGGTGTTGAGCAGCCTCCCTGCGGGAGGGCAGGGGGTCAGGCAGACGAACCTTGTGACCCACGATGGTCAGGAAGTCCACGCCCAGGTCCCGCACGTCCACACGCTGCTTCCCCAGGGCCTGGGCGGCGTCCGTGTGCACGAGCACCTCCGGCAGCCCCCCTGCCGCCCGCTGCTGGTTCAGGGCTCGGACTCGCCGGCTGATCTCAGGCACCGGCTGGAGAGGGGAGAGCAGACAGCGGGCGGGTCACTCTGATTCCACAGAGCCGGAGTCAAAGAAATGAGCAGCAATGAGCAAGGGTGCGGCGGAAGTTCCCAGACTAAAGAATGGAGGAAAAGGGGAGGCTGGGCCAGAAGCCCACGTCCCCATCAGTCTCCCCAGGAGGACAGCGACTCACCATGACGACGCCCGTCTCGTTGTTGGCCAGCATGATGGTCACCAGGCACGTGGCTGGGCGGACAGCCGCCAGGATGTCCTCAGCCTCCACCTGCCCATTCACCTTGGACACGGGGACGAAGGTGACCTCTGAGGAGTAAGACACAAACGTGAGGTCAGCCCAACAAGGCCTCCTCTCTGGATCGGGACACAGTGAAAAAGCAATTTATTGTGAAGGTTCAGAAGACTGAAGGAATATGAGCCACTCTTTGTCACCAGGCCCACAGACAGTGGATTGCAGGCTTCACCAATGAGCCTCAGTGGTGGGGTCTCTCTGGGGACCCTCTGTTCTCCGCTGAGGGGCCTGTGAGCAGCTGAGACACCTTAGTTCACAAGAGCATCTTGAGGTGCCAGCAACGTGACCTTCACTCACTTGGCATTGACCCAGCCGTCCTTAAGCCCCTCCTGTACCCAGCACTGCCCCGGCGCTTAGACCCCTGCTACTGCAGGTGGAAGACAGGCAGGGTGACTAAGCCCAGGTTTCTGGTGCAAAATGCTGAAGACGACATACCCGCTTCCCCCTCAAGATCCCACTGAAACGAGAGAATGGATATATTTCTCAACATGTGCAGCACCTTGCGGACGAGGAATTCTTAGCCATGCCCAGAATACACAGAGATGGTGATATCAGGTTAATGCCAACAGGGAAACTCACCCAGGCTGCAGACAGGTGAAAACTAACTCCACAAAGAGTAGGAAAGGACCCAGACGTCAGCTGAGTTCAGGGTGCACATGCGGAGAGCGGGGCGGGGGGCCGCCGACTGCGGAGGCAGGCGGAGGACCAGGTTCTGACACCCGAGGACCCCACCCCACACTCACAAGTGGGCGACAGAGGCGCTGGCCTGGCCAGCAGGCCCAGGCGGGCTCCCGGGGTGGGGGTGGGAGGGGGCGGGGGGGCAGCAAAAGACGGCTGCTGCTGGTGCCTCCACTGTGGGACTCAGAGGGGAGTGAAGAAACGGCTACTCCAGCCAGGAGTTTGTCTCTTTATTACGTACATGAACACCCGCTCCTCATCATCAATCCTCAGGGAGATGCAGATTAAAACCCACCCATTAAAGCCACCTGATACCTGCTAGGATGGCTGTAATAAACACTGACAGCAGACAAACGTTGGCAAGGACCCGGAGAAATCGGAAGCCCACCCCCACCCCAGGCACCAGCGGTGGGAATGTAAAATGGGGCAACTCCTGTGGAATACAAAGGTCAGGGTTAAACAAGCAGAGCCTTCGGAAGGTGAAACAGAATTACCACGTGACCCAGCAGCTCCACTCCTGGCAGATACTCGAGAGAAACAAAAACACACATCCAGACAAACACTTCTACACAAAAGCTCCCAATGGCATTATTCATAATATTAATATCAAATGTTCATCAATGATGAACAGCTAAAATGTGAGCATCATTCAGCCATAAAAAGGGAGGAAATATTGGCACAGGCTACGATGCGGGTGAACCTGGAAGACACAGTGCTATGTGAGAGAAGCCAGTGACAAAGACCACGTATCCGATGCTTCCCTTCACATGACAGTCAGAATGGGCCAGTCTCCAGAGACGACTCTGTGGACCAGCTTGCCCAGGGGTGAGGGAAACAGGTACAGTCACGGGTAACGAGGTCCTCTGTGGGAACAGGAAAGGCATCATAATGGGTTGTGGTGATGGTCACACAACTCTGAATGCACTTTAAAGAGACTGAGATGCACACTTCAAATGGGCTCAGGGTATAGTATGTGAGTTCCGCCTCCATAAAGCGGACATTCACGAAAGCAGACCCACTTGCACAGTGTGGAGGTGGAGGAGTGGGAGACAGGCAAGGTCAAGCCCCCGTTTCACACCAGGGAGTCGACAGACAGGTGCTTGAGTGACAAACCGAGAAATGGAGATGACGTTTCTAAGCGCGTAAGTATTCAAGTGGAAGCAGCTAAAATGATAATACTGAGAGGGAGAAAGTATTGAAGGCAAACTCGAGGGCGGCTGCCTCAGGACTAGGGCTGTCGGGGAAGAACCTTTGCTTTTCCTTGAAGCCTTTCTGCAGATCTTTACATTATTTCTATCCCTTCGTGTCTATACTTTGTAAAAACTTGTGTAATTTTAAAGGAGGTAACATGTAACAGTAACTAATGGCAATGTATTACATTGCCTTTCCCTGCACAAGTGCAACAGGGATGAAAAGGAACTACAGTTTAGACAAGAAAGTCAGACCTGACTTGTTTTAGTTAAAGTGGTCCACTCAGGGAAGACCACAAAGAGAAACACCTTTCCAGTAGTTGAACAGGAAAACAGTTAAACAGGAAAACCAGTAACAAGGCTCACAGTCAGACCGAGCAGTTCGGTCCCACTCCTTGTCCTTAGGATAAAAAAACTTTCCCTGCTTCTCCCCGGGTTTCCAGGCAGATCAGGTAATAAGGTGAACGCTGAACAGAAAAGCACTGTCTTATTCCAAGCAGAGTTCAACCTCTGCTGTTCTGAGAACGATGACTTTTAAAAACTGGTTTTGAAAAGCTAGTATTGACACCCTATGTCTCGGGATGCCACTTCACAGGAAAAGTGGAGGAAGGGCCGGAAGTGACCAGGACCACTGCCACTGCTGGGCAAGCCCCACCTGCCCTCAGACCCATGGGCAGGGGCACCACCCCTGCCCCCCACCTGGGAGGCCCGAGCCTCCTCTGTGCTGAGAAGGGCTCCCCGCAGGAGGGCACTGGTTCTTGTTTTTGCCACCAGAAGTCATGTCTACTGCGTCCTTTTCCTTTCTACCAGAGGGAGGAAGCCAAGATTTAATGATTAAAATCAAAGAATGAAAAGCACAGTTAGCGTTTATAGACGTGCTACTAAATAAGCATTTACTTATCGTACCCAAAGGGCTTCCCTGCTGGCTCAGTGGTAAAGAATCTGCCTGCGACATAGCAGATGCAAATTTGATCCTTAAGTCAGGAAAATCCCCTGGAGGAGGAAATGGCAGCCCATTCCAGTATTCTTGCCTAGAGAATTCCACAGACAGAGGAATTCTGGTAAGACAGTCCATGGGGCTGCAAAAAGTTGGACACCACCACCATACCATGTAAAGAACGCAGAGTTCATGGTCAGGTGGGCTCTGGATTGAGCAAAATGGTAATTCTTTGCAGGTCTTCAGGTCTTATGAGGCACTGGACTATAGGAGAGTAAGCAAGTTGGCAACCAGGAGGTGGTGTGTGTCTGATTATACACAAGAGTCTATGTATCATTAGATGATAAATGACCAGTTCTACACACTGATTATGGTGGCGTGTGTCTCTGTGTGTATGTGATCACACACAAGAGTCTCTGCATCCTTCGGTGATAAATGACCTGTTCCACACACTGAACGATTTGTCCCTCAGGGAAAATATGGAAGAAGCACAGGCCGCGTAAGCATCGCATCACAGCACGGCCGGCGGGCGGGGGCCGGCCAGCGGTCACTCACCAGCCTTGCGCTCCTCCCCCAGGTGCTCCAGCGGCAGGCGGATGGAGTCGTGCTCCACGGTGCAGGTGATGATGTGGGGCAGGGCCCCGTCCACCGGGCTGGGATGCCCGCCTGTGTCCCCGTTGGCAGCGCGGACTTTGTGGAAGTGCTTCACCATGGACTGGATTACTAAATTATTTGACTGCAGAGACAGAGCGGAAAGGTCACTTACAATAACCACTCGAGGGGACCCGTCGAGTAACAACTGCTCTCATTTGTAGTTTCTTTTCTGGCTAATGTGGGAAAAAATGGTCTCAAAGAAATTCAGCTCCTGAGCTGCGCCTTCTGAAAGACCCAACTGCAAAGATCTGGGGCTTTTCAATTTTCAGAAATGTCAGAATTCACTTCTGGTGAATTCTGATTTTTGTTATTGTTGTTAAGCAACATTATACATTTAAAATTGTCTAAATCTGTTAAAAAAGCATATTTTGCCCAGGCACCCATCGCTGGTGGGAGTGTGAACTGGTGCAACCCCTGTTAAGGGCCGCCTGGTGCATCCATCAAATAAGCCCTCTGATTCAGGAGGTCTACTTCCTGGACTTGATCCTACAGCTCTGCTTGTACAGAAGCAAACCGATGGACGTGAACTTGATCAAGTGTACAAAGATGAAGCAGCAAAATCTTAGGAGCACCTCAATGTCTATCAAATAACGGGACTTGGTAAATAATTACACATTATTTACTGAACATCAAGCAGCTGTAGCATCGAGGGGCCACTCCACAGGCTGATACCAAAGACCTCAAAGGCACTTGTTAAAGGAAAAGGTAGCATACACTGGAACCAGCATCCTACAGTCTGTATAAAAAGGGCAACACACACACACATTCACACACACCCCTCCCCACCACATCCTTCCTTGAAGAGGCAAAAAGGGAAAGAGAGAAGGTAAAATTATCTACACCCATAGCTGCTTTTAAGGCAGAGACTGTCTCTGCAGGACTCAACAGAAACTAACAGTACTGGTCTCCTGTAGGGACAGGAAGTGGATAACTGAGGAGATGAGGTGGGAGATTTCTGTTTTAAATCCTTTTCTCTTATTATTATTATTGTTCTCATTATTATTATATATGGGCTTCCCTGGTAGCTTAGCTGGTAAAGAATCTGCCTGCAATGCAGGAGACCCCCGTTCGATTCCTGGCTTGGAAAGATCCGCTGGAGACGGGAACAGCTACCCACTCCAGTATTCTGGCCTGGAGAATTCCATGGACTGTATAGTCCATGGGGTCGCAAAGAGTTGGACATGATTGAGCGACTTTCACTTCACTCTTGTTATTAAATATAACGTACAGACAGAAGAGCATAGAAATGTTAAGTTTAATGAGAAAGTATGACAGTGAACATCTGAGTAACAATAACCTGGATCAAGAGGAAAAACACAGCCCCCACTCAGGCGCCCCCCAATCACCACCTCCTCCACCCCAGCTAACACCACCCTGATTTGTATGGTAATCATTTTCCTGCTTGTTTTCCTTCCTGCGTAAGCATTCCTAACCGATTTTGCTTATTTGCCTCCTGACCTTCATATGAATGGAACTGAACTGAACTGATCTTTTTCTCAGCTGAACATCCAACCTATTCAGGTATCCGAAGGCACCGCCTGCGCGAAGGCAGGGGCTGTGCTTGCTCGGTGGTGAGGAGCCTTGTGCACTGTCAGCCGGCCGGGACTGAAAGGCTCTGAGAGTATAAACAGGGGGCCCTGAGGGAGAATGAGGCAGTCAGTGCAGGGACCCCAAGGCCCAAGATGCGTCAAACTGGGTGGCTAGGGGAGAGGGCCAGGATGGGCGGCTTGGATGCGCTTCTCTGAGTGGCGGGTGGTTCTTTATAAAGTCCCAGGTCACCCCTTCTGAGGACACTGCTGCCTGCAGTGGTCCAGAAAGGGGGGCCCTCAGGTCAGAGCTGATCTGACCCACTGAGAGCTGATCTGACCCACCGAGAGCTGACAAAGCTGCCGGGCGGCCTCCACTTGCGGGTACCGAGGGGCACGGGACCCCATGCCGAGTGCCCCGGAGGTGCTGAGAACACGACAGCCCCTGTGCGAACCAGTCGGTCACCACTGAAAACGCACCTCGTGCCTTCAGGTCAACAGGCTGCTTGGCACCTGGCCCCAGACGAGATCAAGATGGCCACAGGGCCGCTGGGGCGGCTGCTTTCGGGCCATCAGGAGTCTGGACCTGGTGTGCGGGGGTGGTCACTGCCCAGGGGCCTGTCAGCAGCCCCCCGCCCCTAACCAGGCCCCCCTGGCGGGGGTCAGCTTAGTCTCGGGCTGGCACCCTCGATCCACACCTGGGAGTGCTCCGGCTGCCACAGGGCACTGGCTGGTACCCTCCACCTGGGACTGCCCAGAGACGTGAGCACCCTTCCGTGCTGTGTGGAGGGACGTGCGGGTCACCCCTGGTCTCCATCTGTCACGAAGGCGGCACAAGCGGCCCCGCCTGCCCCTGTCCACACGGCCCGTTCTCGGGCATGTCGCCGAGTGGAGCAGCTGGCTGACAGGGCGACACGGCCTCAGCATCGCCAGGCGGTGCCCGCCCAACTTGAGCGTGGTTTCCAGCCTGGGCCGCCGCCTGCCCTGTGCTCGATACCTCCTGCCGTCGGACGTCTTACTCCTTCCATACTGACGGGTGGGCAGAGGCGCCCATGTTGCTGTTTACCTTTGATTCTGACCAGCTATGAGGCTGAGAACCTTTTCCCATGTAGAAACCACAAGGGCGTCTCCTCAGTGCGCGGTTTAACGCGTTTCTTGCCCGTTTTCTACTGGGTTGTCTGCAGGTGTGTTCTGGATGCGAGTCTTTTGTCAGTTATTTGCTGCAAGCGTCTTTTCCCAATGCCTGGCTGGCCTTCTGATTTCCCTCAGGGTTCACGGATGACCTACAGGTTGCTTTGTGGTGGTGGGAGGATTTATCAATCTTTTATGGTTAAAGGTTTTTGTATTTAGGAAATCTATCGCTCTTCAGCATCACAAGGGCCAGGGTTCGCCACGGAACAAGGGCCCACTCAGGTGTGGCCCTGTTTCTGGCCCGGTGTTTCTCACTGCCCTAAGGCCATCTGTCTTAATTCATAGAGCAATTCACCGCATTCTTGATCTTCAAGAAGCCTTGGCTGTTCTTGGCATTTTGTATTTCTATACAGTGAGGCGCCATAAAAACGGAGTCAGAGTTCTGACTGACATCGCACTGAATCCAAAGATCTAAAGAGCTGAGGCACTTACACCGAGTCTTCCCATCTGTGAACGTGGTACATGCTCCAGTTATTCAGAACTGCTTTGAAGGCTCTTGGTAAGAAATTCTTTTCCTTTCCCAGTGTGTGTGTGTACTGGAGCGGGGAGTGGTTTACAAAATCTCTTTTACTAGATTTATTTCCTAAGTATTTGATATTTTTTGGTACTTTGATAAATATGCATTGTTGGTGATACATAAAAATACACTTGATTTTCTTAATGTAATAACTTTGTTAAATTTACTTACTAATAATCTAGCTGCAGATTCTTTTGTTTTTTTTAATGTGGACAGTCACATCACCTGTGAAAGACCCTCAGGAAATGAGGTGGTAAGAATGACTTGAGTAGAGGACTTGATGCCATCATACTATCATTGAGAATCTTCCATCTGTTTAAAAAGAAATACCTCTCAAATGGGTCAAACCTCACACTCTTTTTTTTCAAAATCAGAGTATGGTTGATTTACAATGTTGTGTTGGATTCAGGTGTTCAGCAAAGTGATTCTGTTATACATACATTCTTTTTCAGATTCTTTTCCATTACAAGTTATCACCAGATGTTGAATATCACCCCCTGTGCTGTGCAATAGGTCTTTGTCATTTATCTGTTTTATATATAGTAGTGTGCATATGTTAATCCCAAATTCCTAAAATTTATCTCTCCTTGCCCCCGCTTCCCCTTTGGTAACCATAGCTTCTTTTCTAAGTCTGTGAGTTTACTTCTGTTTCATAAATCACTTCATTTGGATCATTTTTTTTTAAAGATTCCATGTATAAGAGATATCATATAATACTTGTCTATCTCTGAGTTACTGCACTCAGCGTGTATTATATTTATGTACCATATCTTCTTTATTCACTCATCTGTTGATGGACATTTAGGTTACTTCCATGTCTTGGCTATTATAAATAGTGCTGCTGTGAACACTGAGGTGCACGTATCTTTTTGAATTAGGGTTTTCAGCTTTTCTGGGTATATGCCCAGGAGCCCAGGAGTGGGATTGCTGAATCATATGGTAACTCTATTTTTAATTTTTAAGGCACCTCCATAGGGATTCCCTGGTGGCTCAGACGGTCAAGAATCCACCTGCAATGCGAGAAACCTGGGTTTAATCCCTGGGTCAGGAAGATCTTCTGGAGAGAGGAATGGCTACCCACTCCAGTGTTCTTGCCTGGAGAATTCTACGGATAGAGGAGCCTGGCGAGCTACAGTCCATGGGGTCCCAAAGAGTTGGACATGACTGCGTGACTAAGCACATTCTGTTCTCCATAGTGTCTGCATTAATTTACATTCCCACCAACAATGTAGGAGGGTTCCCTTTTCTCCATAACCTCTCCAGCATTTGTTGTTTATAGATGTTTTGATGATGGCCATTCTGACTGCAAACCTCTTAATAAGGTAAACTTGGGGATATAAAGGAATGATTCCAGGGCAAAACGACAGAGAATCTCTCTTTATTGAGACAGCAATGCAAGCAAGTTAATTCATATGTTAGGTAACAAATATCCTATCAGCCCCCTGGAATTCACTTATAGGATGAATGCTGCCTAATAATCAGGCTAATTTGCAAAAGACCAGGACAAAGCATTACTCTTTCTTTAAAAGACATACTACCAAGAGGGCACCACCTCATCTTTTTTTAAATTACTGACAGCTGAAAGAACACGAGACTCTGGACTATTTACCTCGGTGCCCCCTGAAGTGAAGATCACGTCCTGAGGCTGCCCACCTATCATCTTGGCGAGGTTCTCCCGGGCCGTGTTGATAATCTCCTTGGCCTTCCTACCTGGAGGAACCAAAGTGGAAATTCAGTAACTTTGCTGCACCAAATCCAATCAACACACATTTAAAGGAACGACCAGTCATGAGGGAGCGGGAGGGCTGAGTGGGCGGTTCTAGGACAATGCATGTTCACCAACGTGAGTGACAGCCTAGATACCACGTGGCGAAGGGACAACGGGAAGAGGCCAGCAAATCAGGGGGACCCACTGAGATTCAAGGAACTTGGGAGGAGCTAGAAACAGCTGAGGGAGGAGGCCGGAGCCCTAAAATTCTGAGACGTGGCTTTCTTCTTACCCAATGCTACGAGAGAGGATCTGTGGCCATCTGCCCCGCTTCCCATTTGGGAAGATGGGAGAAGGAAAGGGTGGAGTAATAGATCTCGCTGCAAAACAACAAAAATAAGCAGAAATAGAGCCCACGACTGCTCGATACAAAGTCCAGCACCATATGTCACAGTGCAGTCCCCTCGGTCACTAGTGAGATCACCGTCCCAGGGACACATTTGCTTTTAAACCTGGGCTCGGAGCCCAGCTACCCCTAGTTTCATGGAAGAGCAGGAAGCAGGAACTGAGCTTCACATGGTGGAGAAAGAAGGGCTCAGGGCAGGAACTGTGGAGATGTCTATGACCATTCATACTTCGACTACAGACCAGTAGCCTCCAGACCTTTTGACCATTCAGTCCTATTTATAAAAATACTTTTTTGAGCAGGTACCACTATAAGAAATATGTAAATAAGAAAACACACATAAAGATAGAAATGTAAAAAGATGAGGTAAAAATACATATACGAAGTCATCCACACACTCCCTAAGCCTACTGCGTTAAGTTTTCATTACAAGTTAGGAAGGTCTGCGGTGTTTAGGAGACCCAGTCTGTTCAGTTAGTGATACTTGAAAGGCTGTGATAGCGTCGGTCAATGTGAGCAGGAGCACCACGGGGCACGCCGTGAGCCCCTCAGGCATGCCTCTCGGGCCCGTCCACCTGCTCCCTCCCCATCCTGCCCCAGGATTCTGTTGAGAAGCCCCTCAAAGGAGCCTCTGGGCTGATCACCCTGCCTTCCCTGCCCATGTGGTGTGTGGCAGCCTGCAGCCTTTCCCGACGCACTGACACTTTCATCTAAGCGTTTCTTTTCTTTTCCCTTTTCAGAAGTGGGTTTCATAATTTACATACTGGTTTGCAAAAACTTCCCGTTCCACTTATCGACAAAGTCTTGGAGACCTTTCTTCGTAAGGATTCGTGGGGCTACCTCTCTACCGTCATGTGCCTATTAGAGCAGCTAAAATGAAAAGACTGGCCAGTCCAAGTGGTCAGGAGGTTGCGGAGGAAATGCAACTCGCATCACGCCGGTGGGAACACAAAATGGTACAAGCGCTTTGGAGAGAGGGCAGCGGTTCCTTAAGGAGTCTAATCTCCACTTCCCATCTGATCCCACCATCCCGCTCCTAGGTGTTTATGGTGAACACTGTTTACCCGAGAAGAAAGAGGCGATGACCGTGACTCGTGCACGACATTCGAAGCAGTGCCATTTGCAGTCGCCAAGAACCGGGAACAGCTCACACGCCCGTCAGCAGATGCGAGCATGAACACAGCATAACAGAACACCTCTCGGCAGGGAAGACAAACAGCTGCTGACAATCTCACAGGTCAACCTCAAGGTAACTACGGTAAGATCCCATTTTCACACAAACACAGAAAATGCCCACCGCTCACAGGGCAGGACGAGAGCCTCTTCCTGAGGGTTATTCCTAAACCTCTTCATGACAAATGCTTTTTATTAGCACTCAGTTGTTTTCCACATTCTCCAGTTTTATGCATGAGAAAGTTCAGTTTCTCTAGAGGAAAAATTAGCTACAAGGCAAAGTCCAAAAGATTAACCAGAATACAAGTACAAAATAAACCAACAATGAAGTTAATGAATGACTCGTATCTGATTTTGAAAAGGCTTTTATTTACCAAGCTTACTAAGCAAATGGACATGAAAACCCACAAAAGCCTGTAAATCTGTACACAAGTATTGCTAAGTCAGAGGCTTCCCTGGTGGCTCAGCAGCAAAGAACCTGTCTGCCAATGCAGGAGACCCAGGTTCCATCCTTTGGTCAGGAAGATCTCCTGGAAAAGGAAATGGCAACCCATTCCGGTACTCTTGCCTGAAAAATTTCATGGACTGAGGAGCCTGGCTGGCTACAGTCCATGGAGTTGGAAAGAGTCAGACATGACTTAGTGACTAAAACAACACTGCTAAGTCAATTCTAAAGGAAACCAACCTTGAATATTCACTGGAGGGACTGACCCTGAAGCTGAAGCTCCAATACTTTGGCCACCTGATGCAAAGAGCTGACTCAATAGAAAAGACCCTGATGCTGGGAAAGATTGAAGGCAAAAGGAGAAGGTGACAGCAGAGGATGAGATGGTTAGACAGCATCACTGACTCAATGGACATGAATTTGAGCAAACTCCGGGACAGTGGCTTCCCTGATAGCTCAGCTGGTAAAGACTCTGCCTGCAATGCAGGAGATCCTGGTTTGATTCCTAGGTCGGGAAAATCTGCTGGAGAAGGGATAGGCTATACACTCCAGTATTCTTGGGCTTCCCTTGTGGCTCAGCTGGTAAAGAATCCACCTGCAATCCGGGAGACCTGGGTTTGATCCCTGGGTTGGGAAGATCCCCTGGAGAAAGGAAAGGCTACCCACTCCAATATTCTGACCTGGAGAAATCCACGGACTGCATAGCGTATAGTCTATCAGTACATGGGGTCGCAAAGAGTTGGACATTACTTAGCAGCTGAACAGCAACAATTGTTAAACCCTATCCTATGAACTGAGGAGCCTGGTGGGCTATAGTCCACGGGGTCGCAAAGAGTCGGACATGCCTGAGCAACTTAGCATGCATCCCTGATAAAACTTTAAATAAGAAGGCACAGCTTCAGCTCACCATCTGCAAAACACAATGTGACTCAGCCAAGTAACTACTGATCTAAAGCAAATCATTTTGCAGAACCTCCAACTTAAAGCTCTACATGGAAACAACAATAAATGA